>NW_013952403.1:2588316-2629736 GCF_001266775.1 Austrofundulus limnaeus | reverse complement strand
CACAGACAGAATGTCCAGCCAGACAGACAGAATGTCCAGCCAGACAGACAGAATGTCCAGCCAGACAGACAGAATGTCCAGCCAGACAGACAGAATGTCCAGCCAGACAGACGGAATGTCCAGCCAGACAGAGAGAATGTCCAGCCAGACAGACGGAATGTCCAGCCAGACAGACAGAATGTCCAACCAGACAGAGAGAATGTCCAGCCAGACAGACAGAATGTCAAGCCAGACAGAATGTCCAGACAGACAGAATGTCCAGACAGACAGAATGTCCAGACAGAAAACATTACCTCCTTGGCAGAGGTAATAATAAGGTCATTCCAAAGTGCTACTTGTTGGCTTTCAGAAACACTCGAAATGAAGAGAAAACATTGTGGAAGTCAGTGAATGTTACTTCTATTGACCAAGCACAGGGAAAAAAGTATGGAATCACTCAAATTTGAGGTAGAAAATAAGAACACACCCAGTCAATTTCCTTTCCATAAATGGACACCTGTCTCAGATTAGATCTGCTGGTTAGTCTGCAGTTAAAAACACCTGGAGGTGGAGGTGGAGTGGCAAGAACCATGGCTCAAACAAGAGAAATGTCTCTTGAAACAAAAGAGAGGATTGTGAAACTTCTTGAAGGTAACTCTTCATGCATGGTTGCTAAAGATGTGGGCTGTTCACAGTCAGCTGTATCCAAGATATGGACCAAATACAAACAGCATGCTCTAATCGCGCTTGAGGCGCCGCAGCACTTCCCGACACTGATTGAAGCGTGTCCACCATAGACTTTGCATGTAAACCTGATGCTCCTGATGCTGAAATCGCGTTGGGTGTGAATGCACCATAAGAACATAGACACAGTGTATAGTGTTATGACTGTGCTATGCCGTGTACTTGTGTGTGGTGTTRGYGGGTGGTAAGAGTTWTCGTGCATTTATCGTTATTGAGGTGAATTGGTCAATATATTGTGATATTGATTTTAGGCCATATCGCCCAGCCCTATCCACAAGAAGACTCCGACCTGCAAAGCTGATCTGGCAACTGCTATCAAAGAGATTTGGCACCAAATTGATGAAGAATACTGTTTGTCACTCATCAAGTCCATGCCTCAGAGACTGCAAGCCATTATAAAAGCCAAAGGTGGTGCAACTAAATACTAGGGATGTATTTTGAATGGTCTTTTGTTTATCTGTTTTTCATGATTCCATACTTTTTTCCTCAGAATTGAGTGATTCCATATTTTTTCCCTGTGCTTGGTCAGTAAAAGTAACATTCACTGACTTCCACAATGTTTTCTCTTCATGTCTGAGTGTTCCTGAGAGCCAACAAGTTGCACTTTGGAACGACCTTATTATTGTATCATGTTTTTGATCTGAGTTTGTTTTACAGAATGAAATGTCTGAGTGCTCATCCAAGACTGGTGATTCCATACTTTTTGCGAGGGGTTGTATAACCAAGCGATAAAAGTGCTAATAAGCCACTGAGATACCATCACTGTCACGTATTAGGAAAATACAAAATGCTAATGCTAAATTTTAATAATTTRATCTTGTATTACAATGTGCRGCTTATTTTTAAAATTGTGAATAACACTGCTTCTCCATCGCTAAAAAACTTTGTCCAACTCTGCTCTGAGCTGACAACTAAGAACAAGAGCTCAGTAAACAGTAAGTGTTTACAGTAAGGATTGTAGAAAACCCAAACGTAGCTCAGCATTTGCACATGCAGCCTTTTCATTTAAAAGGCATTACAGAATGGAATAAACTTCCAGTAAATCTGAAASTTTCCACTGACCTGAATGACTTTACTCATAATATTAGGAAAGTGTCCTAAATTGCATTAGTCATTACAGAACAAATGTTTGGTATTGAGGACCATTTTTATTGTTCTATTTTATGACTTTGTATAGTGGTTGTATTTAGGACATGTATGAACTATTACTGTATGACTGCTTGATTTTAGATTTGTAACTTTGTTGTTCAGGGACTACAAATGGAAAATAGCTTAAACTAAATCTGGTGCAAAGCATCTTTTATCAATGTTTTATTTGCACATTGTCCCCGTTTAAATAAAATTTATTAAAAAAAATCTGCTTTCTGTGCAACAGAGACATTCGGAAGGCAACACAAGCCTACTGAAGAATGAATGAATTAATTAAATTTGTGGTTTTTACACATTCACATTTTTTGAACAAAAGCATCATCGAGTTCAATTTAAAACCCAATCAAAACACTAGTCAATGTAAACATTGAGAAACTRGAATCTGTTTTTTGAGCAGGTAGATAAAATCCCTTTGTGCAAAGGCAAATATTGAGTAGCAAAATCTCCTAATTTGCCTTTTGCAAATCACTGACAATCAAAGTGTTTACCGGTACATTTAAAGAAACAAGATCAYGAAAACTCAAATGAAATGACACCATTTTCTTTGGTAATCTAATCCTCCTTCAGTCCCAACAMATCATAGTTCACCTCTGATTTGAAATATTTTATTTCCATCTTCTCATAAATGTGGAATCTAGGTCAATTGTAATAGTGAAGGACATGCATACCCCTTAGAGACAAATGACCTTTTATTTCTGACTTTTCTCAAACATGGTCAAAGTGAGTGTCAGACTGTATCCTTGTCACTGACTTAGTTTCTGTGTTGGAACCTTTTCAAAATGTACACTCTTGTATTTTGTATTATTTTGGGGTTAGTTTCACTCCAGCATTCAATTCACACTGCTATAATTTTACACTTTAGCCCAAAATGTTGTGATCTGCAATTTATTTATTTTAAAGTACCTGTGACATTAAATTTTTGTGATAAATATAAATGCATTTATGGGAAGGTAAAATTGATCAAATATAGCAAGAAAAAAAATGTCATACACAGTTAAGATATTTGCAAGTGAAGTAACAGGAAGTGATGTCAAAAGGGAATTTCAGCATGTAAACAGAGYATTGCTACAATGGCTGACAACACAGACTGAAGAGAATTTCTTTAGATTATTTTGAGTCACTATCAGAGAACGATGGACAGTCAGCGTTCAAAWAATGTTGTTAAACTAGGGAGCTTTATTTCTTGAAGCGTTCCCCTTTGATGTCACTTCCTGTTTCACTTTAGCTGAGCCAAATTCAAATGAAAATATGCCAATTATGGTATGTGACAAAATRGGAAACGTGTAATATGCCAAGTTTCTTAAATATAAAGATTTTTTTTAATTTTTGTATTTGAATATATGCATGACAMAGGCACTTTAAATTAAAGTAATTTCTGATAAGGAATTTAGCATGAATGTTCTTTAAAGTGCTGGTAATAGAATATCTTATAGCATCTAAAAAAAATGAGTGTCCTTATTGTTTTACCATTTTCTGCTACAGTTAAATAATAAATTGCCAAACTCTGCTGACAATACAGATGAATACAAATGTATTGTGTGTACTATATAAAGTAAAACAGTCCTTACATAGTGTGATGAAGGTCATGATGAAGATCTGCGTGCCCTGTCCAAGGAACACAGAGAGAAGCATTCCCTTCCTGGGGGGACGGAAGACATCTCCATGCACTTGTTTCCATCCTGACTCTTCCTGAGCATCCTCCTGGGAGAGAGAAGCAGAGTGGAGAGTTAACACAATGCCCATCATCTGAACACAGTATGAATGAAAGGTTCACCAATCACCATTCAGTAACTGCTGCTTTAAAAACTRACACCTGGTAGTAAAGCACAATTAGGACAAGAATCATTTCACCAAAACAAAACAAAAAAAAAGTAAAAGTTGGTATGGACAAATGGGTCAATTCTCAACAACGTGTCCTTTTTAGGATATTTAAAATTTACTGGAAGTTTCAACTCAGAGAAAAATGCCCACACCACATTTTACAGTTTCTTCACATACACCTTGTTGCTAAAAATCATACACACCCAAGCACCTGATTTATTTGAAACAAAACRTTATCTCTGAAATAACTGTCATTACGCTTACATAAGGTAGAGAAGATTTTTCCTTGGCCGATGGAATCTTTATCAAGTTTTCCTGTAAAATGTAACAAAATATGGATAATTTTGGTGTACTGTGCTGGGTGGTATTTAAAGTTGCAGATTTAAAACATTAGCCACATAACCATACTTAAATAAACCAGGAAACTCAAACTAAAAAGGTGAAAAACTTCAATTATTCCCTTGTATTGTATGCTTAAAATGTTACAAATCTACTGCAGGTCTGTAAAAAAACTGTTACGGTTGAGCATTAGGGCTGTTTTCATCATCCTAAAATGTTTTTAATAAAGGTACATATTTGCATCAGAGTTAAAGCAAACAGTGTTGTAATCCCTTATAACAGTTGACACACAATTTCATACAAGTGCAGCAGAAGCAGGACCTCTGTTCACATTTCCAACCATTTATAGGGACRAAATTTTACAAACACATGCACCAGTTAGATTTAGAAATGCAACAATATATAGGATTACAGGAAGATGAAAACTAAATGTCTGAAAATGTAGCTGTAATATCTATGTTTTAAATTCTTAGTTTTGCATTGTGCCAAGAGAAGAAAAAGTCATTCTTGAGGCCTGAATTTAATAGAAGTACTTTATGTTTCCTAGTTTGTCACATTTCCATTTGAGACATTGAAAATAACAGTTTTTTCCAGTTTACCTACAGAAAGTTTGTATATTTAGTGGCAAAAAGACAAAATACATCTAGCAAAAAGACAACTCTGCTCTCCACACAACTATATAGCTGTTGGTTTAGATATTGTTGCAATGACTCATTCTATTGCAATTTGCAAATAATTTTGTGCACCAAATAAAGTTAAAATAGTTTGTTTTCAGTAAATCTAATACAGTTACTTAAATTAATGCTGGCGTTCTTTTATAGCCGCATAAGAATCAGAGTGTTAAATGATGCWTTTACCTGATCCACCTGGTTGTATCTGGCAATGTCCTTGTGGAGAGTTCTCAGCATTATCATGGCAACCATCCCGGACAAGAAGAGCACAATTACCAAAGAATTCATTATGCTGGAAAAACACAAAACCAACTTTAGCTTTAATAAACCAACACGAGTGTTTTAGAGAAGAAAATTCTCTGGTGAAAAAGTGAATATTTTCAGACCTAAACCACTGGATGTTGGTGTGAGGCATTGAGACCAGGATATAGTCCCACCTAGARGCCCACTTGATGGTATTGTTTTCCTGGGAGGAAGAAGAAATAAATAAATAAATCATGCAAAAGAAATACAAATAACTATTTTCTTTCCTATTGCTCATGAATATATAAAACAACCACATGTTGATTACATATGGCAGCACATGTAGGATTAAATAAGCTTATATTGATCTCATTTTCAGATAAAAGACTGCATGTTTATTTACTCAGTTACTAATTTGTGCGCAATATTTTTTGTTTCATTATTATTTTTTTATTTTATCATTATTATTTTATCATCATCTTTAGTTTCTACTTTCGAGCCTGTCTGTGTGCGTTTTTTTTTCTCCTTAAATACTTTGTGTTATAAGGCTGTTAAAACCTATTTGAAATAAAATAAATGAATTACACATAATTTGGAGGTTTACCTCAAAAGTGACAGAGTAGGTGTAAGTTATTTTAACATCATCAGTAAAATCCACTGGGACCTCCATCGGGCTACCTCCATCACAAGTTGGTTTCTTCTCATCGTTATGTTTGATGCTGTTGTGGACAAACTCCATTATTTTCACATCATATTCATATTATTAGACTGTAAAGTACACCTAACCAACTAAAATTTACCTCTTTGGTTCGAGGGTGGCAGCAACCAGGCGAGCACCACTCCAACCCTCTGATTTTCCACTGTGGTAAGTGATCTTTATGTCAACATGGTTGAAGACATAAAATGTGTTTTTCTTGTTGAACTCAGACTGAAAAAGACAAATAAGAATTAATGCACGTCTTTGAGATTCCCATTTATTAGAAATACTGAATTTGTACTACACTGCGTTTTAAAGTTAAATATAAAATAACTTATAATAACCATATGTTACACCAGCCTGTTTCTCTGTTTTCTGTTCAAACAACACGTTTGCCTCCAGGTAGAATTTCCTTCAAACAATATTCTGCTTCCTTGTTAGAACCCTCAGACCATTACACAAAGGGACAGCATATTATTGGGACATTTTTAAAGAGATTTCCATAGCTCCAAGGTACAGTATTCAAGTTGATCTCCAGGCCGATTTTGTACAGGAGTAACTAATGTCAATTAACAACCTTTCAACACTAGTAAAAATGSTAACAAAAATATTTGTTGTACAATTTTTATCAAGATGACCAGTCAACAAAACTTGTCATTAAAAAACAATGATTTGATTTCCAGTGGTGATTGGTATGATTCACCACTGCTTAAAAAGAGCTAATTAAAAAGAATTACCAAAACTAGACTTCTTTAGGTAATGCTGCCAATAAAACAGGACACTTGGTAACCTGAGATAAACTAAACCAAGATTCAAAGACTACAACAAAATACAAGTTAATCTGATAACAAAAGCTGAATCAATGTTTAGAAAGTGTTAAAAAAAAAAACAGGACTAAAATACACCCATTCATCCTTTATCCTGTGCTGCGAGASTGTATTGTCACTCTACTCCTCAGGTATTACTAGCTGTTCAAGAAGAACAAGTCAGCTCATTACAATAAACTGTAGCCTTTCAAACGTGTCAAGGAACTATTTTAACTATAAAAACAGGCCCTGCTGACCAACGGTGTATTTGACACTGGAAACAAACATTTTCAGGATAAAAAAACACTTAAAGGAGAAATAAAATTTCAATAAACAACTCACATTTATWACACAAGCATCTTTTGCTCTACCATCAGATGCAACAAGGCAGCCRATGGGAAAACCAGGGTTGCAGTACTTTTGATTATCTTCAACATCATAGCACCACGTCACTGGCATGTTGTCGATGATCCTAAAAAAATGTGTGTCTGATTAGACTCAGCATATTCTTTTATAACCAAAATTAGCTTTTTTGTATTACTTTTTTTTTTTAACTTAATACAGTCTAAAGCTGTAAACATACTCCCTGCAAACTGCCGACGTCGGCACGGGTTGTCGCAGTTTAATGACAAAAATTACGTCACCGGGCTTCGCAGCGTTGTGTCGACAGCCCCTTTTGGCACAAGCCCCGAGCAGAACTTTTTGACCCCCCTCCCCTGTCGACAGTAATGTGTGATTGGTCTGAACTGAAAGCGCTCGGACAGACACAGCAGAAGAAAAAAACAAAAACTCGCTTCTGACTAGAGCAGACTGTTTTGAGCAGTTTTAAAGTTAGACAAACCGAGAAAAACTCATGCGTTTGTGCTGACAGTGTTAGGTGCTGCATTTACTTCAACCACTCGGTAAAAAAAAAAAGAGAGAGAAAAAAAAACTGACTCGCTCCCCGAGCCAACCAGGAAGCAGAGTTTATAAAGATAGTCAAACCGTGAAAAACTCATGAATGGAGATAAACAGACATAACAGATAAACAGGCACAGAGGAATCTGAAACTGTGGAGCTTTTTAACCAGGACAGATGTGGATAAATATGTCAGGTGAGTGAAAAATCTGACTTTTTTTCTGCATTATCGGCTATTGCGGGGGAACTCCATGCAGTGACGTATGTTTCAGGGAGGGGGGGTTTCCCGAAATCGGCGYGGGGTGTCGTAGGGACTAGGGTCTGTGTGAAAACGACTGCTGAACAACCACGTGACGCTCGTCGACTTGTCGGCGTCGGAGCGAGTATGTTCCCACCTTAAGTTTTACCCAATCAGAACAGAGCAGGTCATGCTGTCTGCGCGCTGACTTTTTTCCCCTTTCTCTGTGGGGTGGGGTGGGGTCAGTTTCACTCAGCTCAGGTGAACACCTCCCGGGAAAGCCCTCAGCGTTTCCTGGACTATTTTTCATCGAGGATTACATCGTATTATATATACATTATATTTCTACAAGCACCTTACAACATTTCCCCTGTAACGCTGTGTTCATGAGCACAACTAAACTGCAACAGATCACCTGACCAACTCGGGATTTAAGAATTCATACGTGTCATCCCCTTCAGACGTTGACCTGTATAATTCGCATCAAATATCTGTAATTTGCGCAAAAAAAATCTGTATTAATCAAACCCGGGTGGAGTGGAGGTGCAAGCGGACCGCAGCCGCATAGGGTGGGGAGGTGGGGGCGCCTTTTAAAGACGTGTTTACGTTTGACTTTTATTTTATTCTAAAATCACAGAGTTCTGAGTCAGCTTCAGGTGCTTAATTTATCATAAATATCTTCTAAATTTAACCAGGTGTTTCAATGCCTTTACATTACACAACAATTATAGTGGAGAAACTTGTCAGCTTGGTTAAAAAAAAATCAGTAAAATAAATATATATTTCTGTACAGAGAACTTTCTCTGCTATAATTTTTCAAATAAATATATCAAAGCTCCTCAGTTGAAAACATTAAAATGATAGAAAATATGTTTAAAAACCTCTTTCCTCAGAAAGTCTTCAGTCCTAAGAGCACTAAACTGTAACTTTTAAAAAGGTCATGTACACAGTATACTCCTATTTAAATGAAAATATTTGACCTGCAGCAGAAAGCTTACAGATGTTGGATGTTAATTTTTGCTCTCTATTTCAAAGAGGATGAGGCGAAGGAAGTTTTACTCAAGCAGCTCCAAAAACTGTCAACCTGCTGACTGAGAACAAACTTTGTATACAAAAAGTATACTTATTAAATTACATTTTTACTAAGATTTTTTGGACAACCAAAATGTTTTGCGGACAACCAGATTTTGTCAACCCCACCCCCACCTGAGAGGTCAGCACCACAGTTTAAAAAAATCCTAGGGGAAACCCTGAGAAATCTAACTGGAAAGAATCAGATTGCAGTGAACACATCTACAAACCAGTGATGTTGATAGTTCAGCTGCATTCCCATCTTCAGAAAGTCCAACTTGGCAGCATCCAGCTTGCTGTCTTTCTTGTAAGTTTTTGTGCACACTGCATGACACTTATCATCATTTTGAAAATGGAACTGTAAAGAAAGTGAATGATTGGAGAATTAAACAAACTTGAATGGAAGAAAACATGGAACAGGTCTTTATTCCACATTAGCTAACAGACAATTTACCTTGTATGGAGAAGACTCAATTCGCTCACCGAACAGTACCTGCCCCAGGTTCTCAGAGGGCCTCTTCTCTTTCTCATCTTTGCAAAAGTCAAACCTTCAACAAAAATACATTTTCTCATGCATGTAAATAAAAATAAACCCGAATGTGCCTATTCCAGTCAAATGTTATTAAAAAGGAGACAAATATATAACTTACACGTCATACTCGTACGGCAGAACAGACTCCACMGAGTCCAACCGATTAACAAACAGCTGAATGTCAGTCTGTAAACAAGATGAACATTCAAAGTTTATTAAAATGTCTTACGACCTGGATGGGACAATTACAACCAACTTCAATTTGAGTGAGAAGAACCTGAACAGTCATTTCGCATTTTATCAACAAACAAAAAGGACCAAAAACTTGATATAATCACTATCAGAGGATTGATGATCAACTGCCATGGAGATCATCATCAACAGAGAGTCAACTCTGTCAGCTAAGCATACGTCGTCAATTGTCAATAAGACTTGACGTATTGAATCTTAAAGCAGGTCTTTAAGACTTAAAACAAAACACGGTAAATCATTTAACTATACAGAGTTACTCGTAACAACGACGAGGACAMACAACTGTTTTCAGCGTCTTGATTAGAATATCTGCCCCGGTTCAAGGTAATTTGCCTTGAATAGCGCTGAGGCCTAGGGGCGACAAGCTAGCAACTATAGCAATACGGTRAAAAATACAACTATTAGTTCAAAGTTTCCTTAAAATAAATTTCCTACGACTGTTCCTAATTGYGACTGTTTCGACTTAAAACATACCTGGCAATCGTCCGGACCTTTCTCAACACAAAAACTCACAGGGGCTAAACCCGGAAGATAAAAAGCCGAGCTCGAACAGAAATAAACGACCAGCACAAAACCAACTGATATACGCCTCTTCATGTTAGTCCGGAGATTGTGTGGCCTCCTAAAAGGTAAAATCTTCCTTCTTCTAGTGGAAACAGTTGTATTCCAGCTTTGTGGAGATAGCTAAACGTCGTCTTTCTACTCTTTATAAAGCCACAGAYTTCGCTGCCTGCCTGGTGGGTAGCATCGGTGACGTACACCTCAGTCAAGTTATGCGGAAGTCACAGGGTTTGTAACGGAAAACAAACTATTCCTTTCAAAATAAAAGCTAGCAACCAGTATTATAATGTGCATTTCAAATTGTTTTGCTTTTTGCTTGTATGAATGGGGTCGCAGTGTGTTTTGTACGCTAATATTTATAAATTTGCATCGTGAGAACTATTAAGAATCTAAGATTGTATCTTCAGATTGCCTATGCACATAGCAAGTAGTTTTATTTTGACAGGTAATTAATCAGGAGTCGTTTTTTGACACCGTGGAACTAACGTGGCTGCAAGTGTTACACCTTCCTGCATTTAGGAGAAAACAGTTTCTGAAAATAATACCCTGAATTTACTATGAATTACAGATGACGTAAACGACAACACGACTATTATCGGTGGAAGTCCTATTCTAAATGACGCGTTTTTCAATTTACTCTAGTAGCAAAATCTTGAAGTGCTTACCTACATCTTGTCTGGAAATTACATTTCCTATAAAGTCAAAGTGAAAAGCCATGAGTTTTTTTTAAACTGCACATGTTTCATTAATGAAAATAGGGAAATGTTAAAAAAATCTGCAGGAATAAAACCTTCAACATTTTAAAATTCACGAGGTTTCCAACTGATTGTGAGACTGAAGGTCTTAAGATATGTATGTAACAAGCAGATACTTTGAAAAGACCCCACCCCACACACACACACACACACACCAAATCTGCTGTGCAAAAAGCCACAATAACGGACTCACCACAGAAGCTATAAATTAGCTATAAATTAAATTATGACAAAAGGTGGAAAGAAATTCCGACCAACAGATGGCGGTAAAGTGTTTTCCTGCTTGTACAGCAAGTTCCACCGGAAAAAGAAAAACACGAAGAAGAACAAGCAGCTTGTAGAAGCTACTAAAAAAAAAAAAAAATTCGGATAACGACGTGGGGCGGTCTGGTTGGTAATGGTGGTTAGCTTAGCTACTCGCATGCATGAATGCACGATTGACCCAAGTGGAAGTAGCGTTATTTTATACGTTTTAAAAATAGCGGGTTAGTTCTTGTTCAGGATTGTCTTCTACAATTAGCTGGAGCCGTTTGCTATTGTTAAATCGTTTCGCTAAAACATTGATTGGCGCGAAAATTCGCCATTTTACGCATTCAACACTTAAAGACTTTTTCCTGGAGTAAGGTATATAAAAGGATAACATATAAATTATAATAGTTACTCGTTTGTTTTATCCAGTGTTCAGTCTTTCATCTGAATTTTACCTCCTTTTCGCAGGCGGACCGTGTTGTAKACAATGGCCGAAGCAGACCGACCAGGGAAGCTTTTTATCGGCGGTTTGAACATTGAGACCACCGAGAAGGCCTTGGAGCAATACTTCAACAAATACGGCAGGATTGTTGAAGGTGAGMATGGTATTTTTACACCACACTTTGACGTCTACGCGTCTAAAACGTGCTAAGTTTGTACCTCCGCATGGCTCCAAAAAAGGAAATAAAAGCATGATATCTCACAGCTCTCGTATTTCGTCTAATAGTATGGTTTGTAGCTTTTTGTCTACTTTTGTTCATTATCGTTGTTAAGAATTATTAACAGGTTATTTAATATAAACTTCAAGTTTGCACAGACTTAAACAACTCATCTGTTTTATAATTGCTTTTAAAATTTTATGCCCTAAATGGATTATTTGTTTATTTATTTATTGTTACCAAAAAAATCTAGTCTTTCATCTGTTTGTTAAACTGGTGCATTTAAAGTGAAACTACACCAGTTTTTGTTAAAGGAAGTGATCCAATTTTTGTTTGTTTTTGCTAAGTGTATTTATTTGTTTGAAAAACAAGTGTGCACCCTGTTTACAGCTATTTCCATATTTCAGTTCTTCTGATGAAGGATCGTGACACAAATAAATCAAGAGGCTTTGCATTTGTTACCTTTGAAAATCCTGCTGATGCAAAAGATGCAGCACGTGAAATGAATGGAAAGGTAACCCCTTTTTTTYCCTCCTCATTCTTCATTTTTGAAGCATTATCAAACAAATCACCATAACAATGTAACTTTTTAATCAGTCTCTTGATGGCAAGTCTATCAAAGTGGAGCAAGCCACAAAACCTCAGTTTGAAAGTTCTGGCAGGCGAGGCCCTCCAATGCACTCCCGCAGTCGTGGTCCGCCCAGAGGACCCCGTGGTTCTAGAGGAGGCATGAGGGGTCCCCCATCCAGAGGTAAGTGTTTCAACTATATCAGTTGATTAAAAACTTTAAAGAATATCATGCATATTATGCATATACATTTACTCCGTATCTTTTTGTAATAGTATATGTAAAATCAACAAGCCCATAAATTGCATTGTCTGTCTGTCAAGACTACTATGATTCAGGATCTGAGGAACCCTTCTATAAAGGGATGTCATCCAGAGGTCCCCCACCACTGAAACGTGGTCCCCCAGTTCGTAATGGAGGTCCCCCACTAAAGAGACCGGCCCCATCTGGTCCTATGAGTAGACGTAAGTATTGTTCACTGTAATATGTTTTTTCATTTTCTGTGTGGTAGTGGTGGTGGTTGTAGCTTCAAAATTTGATGGAACGACTTGTCTTTGACTTTTTAGTACCTAACCTAATTTATTACTTATTCTAGCACCAATGTCAAGAGACAGAGATCCATATGGTCCACCCCCACCTCGCAGAGACTCGATGTCCAGGAGGGATGATTACTCATCACCAAGAGATGACCATTACAACCCTAGAGACAAGTATGAAATACCTTTGTTTTTTGTAGATCTTTATATACAGTATTTATTCAAGTATAATACGAAAAATTAAATCCATAAAATCATCCATAAAGTTGAGGGGTAGTACTATACTCGGATAAATATTTTTGCTTATGTATTTTAACTGAAATGTCAGCCTCATTCACAAAATGCTTGAGTCCGGAAATGAGACCACATCGTAAAAGGGTTGAAGCGAGCTTACCTCTGACACTCCTTCGTGCCTCTGAGCGAGATAGTAACAGATCCAAGCAGGCAACATGATGAGAAAAAAAGAAAAAAAAGGTAGTCCTGCAGCTTAGTAATGATAACGAACTAATAGTGTGCGACCGGGCCGCTCCTGGAACAACAACAAACACATGGTCAGCTTAATGGGTGCTGTCTACCGGTGTTCTGTAAAAGTTAGTCTACCTGAAAAAAGTTTCCCCACCAGAGGGGGCGCTGGCGAGACACAAGGAATGAGATTGCTGGGTGGGATTCTGATGCCTTTATTACAGAGGTAGCCAGGCCCTTGCCTTCCTACGCAGTTCCGCTCAATTCTAGTTTCCCTTCACTGCTCCGTCTGGGATTTCTCCCATAGACAAGGATTTCACTGGCAGATTTTTAGCAGAACCAATCAGAGAACAGAACATCGATTTTCTGTGCAGTGTCTGCTTGTATTTTACCTGAGCCAATCAGCAACTAGAAGGTGGAGTTTTGAACAACGTCGATTTTCTGCGCAGTGTCGGCTAGTTAGTTTAGCAATGGCAGTGGAGGAAGTGAATGAAGCCACTCCGTGTTAATAAGGCTTCAAAATTAAATTAAATTTGTCTGACAAAGCAGCATCTCTCATTAATAGTCGTCTTGTTCAGCTCGGTACTTTTCTCCTCTCAGTAGGGTTGTTTAGAGCAGTGGTTCCCAAACGTTTCAGCTTTTGACCCACAAAATAACAGTAGCAGAGACCTGTGCTTACAACTATTTTTGGATGATAAACATTTCTATCAGGTCAACTAAACATGGGCATAGTAACAATATTTTTATACTACATTTATCCATTTTAAATATACTAACCTCACTCATTTGTAACAACTAAGGCAAAAATGTAACTAATTCAGAAAATCTTTTCAGGACCCCACCTTGAGGTTTTGGGAAACACTGGTTTAGAGCACACGCGATTTCTGGTTAGCTTCTTAGCTTAGCCTCCAGCGACATACACACACACTTCAGCAGAGGCCACGCCTCCAGCAAGAATCGCTTCTCTGTAGCAGCGAGTCCAGACCCTTGTACGAAGCAAAGTGAAGGACAGGGTCTGGTTTTTACCAGGCTATTACAGACGAGGATTACCAGAAACATTTAATGATACAGGTGGTGAGCCTGATTTTGAAGGCTTTTGATTCAGTTTCACTCACACTTTTTAGAGCCACATAGCTCTGTCTGTTATATCACACCAGTTAACAAATGAGCATTGCTAAATTTCACATTGATAGGTTTTGTTGTATTTACTGTTATACATTTATTGTTGTGAACCTTTTAGTACATATGTTGTTAAAATAAAATTTAAAAACTGATACAACAGTCAAATGATCATTTTACTGATATGTATAAAGGCTAAAAAATTCTGAAATCCAAATGAAATTGAGTTATTATGAGAATTTATTTTTTTATGCTTTTTAGGCTAAAAATGGGGTGTGGGGAAATATTACAAATGAGATCGTATAATACACGAATAAATACGGTACATACAATCAACACAAACGTGGATAAAGAGCCAAATTAAAATCAATTGCAATTACCAAACTTAAAAAATCTTTGCCAACTTTTTAGACATTGCTTTAAGAAATATTGCACTTTACCCAATAAATGAGGATAAAGAAACTTAATTGACATTTAAGCATTTGGAAAACGTGCACTCATTAGATAATTTAGAAATGGTCTCCTTTCATTCTGAAATAGGCCACGTTTTATTTACAACTTTTATTTGTCTAAAGGTAAACACAACTACATTTTTAAATTTTTAGGCAAAAATTAATCAAACAGAACTTGCTTTTATTAATTTCAATTCAGTTGCTCAACCAACTAAAACTTTTTTTTATTATCAACATATGATCAGAGCAGCTCACTGTGCAATGTGTTTCAGCTATTCAAGTCGGGATTACAATTCCAGAGATTCAAGGGACTACGGACCTCCCCCCAGAGACTACTCATACAGAGACTATTCCAATTCCAGCTCCCGTGATGACTATGGCTCAATGCCAAGAGGATACAGGTATGGGTGTAAATAGCTACACTGGTTTAGTGACTGACCCAAAAAATATCTGATCATCAATTACAACTGCATGTGTTTATAGTGACCGCGATAGTTATGGAAGTGGTCGAGAACCCAGAGGCTATATGGATCGTCCAAGTGGTGGCTCCTACCGAGATTCATACGATGGTTATGGTAAGATACACCTCTTTTAGAGTAATGACTAATTATCAGAAACACAACAAAGAGCCACACAAATGACAAACCAAATCATGGCACTCGCCTCCACTTTGTCCAGTCACAGGAAACTCCAGTGTTTTGCCTCCTTAGAGGAAAAAAAAAACATTCTTTCCCTGATCAACAGTCCAGCCTTCATAGTTTTACTCTATTTGGAATGTTAAACCATTGGCATCTCATCTGCAAACAAAACAAAATCCAATCATTGAGTCAGTCGATTACATATCCACTTGTTATTTCAATCAATAAAATACCTGGGAATGTGATTCAAAAGTAACAGCAAATAGCTTGTGGTCCGCCAAAAGTATGTCGCCAAATGGAATCCCCAAATCTTTGGAAGTATCTGTTATCCAGTATGAGTTGCCTAACTAAGCAGTCCCTCAAGGAGTAACCCTCAAAAAAGTAATCAAGACAAGTCTGAAAACCTCATCTTTCCCAACACTTGGAGCCATAAAAAGGAAAATGGTTACTCAAATAAATGGCATGCAGAAAACAGTGGTAAATACTTAATTATTTTCAGTATCAACAAAAATATTCATGTTAAATTTAAGTCTTGAATTGGTGAAATATTTAAAAGTAATCTCATGAAAATTTTCAGTAAATTCTATTGGCAAAACATGAGCACTTGACAGTGCAATAAAATGTGTAAATTGAATCTTTCCAATTACCTGAACCATTGACCCTGCAGGTAACTCACGCAGCGCCCCTCCTTCACGAGGCCCCCCACCATCCTATGGTGGAGGTGGTGGAAGCAGTCGTTATGATGACTATGGCAGCAGCTCCCGGGATGGCTATGGCAGTCGTGACAGTTACCCCAGCAGTCGGAGTGACCCATATCCACCTAGCCGTGGTGAGCGAATGGGCAGGCAGGAAAGGGGCCCAGCTCCCCCTGTTGAGAGAGGCTACCCTCCTCGTGACTCGTACGGCTCAAGTCGTGGAGGGCCACGCGGTGGCCGTGGTGGCAATCGAGCTGATAGGGGAATGGCTCGCAACAGATACTGAAATGGACTTGGAAGTCACATAAAGCCAACATAGGTGTTCGTGCACCCTTAACATGTTAAGGAAAAATCTGTCAACAAGATAAAGTAGGCATGTCTAACTCTGTGGAGTAGGAAGCTTAGCTTTGTATCTTGACTTTCCCAGTTTTTTATGTGTACACGTTTATGTTTCTTTTCGTATTTTTATTTTTTGCTCCATGTCACAGTACAGTAGCAAAGTGTTTTTTGTAAATTCAGTGCTTTTGGAAACTGCAATACCCTATAAGTATTGGCTTTCATACTCTAATAAAGCTTTTAGTTGAACCTTGACATATGCTCCTCGATTTTTCAACTCAAGACCACCAACAACAAAGCAAAGCTACAACAGCCAACTTTTACAAAGTCTTACAATGCATAGGTGAGTCTGTTTATGCTCTGTTGGAGTGGAATGAATTCATGACCAAATGTGCTACCAACTGGACTGCTGTTTGCAAGATTAGGAGAATGTTACTGTCAAAATGTTCCAATGTAGTTCCCTTGGAAATGGATCCATCACCGTAAAGCAATTTGATGGCATGCAACGACAAAACCAATGGAAACAACCAAAAGCACCTCAACTGATAGTCAACAGCTGGTAAGCAAAGCAAACCTCTTTTTCTCATCTGTACACAAGTTTCTCATTATCCTGTATTGAAATCTTCAGTCAAAAGACAATTTTTGCCTCAAGGAACAAAGCAAAAAGGAGTTCAACTGAAATTAGCCCTTGTCACTATAGTTCAAGTTTTATCAGCTAATTTTTTAATCACAAACAACCCATGAAGAACCTTCCTTTTATGAGCAACACGATTTATCAGCCATTTGAGTCCTTCAAATATACCATTGACCTAACACGTCAAACAGCTTCAATGAAAATATTGGCATAACTTCTTTAAATTTAACAGCAAACTAGGAAGCAAATTAACTAATTTCTCAGTACTGAAAGTTGTTCTACAAGCATGCCAATGGAAATACTGGAGCCTTCCGGAGAAACTTCATCAACCTAACGAGCAAACTGGACACGACGACTGAAAAGAACTTTTAAGTTGGATTGAGAATGACACTATCTCCCACACTTAATCAATACATAATAAGAAAAATGGCAATGGTTTAATTGTAATTTTCATTTCAGGATGAACAACGCTCACAGGCAATGGCTCGTGTAATGTACCCGAATATGTTCTGAAGTTGTTGGATCAATTCAACCTCAGTGGATCAGCCAAGGTATGTCCAGCCCAAACTTTGGTTAGATTTTGATATACCGGTACCCATAATTTTAGTTCTCGCACATCAGTGAGAATAAAATGTTAGTAGTGTGAGTAAAATATAATTCATGAATCAGTGGATAGATTTTATTAAAAACAGTAAGTAATCACAGAATGTATGTCTACAACTGATAAACCTTTGGAGTGAATTTAATTTAAGAGGGCCACTACACAGTAGAGTTTAGATTGGGCCCAAAAAATCTGGCCCGAGCCCAAAAACATTTGGCCTTTCCCAATCAGTGGCTACACCCTCGCCCTACTCCCTACACACCACTTGCTGTGAAGCCCCCTCACAGCTGAACTGAGTCCCCTTTAGTCCCCTACGCTAGGATCCTGTTTGTAGACTTCAACTCTGCATTCAACACCATTCTTCCTGCTCTGCTCCAGGACAAGCTCTCTTTGCTCCATGTACCAGACTTCACTCGCAGGTGGATCACAGATTTCCTGACAGACCACGGTCAGCGCGTGCAGCTGGGGAAAGTTGTCTCGGACACACAGACTATAAGCACAGGATCTCCACAGGGCTGTGTTCTCTCCCCTCTGCTCTTCTCTCTGTACACTAACTGTTGCACCTCCAGCCATGACTCCATAAAACTTAAGTTTGCGGACGACACCACCCTCATCAGGCTCATCTCTGATGGTGATGAGTCTGCCTACAGGTGGGAGGTGGACCGGCTGGTGACCTGGTGCAGCAGCATCAACCTGGAGCTCAACGCCCAGAAAACAGTGGAAATGATTGTGGATTACAGAAAGGCCACAGCCCCTCTGCCCCCCCCTCACCCTTAACGAGACCCCCATCACAACTGTAGCTTGCTACCAGTTCCTCAGCACCACCATCACCCAGGACCTCAAGTGGGAGCCGACCATCAGTTCCCTCATCAAGCAGGCCCAGTAGAGGATGTACTTCCTGCGACAGCTGAAGAAAGCTACGCTGCCGGCCAGGCTGATGGTTCTACACAGCCATCGTGGAGTCCAGCCTCAGCTCCTCCATCACGGTGTGGTATGCCGGGGCCACTGCCAGGGACAGACACAGACTGCAGCGCACTATGCGCTCTGCTGAGAAGGTGATCGACTGCAGCCTCCCATCTCTCCATGACCTGTACGTCTCCAGGACTGTGAGGCGAGCAGGTGGGATCACAGCTGACCCTTCTCACCCTGCAGCCTGTTCATACTAGGGTTGGGCATAATCGTATCGTTTGCAATTAATCGTCAAAAAAACATTAATCGATTATTTTTTTTGGCACTTGACGATTAATATGATTAATGTCGCCAGGCAGAGTCCGCTCGGTGCTCCTCTCTGCTTCCAATATGATGAACATTAAAAAAAAATCTGTAATTTATTTATCTATCAACACAATTAAAAAATTGATGTGTAGCCTGACATCTGTAATTTTGACACAGTTTGGAACAGAAATTTATGAAGAGGAAATCTTTCCCACTAAATTGGTCATGTGACTAGGACAAGGATGTCCAGGGACTCCAAGGGATTAATCGTCAAACTAATCGTTATCGGCTAAATACCGCAATTAATCATGATAAATCTTTTTGCCAATATTGCCCAACCCTAGTTCATACCACTCCACTCAGGCAGAAGGTTTCGGTCCATTCGGTCCAGAACATCCCGCCATAAGAACAGTTTCGTCAGACTCTTGAACGTTTAGAACACGTGACTCTAAAACTCTGCCTTGGCCACTTTATCGCTGGTTTCTTAAACAGCACAACTCTGACTATATTGTTTTTCTGGTCACTTCTATCACTGTATCTAACTGCACTACAAATATATTGTCTGCTCCAATTACTGTATTGAGCTGGTGTACATATGTTTTTTATATTATTATTTTTCCTTTATCATTTGTTTTTTCTTCATTTGTTATTTTTGATACCTATTGCACCTTCACACCGAAAATTCCCAGTCTGTGAATCCTGTTCATTGACAATGGCAATAAAACTGATTCTGGGTTTTCTATTCTTGCACAATTCTTTATATTATATTTTTATTATTAGTAGTTGTATCATGTCTAGTCGGTGTTAATTCTTGTTTTGTTTGTACTATCTAAAGTTTGTAAAGTAACTAGTGTGTGAAACTGTACTGATGCTGCTGTGACACCTGAATTTCCCCTCTGCGGGACAATAAAGGCTTTTTCTATTCTGGTGCTGCTCAAGTCTGCATTGGATGCTGACTTGGAATGGAGGGCTTAATAAGCCACTCGCCCTCGTACGTAGTTGGTTTCAGATGGGACTTAATATGGCCAACCCTCCGCGGGCACATACAAACTGAGTGAGTAGGGCAAGGGTGTAGCTACTGATTGGGGAAAGGCCCATTGTGTCTGAACCCAATTCAACCAGACTAATTAATTCTGATTAGAGCCCAAAGTAAACCAAACATATTTTATTACTGTATTTATGCAGGTTTCATGTGATCCCCATTTGTTAGCTTAAAAAGCCTAAAACATCTGTACCAAATCTTAAGCATTAAATGGTGGGGTCAGCCTCATTTGTGCAGTTTTTAGTAAAATTATCAAAGTATTGATTGAACGTACATCGTTATCCTAACATTTTGGCAGCACAACGGCTCAGTGGTTAGCACCGACGCCCCACAGCAAGAAGGTTCTGGGTTCGATCCCCGGTTCGGACCTGGGGGTCTTTCTGTGTGGAGTTTGCATGTTGTCTTCATGCTTGCGTGGGTTTTCTCTGGGTACTCTGGTTTCCCCACCCCCCAAAACATGTACAATAGGTTGCTTTCAGGCCCAGGCCGCCCTTGAAAAATAGATCTGAGATCTCAGTGGGACTTGCCTGGTAAAATAATGGTTAAAAAAAACTTGTTGAGTTAACATCACTCCTTATAAGTTGAGGTTGGTTTAAAACTTTGGTTTTAATATTTTTAAATAAATTTCTTTATGGAGTGCTGGGCCTATTTTTGTAAATATTTATGACTTGCTCAGGCATATGGTCTGTGATCTAAAATTGCATCATATGTAATAAGTGTTTTTTCTTGTTGCCTTCCAGGTGCAGTGACCAACTCCCCCTACAGACGTGAATCATTTTGACTGCAACAACTTGTTGAAAGTGGAATGAAGACAGGATTCACTTGAAACGGCAGCTACTTGTGTATTCAGTAGTCTTTCAAAATTGTTGTTTCGTTCTTTTAATGTCATGGAACAAGAATGCTGTTTTCACCTGCATACCCTAAAGGTATCGCGGGAGATTTGGTAATTTCATTGTCTTGTAAAAATAACCTCTTACATTTTTGGGAAGATTAGCATTTGAATCTGTTAGATGATCATAAGGTGGGGGTGGGTGGATTGTTTGCCTCAGGTGTAAAGAAATGGTTGAGTCGGAAGGCAGAGTTCTAGATCTGTTAATCTTAAATCAGAGGAGACCAAAGTGGGGCCCGCGGGCCAAATTTGGCCCACCAAGCCATTTGATTCGGCCCACCAACAGTTGCCAAAGTTAAAAGGTTGTAACCTGTTATTCTATGTAGAAACACAGTATTTCCATTGGTCAAATGACTATATAAAAGGGCTGTAGTGAAGGTAGTTTTCATTCATGCTGTTGACTTTAGCTTTGATTTATTAGGATTAAACATGAAACATGAAATGACAACCATAAATATTTAGATCAGATTTAACCCCACGTGTAGATTTGCAAACTTTATAAGGCCACAAAAACTCATATTTTATCAATTTATGATATGTCCCATGAGCCTTTGCTCTGGCAGACTTTATCCAAGCGCACAGACTAAAACAAAAGAGCGCCATTGCATAACATAATCGCTAAAAATAAAGGACTTTACTTAAAAAGTATTCGTATTTCATGTATTATATTACTGCATTTGGCCCACTGCCCTGGATAGATTTTCATTTTGGCCCTCTCRGGGAAAATGTTTGGGCACCCCTGTCTTAAATGTACCCTTCCTCACCTATTATCATAGGTAAGGCAGCACAACGGCTCAGTGGTTATCACTGACGCCTCACAGCCAGAAGGTCCTGGGTTCGATCCCCGGTTCGGRCCTGGGCCTTTTTGTGTGGAGTTTGCATGTTCTCCTCGTGCTTGTGTGGGTTTTCTCCAGGTATTCCGGTTTCCCCCACCCCTAAAAACGTACAATAGGTTGCCTTCCCTTGAAGAAGAAATTTGTGATCTGGATGGCTCGTGACTGAAAGAACAAAATCTCTGATACAAGAGGTGGGGGCTTGGAGTCGCTCTTTCGTATCAGAGTCAGTTGAGGTCATTCAGCCATCTAGTCAGGAGGTTTTTCCAGCATGTCTGGGAAGAGGCCCCAGGGCTCCACCAGGTGAAACTGGAGAGGCATGTCTGGGTTTCTCTTGGACCGGTTTCAAACACAACACAATTTCAGATGATAAAATGTAAAATAGTGGTTTTATTTATAGATTAAAATGGTGTTTGAAAATAAACAACTTTCAATGCAACTTAATACGAGTGATTTTTCACTGTCAGTATGCTCGGCTTGTCTTTTGTGCAGAATATATGTGCATGTCAACTATCTATTGCCTAACTGCTTTCTGAGCCTTGCTGATTTTCAACTTGTAATACAAGATGAGGCATCTTGCCCTCTTGCAGCATGTGCTGCTTTGCAGGGGGGAGTAAATAACCCTGTCTATTGTTGAGGTGCCTTTTTGCCAGTAGGGGTGATCATCAGTTCTGCATGTTGTAACTGCGCCGTCCCCCCTACTACCGCCTCTTTTTTTTTTTTTTTTTACTTGCAGAAGTGCGGATGTGATTCGCATATTGATACGGAACAGGCCGCCACTTTTATTATTTTTTTTAGCAATGCGGACTTAGGCAATGATCAATTTGTGGAGCTATGAATCCCGAGGAGCAAACGGTAACGTGGTTGATCTCGTCAGGAGTGCTCAGCTCGCCTAAGAAGAACATAGCGGACCCGGAGGAGTTTTTGAAAACCTCGCTGAAGGATGGGGTCGTCCTGTGCAAGCTCACAGAGCGGTTCATACCTGGTTTCACTCCGAAGGTGAGCTGGAATCGATGTCTTAGGTAAACAAGTAGCAAATGATCGAGCTGTCGGTGAAAAGGGAGGGGTTGGATGAAAGTGATATACCGACATGATCAACTTCCTGCTGCTTGATTTTCTATTTTCAGGCCGTTAAGTTTTACAATCGACACTTTTAACACATGCACTGTAAATGCAGCAGCTCAGTGCTTTCTGACGGTTTATATAAGAGTTTTCAGTGAGTGGTTTCCTGTGAATTGATAAGAAATGTTCCGCATTCTCGATCAGAGTGGGTCAGTGCGTGAACAAACAGCCCAAACTGTCGAGCTGTGTGACCCACTTCACGTGTCGAAGGGCTTGAGCAGAAGATTTCACGAGCCCTGCGTTTATTGAGCCCTTTTAATGCGCCATATGTGTTTCTTCAAGATTAGTGCTAACAAAGTTGACAATAACAGTTGCAAATTCAGGTCGTCACTTCCTCTTGAACGGGAGCTTTTCCCGGTGCGACCTCCCCCCTACGCTTCGATACACAGCAACCGGAAGTTGCTGCTTTGTTGTCACACGGTGTTACTTTTTCAACTAGTTTTACGTTTACAGCCGCACACTTTACTTAAAAAATGTTCTGTTTTGGCCAAACAGGAACACTTGTTCTTTCTTTAACGTTTGAACACTAGCGTGTGTTCGTCAATGTCACAACTTTGGCTTTTATTTTGAAGGTTAACTGAGCGGATGTTTCTGTATATGGCTTCTGTGTAGGGTTAATGCTTCAGACTGCATGAAGGAGACGCACGCTTTTAGTCAAGTTATATTTTAAATTGTGGGATTACCATTCTTGGATTGCTACTGTATAGTTACTTCAGAAAATTGGCCTAAAAATCACATCTTGATGGTGTTAATGTGTGGCAGAGCTTTGGACTAAGCTGGTGTGCAGTACTATGTTTATATCTGTTCATTTCGTCGTTTTTACAGTACTGYCAGGATCCCAGAACTGAAGCCGACTGCATTTCCAATATCAAGGAGTTTTTAAGAGGATGTTCGTCTTTGAAAGTAGAGGTAAGCTGACTTAATGTTCTTCTTTTTTATTTAGTGTCGAAGTGTTTGTGTTTTTCCTTTAGAAGTGATTTGATCACTCTTCCTGCTTGGCATGTTGTGTGTTGACATATGCTGTCCTCACATGGGACACATTCACACATGAACTCATTTATCCACATAAACCAAAAAAGGAAGGATACTGTTGATTTTCATGACACCATTATGTAAGATTCAGTTTTTACTTCCGTGTAAATTCCTTTACTGTTTTATTTTGATATGCAAATTAATTCTCATGTTTTTTTTTTCTGGCCTGGAATGCCTAAAAGAGATCCTTAAAGTAAAAAGGGACAAATTATTTGCAGATGTTGGGAGTTTCTCTTTGTGACTGCCACGGCCACAGTGGACATTAATGTATTTTCCAATGTTATAAATAATCTTCTGGTTTTGAAACGCATGACTTGTTTTTTTTTTTTTTTTTTTTTTTTTACAGCTAATTGAGTCAGCAAGCCTGGCTCACTTTAGTGGTTGTGTAGTTCTGCCCAGCTGGCCTGTTATGTCTGTGAGGTCTTCTCTGTTTTTATCCACTAACTCTGCTCCAGCCCATAATTAGACCTTCTGTGACCAGTCAGTAGTCATTGGCAGAGGTTTTCTAGGACTCTGTTAGATGTGTCAGCCATAGAGGATGTCTGTGTGGCTGCAGCAAACCCTGTCTTTCTCTCAGTGATTATGGAATTACTTTTTTTTTTTTTTTTTTTTTTTTTTTGCCATGGCATATAGTGTCTGTTTGTCCTGTGACTTCACAAAAGAAAGCAGTCATACTGCTTTCACTTCTGCACTGGGGTAAACAAAGAGGAAGCACCAATTACTGTTCTGAGCCTGTATTTTTTCACTCTGTTATGAACAGCATGAAAAGCTATATTTACTTTTTGTTTTAATAAACCGTTTTTGTCATAGAGTCACACACCTGAACAGTATCACTCAGCTACTCCAAACATAACATTGACAAAAGAATTTCTTTTGTTTTGATTTACTGAAGTAACTCCGTTTTTCGACATTTATTTTCTTTAAAGATGACTAATCAGAAATAATAATAACCCATAGAGTTTTGTCATATTTTTGCTCAATTGAAAGCAAGTTATCCGATTGTTATAGCATCAATCACAACTCAAAATGAAGCTCCACACGGCTCATCATCCACGTTGTACTACTCAAACTCTATATTTAAGATGTTTTATTTAAAATGTGAAACTTCATCCAGCAGAGGAAAGCAGATAGCTGTCTGAGACTGAATAAGCAAGCAGTGTGAGTGTGTGAGCATCTAGTTGTGCGGCCAAGTGGAAAGTGAATCGCAAATGAGCTCGACTCTRTTTTATCCCAAAATATGGGTCATGCTCAACGTGTCACTTTTTATCTTGGTCCTGTTGAGGGTCTATTTAAATCCCCTCCTGTCTGTTTTATTGTGTGTCTGTGTCATGTGTTACAAGAAATACTACATAAGTACTTTGTAAGAGCCAGAACTGTGTGAAAAAGACTATTTTCTGTTCTACACTCGGCCACCTCCAGCTTTTTTGAACATATTTTAAGGGTTTTGTTCTGACTCAGTTTTCTATGATGTGTTTCCATCCAGGGCTTTGAACCAGAGTGGTTATACACTGGAGAGAACTTTGGCAAGGTCCTGAATACGCTGCTAGCTGTCAACTTTGCCACACAAGGTAAACATTTTCTTTGTCCTGTGTTTTGAGACAATTTTCTAAAACATCCCCACCCAAAAATCAGTCACTCCCTAAAAACTTTGCCAAACCACTTTAACCTTTGATTATGGTACTGTATGTGTTGCTTGATAAGCTTACTGTGTGCAGAACATATTATAGAATCATAAATAGGGATGCACGATATATCRGTTTTGATATCAATATCGGCCAATATTGGTCATTTTTTAGAATATTGGTATTGGTCCGATATGTAAAACTGGGCCGATATTAACGTCCGATATTGATTTTCCACTTTTTATCTTTGTGTTTCTGTTTTGGGAGGGGAGATGGTTGGTTGAGTGGCATCTGTTTGATCATAATAGTGATATTGACGCTGYGCAGCCAGGAGTAACTGAAGTAGGGAGCCATGTCAGAGGTCTGGTTGTTTATTTACCATATCAAAAAAGACCCTAGTGTGTTTGTGTGTATATGTATATAGGGCTGCCATGATTAGTCGACTAGTAGACGACTAAATGACTATTAAAATAGTTGACGACAAATTTAATAGTCGATTAGTCATTTTTTGTTTTGTTTTTTACTTTGTTTTTCTCTCCAAACTGCTTTGACACCTTCCACTGCCACATCTGCCTTTCTGTCCTTCATTTTAAGTAAATAAAAGAGAAACCTGTGCAATGCAATATCTGCAAGGTAGAACTTGCCTTCTACGGCAATTATTTTTAGTTAACAAATAACTAAAATCTAAGGATAGTTATATAATAGCAGCTGCATTCTGGCACGATAAGCTGTATGTTTTATATTCAATTAACATATGATCCGATTAGTCGACTAATCAAAAAAATAATAATCGTGATTAGTTGACTATAAAAATAATCGTTTGTAGCAGCCCTATATGTATAATATAATTTGTGTGTTTGCGTAATATCGGTAAATATCGGTTATTGGCCATAACAGCAATAATTATATCGGATGTCGATATCGGCTGAAATTTTCCTATCGGTACATCCCTAATCATAAAGTCAGACTGCTRCAGACATTCATTTTCAGCGTACCCCAAAAGGTCTGCACGGTGTTTGTGGCAGCCAATCCACGAAATAAAAATATCACAGAACTCCAATTCAAGCCAGATGAAGCTTGGTGTTGTCCTCGAAAGTGAGACGGTTCCTTAAACATCTATTCACAGGGACCGGTGCTCGCTGCATCAGATAGCCTATTGACAGCTGAAACCCATTTATCTCTGCAGGACTTTCTAACAGGAGGCGTTTACATATTTGTTTAGTTAAATCCAGGTGGGGACTTTGCTTTTGCCCACACAGTGTACATTGTTCTCTTCTACAGTCATGCATTTATTATTTTGTGTGGTTTTATGTCCTTAACCAAATGCTCAACAAAGTTATGGCTTTATTTAAAGCAAATGTCTAAAAATTATAACATGCATATATTATGAGCCTGGATAAAGATCTTTGTTATTCCAAATCAAACTTTGTTTTCTCACTTCTTCTAGCTCAAAATGTGATTGGGTGTATTTAAGATGGGCAGCTGGCAGAACAGTGTGTGTTTGTGTCACGCTGGTTGCCATATTTCTTCATGAGCACCCCTTGGTCTAATGTACTCAAAACAATGTCCCGTGGTATCTGTGTGTGTATTTTATTTTATACGCTTCAGGGTTTTACATTACAAGAATGTGCAGGAGTCCTCAAAACACTAATTGCTTCACTGAGGAGTCTGTGTTTAAGGGTTTTTGAGAGATTATACCAACYACAGCTTTGTATCCATTTCATAGCTGTATGTTCAAGATAAAGGAGAGTGTTAGCACTGCAGCTMATTGTTCATTTGTTTGCATAAAAATTGCAGCATGTCTGTTTCATAGGAGAGTTGTAAAAATCAGGCGCAGAAACATCTAAAGCCTTTTAATTGATATTTAAGTTTTTTTTTACAGATTGCCTGCACCCAGCAGCTGTTCTGTCAATCTGTGAGCATAAAGTTGGATCAATCCCAAAGTAATCCATGCAAACCACAATGTTTTTAAGTGATCCTGTTCATGCCGCAGTGTGTTTATGTCCTCATCGTCTGCACATTTGTTTACAATAAATGGGTTTTTGCGTTAAAAAAAAATGTTTAACGACCAGAACAGAAGGGCTTGTTTTGCTTCGCTGTGTGACGGGATACACGTGGGATTCGTGAGGCCCACCTGCTTCTGCCTTCAGCTTTTATTTTCTATCACTTGGGTGTAAGTGTGATGCACACTGACATGTCTGCACGTGGCAAACAGCCGTGACTCTCCCGCCGTTTTCCAGCTGAACACGTATCAGAGTTACATAGATTCCAGATGATGTGCCGGTTAAACAAGATCACACAAAATGTTACACTTTTTACTTTCTGGACATGAAAGAGCCCATCAGTTTTAGATCTTTACACTGGAACTCTTTATTTGATCTGAATGTAAGGGTCTTGGAAGCTAATAGAGAATCACAAGCTTTTTTATTGTTTGTGATTTGAACGAGGATTAGACATCGGACTTGGCTCGTACCCATTTGGCATGTAAYATTAGACCCCCTTCTGAGAGCTCTTCTGCTTGTTAGCATGTCAGAGGTTTGTGTTCCTGCCATGTGTCACGTTTTAAATGAGTCCTGGCAGCAAAAAGAATACGTCTCCAGAACTGCAGGACTACCAGCAGCTACTGTCCTTAAATCAAAGTTCCTCTGCTGCAGTGGATGAATGATGGCACTGCACTGAGGGGTTCAGGGTGTGGAAAATAAATGCCCGAATGTATCCACCTGGTTAGATCAAAGGTAGAATTTGAAAAGTTGTGTTTAAATATGTCAAGTAAAGGTCATAATTGTGGGAGCTGTGTGGATACCGTGCGAGTAAAGTGATGCATTTTTTTATATCTGAAAGCTGTGTGTTTTGTGTTGCGGCAGCTCGTTATTTATTTTTGGCTTTTTTATGTCAGTTTTTGTTCAGTCTGATCATCTGTGAGGAAAGCGAGAGTTTGTGGTCTGTGTTTTTTCTGCCCTGGGGTTCTGCAAAGCAGTAGACCATATTAATATGAATTATCATCAAGCTGTCATTCTCTAACGTAAATTCACCTGCACCATCTTTCGTGTGTGTGTGTGTGTGTGTGTGCGTGCGTGCGTGTTTTCAAGGTGAGGAACTGTGCTCCAACGTTATTGTAACCGTATAATGAGGCTTAATGATTTCTCTCTGTGTGTTCATAGATTGTGCCACTGAGCGATGCCCTCAGTCCGGTTCATCCTCTCCTAATCAGGCGACGTCCTCACACACACTGTCCTCCATCAAGTCCAAAGGGTCTCTGCGCAGACAGTCCAAATCAACGGTACCATCCCCTCTTATGTTTCTAACTGGTCTTTCATGTGTTTGAAAATGTTTGATTTCCACATTTTATGTAAAATATTTCCCTACTTTGAAGTTGTTGTTTTTTATCAAAAGTCCTATCAAGAAAAAAAATTTGTCTTTTAGAAGAAAACTGAAATGGAAAAATGCATCCGTCAAAATTGGAATAAAGTTTTTGAATTGTATAACATGTATGCACATGCTGCGCACACGAGATCTCAGTCAATAAAAAAGGCTAGGGGTTAACAATTACAAAATCTAAATATTTTCCAATATTTAAAATTGACATACACTTTGCTTTAGGGAGTTCTGAGAAAACCATGGACAAATGCTGCATTCCAGTAGTACTCAGAGGTCGGAAGTTTGTACTTTTGAGTTAGAAATACCAACTGTAATGGTCCCTAATGACATAATTTTGAGTCAGGAAGTCAGTGCAACACGACGATACCCAAACGTGACGTCATCCTTTCAACATGGCTGCTTCTATCCACACAGTGAAACTCTACTATTACAGTTTTTATCAGTTCTGAGCTGTTTGCTTTACATTAAGTCAGTCGTACTTGTAGTATTTTATAGAGATTATTAGGCAATATGTTTTAACACAGTTTTTACAGTTTGAAAATGCTGCTTAAAGCGCGATTGTTGTACGTGATGCTGCAATAATCTGTCAACRAGTAGAAATTCTTTCAGACTTTCCAACAAGCTAGGGCTGGGCGATATGTCCTAAAATCAATATCACAATATATTGACCAGTTCACCTCGATAACGGTAAATACACAATAACTCTTACCACTCCGCACCACACAAAAATACACGGTATAGTTTAGTAATAACACTATACRCTGTGTCCTTGTTCTTAGAGTACACAGTTTAGATTTTGAACAGCTTTTCTKTAGTTTATATTAGTCATTTTAGTGTTTTTAATATRTTTATTAAAAAACATTTTTGGAAAGACTTGAGTCAGATATGGTGAAACAAATATTTAACCATCTCCATAACTTTTCATTGCAAACAAACACATTGTGTATTATAATTTTATATTTAAAAATACCAAAAATGTCTTTTGTACTGCACAAAATAACTTAAATGCATTTTTTTTGTTAGACTGACTGATTTCTCTATTAAAATAACTATTTCTTTCAAAAAGATATTTTAAGAGCTCATGTAATCATTTAATACTATTTATTTTTCATATTTGATAATTTATTGAATCACAGAGCAGTTCAGTCACAGTATGGTTCTAAATATAAGCAAGCTATAATGTGAAGAATGAAATCTGTAGATATGTATGATATACATAGCAGGAACATAGCGTTTTTATTTGTGTGTGTGTGTGTGGGGGGGGGGGGGTGATGCCATGCGGAGACTCATCTTTTCTATAATATGGGACAAACAAAAGTTCATCTGTTAGAGTTAATATTGTTTCATTGGGAGAACTGAAACAGTGGCTCTCCCAGAACAACTCAGCCTCTGCGCACCTCGGCTCACTCCTGTAACAGCGCTGTCGACGAGAGGAGTTTGGTCACACGATCAAAGTTGGACACATCTGTTAGATAATGACACTCTGAACACATAAACCTATAGTGTTAGATTTTAGATACCAATGTCTTGAGTAGCTCGGGAGTGCGGAGGACAGAGTTTGCTCAGTCAGGACGGGAGCTGCAGGCTGACTGCTGTTTATCCTGCAGRTTGCTTCAGCAACACAAAGACCCGCCCTGCTCTGCTCTGATTGGATAAAGCTGTTGGGGTTCGTTTGATTTGTTGAAAGCAGTGTCTGTTTAAACCTGTATCAGACTGGGCGGCTTTAATGAGACTGCAACAGAAAACAAGCAGGTTTCTCTTTTCCTCATTTTTAAAATACCGAAAATACCGACATGGGCAAAATGACGTCGGTTGTTGTCATAATTGTCGGTATTGGTTATTTTTCGGTTTATTGATTTGATTTGATTTGATTTACAGTATTTATATAACTGGAAAAGATTATTAAAAATCAAGCCTGACTCAGCRTAATTGCTGTTTTACAGCAGGTTCCTGTTCTGCAGCACATAAAACACTCAGAAATACAGCATCACAATCACATCATTATAYACCATAAACACAAAGACAAACAAGCATACCAAATTTCAAAAAGGCAGCATTTGCAAAATAGGACGTCTAAATATGAGCACAAAAAGTGTCCAGCAGATGGCAGACAAGATTTTTCTTAAAGGGCTGTAGTTTTGAAATGGACTTTATGTTTTGAGGAATGTCATTCCATGCTTAAGTATAAACATAGAAGATAGAGCTCTGGCCGTAACAGCTTTTAAAAGTTGGTAACATCAGTATTGCCCAGGCCTCAGCTGGACGTTGGATCACTTTAAACTCAAAACTGACATCCGCCTGACTTCACAATGTCAAGTTCCGCTGCAACCAGAACACATCATTAGCCTGAAATTTTGAACAAACACAACAGATGTCCCTYCTACTTGCTCTCTGCTGCACTACAGCCCTCCCTCAGCTCCTCCCACATAATTGAGCTTGCTGGGAATACGCAGGCTTCGCAGCAGGTCTAAGGTAATGGCAAATAAACAGCCACGGCACATTCAGAACTCTAAGAAATTGTCAGTTTTCCTCTAACGTTAGGTCATTTCTCTGCCATCGGCACAGCTGTAGCATACAGTCTGGCTGTGAGGGGGAAGGGTGTGAGCACATGCATGTCACAGATTACTTGTCTCATATTCTACCGTCAGGACATACTGACAGTTTTAACAAAGAAGTGTAAAATTACATATTTCTAAAAGTTACATACTGCAGCTTTAAGTGACCCTAATAATTATTGGACTGAAAAGGGAAACACTTAAACGAGTGATCATTAAACTTTCACCAGTGAACTTCAACAACGTTGTGGCAACGTACCACAAAGCTGCTGTTTCACTCGGAACCAGTTTAGTTCAGTGATGTTGTTTGTGCACTACGTGTTGCAGACAGAGCTGAGAGTTTTGTAAGTGGCACAACTGCTTTGCTGAACAGTCTTTGTAAAAACACCACAGCTGGTAACATGATCTCGCAATTAACAGTTTCTCAGCAGAAACGTGATCGATAATTTGACTTGGAAGAGTAGAACAAGCTCAGGTGGATTAATGAGAGCTGCATTCCACTCCTGTACCTGTGCAAACTGGTTGTTCTGTTGATCATGTGCGGAACTTCCTCTAAGTAGCATCCAGCCTTCATTAAATCAACCTGGCCTACTTTTTCAAGTCAAAAGTGTTTGCTGTGTCCTGCTGCCAGTACCGTGTTTTAAACTTTGCCTTCCAAAAGGAAGGTCGTTTGTTTGATCCAATGCACCATAGAGTGTTGAAGTGTTGCTGCACATTTTTTGTAACACAGAGATTTTGTTCCCCTTTATACATTATGAAGAAGGAATGTACTGTTATAGATTTGTATCCTTCATCCTTGTTTTAAAAATACCTCTTCTCTGTTTTAGCTCTGCAATACTGAGAAAGAACTGCCTTAAAAAACTTTGCTAAGCGTTATCATAATTTCTGGTTCATAGTTGGTATCTGTAGAAATCTTTTGAATGCTCTTATTGTGCAATCGGACATTTGGTAACTTGCTATAATTGTCTAATTACTTCTACCATTCAAAAAGATGAGGGGTAGCTGCTTATTTTCTTCAAGACCGTAATCTCATAAACCATTTTATCTGATAAGAGATCATTTGGATAAACAATTTTGTTCACATTAAATATGACTTTATTGCACTACATTAAAAAAATACTGCATACAAATGCAAATATTTAAAGAAAAATACCCATACAGGTATTTGTCACAGGCCTTTACTCTCTTGTTATAAACCAGTTTTRAAACATTTGGATTTGACTTGCTGACTGGTGCTGATGTCCCGTCTTCCCAGGAAATGTCTGAGAACTGTGGAGGCGGGCAGCTGATGGTGAAGGCCCGCTTCAACTTCAAGCAGAACAACGAGGATGAGCTGTCGTTCAGTAAAGGCGACTTGATCCTGGTGACACGGCAGGAGGAAGGAGGGTGGTGGGAGGGCACGCTGAACGGCAGGACGGGCTGGTTCCCCAGTAACTATGTCCGGGAGGTCAAATCCTGCGGTGAGTTGGACTCAGCAGTTATTCTCACAGAATGTGTTGGAAGAAATGGAAGTCGCCTGTTTGTAGCTAGTTCTTTTATTATTGATAAAATGATGAGCTTTTCTATTAAATAACCCATAGCAAATTAGCATCTAAATTGCTGATATTTTAATTTAAAAAATCAATATTTTTAGAGTGTAAATGAATCGTGTGAACATTTCWAATTCTTGTTTTTATTTCCTCTCAGAAAAACCTTTGTCACCAAAAGCTCAGCTGACCAAAAACTACTACAGTGTGGTAAGGTCAAAGTTAGGCAATACATATAAAATACAGTAATGTTATGACAATTATTAACAGATCAATCTTTAGTTAAAAGATAAATTCTAGCATATTTCATGTATTTCCTATAACATTAGATATTTTCTGTATTGTGCTGTTATTGCAGGTGGTACAGGACATCTTGGAGCATGAGCGGGAGTTTGTTAAAGAGTTACAAACAGTGCTGACTTGTTACCTGCAGCCCCTGCAAGCCAGCGACAAGTAAGAATAAAAGTCAAGTAGTGGGATGAATCCATTCTTGGTCTTAAAACAACCAGGGTTAATGACAAAAACTGTGTACGGTTCATTTATTAGTTTTTTTTTTCTTTTCAAAATAAAATCACAAAAACAAATMCGTGTTTCTCCATTTTCAAAACCTAAATGTAAAATCGAACTAATTAAAAAATGCAGTGTTTGATTTTTGCTTCAGCGATTTAAATCCAAAATACAAATCTGTGTTTGCTGATTTAACATACAGCAATATCGGAAATGACGGAACTCACCAGAGAAGAAAAGCTTATAGCAGCTGGAGGACTGCTAAAAAACGGAAACTGATCCTAAATATCTTGGCGCTGGCTGCTCTCAAACTTGTTTCTGCACATTTTGGAATATTGAAACAATTTCTTTCATGGTAAAATAACTAAAAATACGGTGTACAAACAAAATGTAAAGGTTGTCTTTGCTTTAACCATTAAAATAAAGAGAAAAAAATAACATTTTTCAATTTTTCAACTGTCGTGTTTCTAATTTAGTTTTAAAACAAACAAAATACATGAAAACCACCCAATTTTTTTTTTCATTTTATTTTGAAGTGGAAAAATTGAACAAACCAAACAGATTCAAAAGCTCTGTTTCGTTTCAATAATCTGAATGTCTTTTTTTTCAGTGTCAGTGTAATATATATATGTTACAAATATCCCCTATGAAATGCAACTTTTGTATCTTTTTTGCATTAAAGCTTCATAAAACACTTTGGTTCTAAAAGTTCATAAAATGAGTTTAAATGAGTCTTAGATAAACCACAGTACATAACGTGGACCTGACTGAAATACTGCAGTGGGACCTCCAGGGAGCTGTGCATAAACTAATGTTTAGACACCTCTATAAGTAGAAGCAGCTTTTTAAAGAAGAGCTTCTGCTGTGAAGTGAGACTGATAAGATCAGAGACAAATGGTTTCTTCAACTTGTTGCTGCTGAAAGTGGTTTTATAAGCTGTAGTTTTTCACACCAGTTTGCATTTTGGTTTAGTTTTTATGAGAGAAAAAATGTCAGTACAATTTATTGCATTAAAGAGTGCTTACTTTTCCTCATGACCGTGTACTTAAAATGAGTAACCATTTTTTTATATTAACCAGTATTAGCGTTTCTCTTTTTCTATACTTGGCACAAAAAGGGGGGGAAAATGTGTTTGGTAGATTATTCCTTCGTTGTAACAAAGCTTCTTGGCAATAGATCTTATACCGGGCTGCACATGTGGGGACCGGACGCTCAAAACAAGTGTCAATAACAGCAAAATAAGCTGTTAGACAGAAAAGATTTGGCACATTTTTCATGTGTGTAACGCACTACTCAGCTACTGCTCATCCCACAAATGCGTGTTCCTTACAAATGTGGCACCATTTAAAAGGGAACATAACAGGCTAAGATTTATGTATTAAGAATAATTATTACAACAAAGAAATCATCTACCAAACAAATTTCCTTACCTTTTATCCTAAGTTTATACTAAACCCCTTTTTTAAATGTATATATCCAGGTTAAGTAGTGCTGACAGCACCACCCTGTGTGGAAACCTGGAAGACATCCTCACCTTCCAGCAGGGACTTTGTTTAGCTTTGGAGGAATGTACCAAGTAAGTCCTGCTGGTGACAGCTTTATTTAATAAATCCTTTTTAAATAAGGATTTGCAGCTTCTGCTGCAGTGGTGTCTGTATTCATATAGTGGCTTATTTCCTTTTATGTACATTTACTGAAGTCGTGCCCTGCCAAGCTTACCGTTCTTGTTTATATTTTTGCAATCACTTCCTTCCTCTTAGACATCCTGTCTTGTACATTTCTTTTTTTCTTTCCTTCTTTTTTTTTTTACAAGTATCAGCTTCGAATATATGTGTTATATCAGTTATTATTGTCGCAGACATTTACACTGGAAATTTGAGAATTACGATGCATTTGAGAGTTTTCAAACCCCTGACCTTGACGATGGTTGTTTGATTTCCGCAGAGTCCCTGAGAGTCAGCAGCGAGTGGCAGCCTGCTACTTAAACCTGATGAACCAGATAAAGAATTTGTACCTGACTTACTGTTCCAGCCACCCCTCAGCTGTTTCCATCCTCACTGATCACAGGTCAGCTTCTGCAACCAAAACCATTAATTATGCATCAGTATTTATACATTCCCAGTGAAAGATCTTAATGTATTGGTATAAAAATTGGATTCATAATGTAGGTTTATTACCATTCTGTCACAATAAAACTGCATGAAATAATTAGAATCAGTTTAATACTTTTAGATAAGAGGTTGCTTTTTGGTTTCAGTTGTAGTTTTGCATTGATCCACAAGGTGTCAGGCTTTCCATCTGTAAAAACACCACGTTAAACTCAGTGGAAGTTGGTTGTTGTTTTTTTGGTAGCTCCGTTCTGCAGGGGTTGCCACAGCAAGCAAATGTTCTTCCTGACTAACCCGGGTTTGAACCTGCAGCCCCAGGATTATGAGACAGCAGCACTGACCACTGAGCTGCAGCAGCCCCCAAACTTAGTCTAAAATGTTTTTATTTTTCTTTTAGTGCCGAGTGTTTTCTTTATCTTTCTTAATTGAATAATTATTTWAAAAAACCCACCATGGTTGAGTTCAGATAAAACAGTATTGTGTAGTGTTGAGGTGTCCTGCATTGCACACAGACTCACTCTCAGTTCGCACACACCGAGTTACACACAGGAAGTTGACTGTTGACAGGATATATAGAGCTGTGGTTTTTGTTTTGAAAGCCAGGCATTTTTTTCACAGTAAGCACTTTGCATTTCTGCTGCAACTGCCGTCACACTCTGTTACTACTCGTTATGAGTGAGTTTTGCTCCAGGATTCTGTATGAATGAAACTGGATTGTAAACTCATTATGGAGTGTTTCTTTCAAATCAAGCATCCACGTTTGAAAGAAGTGGGGTTTTTCCTTTTTGCTCATATTGCTCAAACCAAACTTGTCTAATTGGTACAAGCTGTTGGACTTTTAACTGGGACAACTGCTTGTGATGTTTTCTCACGTTCACAACACTACAGTGCAAGTGTTGTTTTACAGCTGTGACCAAACGAAGCAGATGTGCACAGCACAGGTTTAGAGGAGAGCAGTTGTTGCCATTTTAAAAGTGCAAGCTTTTATAATTTTTCTCATATAACTTCACTTTTCCTTTTGTAGTTTTAGTTTTGCTGTGTGCCACATAGGGTTGGGCATAATCGTATCGTGTGTGATTAATCGTCAGAAAAACATTAATCGATAAATTTTTGGCACTTGACAATTAATACGATTAATGCCAACAGGTAGTCWGCTCGCTGCTTCTCTCYGCTTCAAATATGACGAACATTAAAAAACRTTCTGTAACTTATTTATCTATCAACACAATTTAAAATTAGATGTATAGCCTGAAGTCTGTAATTTTTACACAATTTGGAACAGATTTTTATGAAAAGCAAATCTTTCCCACTAAATTGGTCATGTGACTATGAAATAAGGGTGTCCAGGGACTCCAAGGGATTAATCGTCAAATTAATCGTTATCGGCTAAATACCACAAGTAATCGTGATTTATTTTTTTGCCAATATTGCCCAACCTTAGTGCCACAGTGAACATTAGGATTAGACTGAAGGGATGCAGTTTGAGRACTCAGCCTCTTTTAGCCAGGAGCCTTGTTGTAAAATGTCTGTTTTTCTGCTTTTTCATATTTCAATTCCTGAAACCGCATAACTGTTTTTCATACATCGCAGTCAGAAGCTCATGCAATCAGAAATCATTGAATATTTTTACAATATTTTGAAATAGCTGCTCTGTAGTTTACCTCATATACTAAAATAAAAGTCCTGAGTTGTATCTGAACTCATGGGTATGTTTTTATGGATTTAACAGTGACGAGCTAGAAAAGTTCATGGAGAGCCAGGGAACGAGTGCCTCAGGAGTCCTGTCCCTGACCATCAGCCTCAGTAAACCCTTCATGAGGCTCGACAAATACCCGACTCTGCTCCAGGAGCTGGAGAGGCACGTGGAGGTACGAGACATCATGAACTTATTTAAATCTGTTCACAGAGAGGAGGTGTGTATATTTAGACGAGGAAGAAAAAGCAGCTAAAAGTTGTGTTGTAAATGTTTGCACCCTGAACTGTTAGGTAACCACTTAAGTCTGACGTTGCTCATTATAGTATTAAAAAGTTAAGGTTTAGTTTATAATTTGCTGTTTCTTTAAGAATATTCTGGACTATCTAGAAAAAGGGGTGGGGCTATGCCATCCCAACATTCTCTCCAACATTTAACACACATCTCCTTTTATGTTTATATGCTCATAACTCCAATAAAATTCAGGAACTAAAGATCCTGGTCCTTAAGGGGTCTTTATCCTGCATGTTTTTATTGTTTCCCTGCTCCAACACACCATATTCAGTGACTGAATTACCTCTTCAAATTCTGCAGAAGAGGTCGAGCAAGATGCAAAGTCTAGGAGACTGTGCACCTTGCTCGACTTAATTAAGTTGTTAATAAATCATGCACAATCCAGTGCAGGAGCAGCTGTAGTCCAGCTCAGAAAGAGTTAATGATGGCATAGTAAATTACACACAATATATTGTACATTTATTTACTGTGTTTTGTCATTATTCTGTTCCATCTTAAGCTTAACTGTTTGATTTCATTATTGCATCCCAGGAAGCTCACCCAGACTATACTGACATCGTAAAGGCAACAGCAGCATTCAAGAGCTTAGTGGTAAGTCTGGACATTAGCAGTGTCAGTCGAACAGTCTCTAATTCTGTTCACCATTCTTAAACACTAAATCGTAATCTCATGTTTTTGTTTTTTTGTTCGTTTCTGTTGCTGTATTTACTTTTGCAAAGCTTAACTTTGTGCTTAATGTGAGAACATGGTTTCAACAAATTCAGAATTACAAATGTTTAGTCTTCTAATCTGGATTGGTAAACCAACTAAAAATAAATGAAAATTTGTCTGAAGCGTTTAGTTTTTGTGACAAATTGGTTCGAGCTTTTATACCCAAAATCGCCACACGCAGACAGATGCCAGTCCACTGTTTTTTAACGCGTTTCAGTCTTAATGAAAGTGATCGTTTTTCTCTGTAGAACGAGTGCATAGTTCCTAATGTAGGTGTGAATCGAAAATGCCATCCCCAAAGAACTGGATTAGTAACGAGCAACTGGGTTGTACCTGAGCCGTCAACGCAGTTTCCCCTGTGTAGCTGTGACTCACTCGTCTCTTCCGTGGAGCTTCGCGGTAAATGGGCAGATAAAAAAAAAAAMCCTCACGCTGCTCTGCCTTTGTGTGATTTGCAAGTTTAATTTCTCGGTGCGCTTTTTTGAACGTGTGGTCAGGTGGGCAGGCTCTGAAGAACAGCTCTGCCCTGTGCTCTTTGTTCAGAACGAATGGGAAAAATCGAAGATGTTGCATTGTCATTTTTCCTGTTTGATGAGGGAGAGCCCCTGCAGAGCACCTGAAAATGTGCCATTTGATTTGATGCAGGTTATCTGACATACATCTGTCTGGTGTACATCTGATAAACGAGATCAAAATGGCACAGTGATGGTACAACAGTTGCATTGTTCAAAGCAATAACAAAAAAAATCCCTCGTTGCTCAAAGATTTCAAACAATATTAAGCTAAGTTTTGAGAAAATATTAAATACAAATAAATGAAGCAGATTTTAAAAACAAGTTCTTCATCTTCTTATTGTGAGTTTTCCCTGAACGCTAACTCTCTTCACAAACTACATTTGTGTGCTTAGACCCAGTGTCAGGACTTACGGAAGCGCAAGAATCTGGAGCTGCAGATCTTATCAGAACCAGTGCGAGGCTGGGAGGGAGACAGCATGAAGAGCCTGGGTCATGTGATCTACATGTCCCAGGTCCATGTAAGAAGTGGTTGCAGCGAGGTGAGCACAATAGGCTGTTTTTGTATTTGTTTTCTTTTTCATCTATAAAACTGTAACAGATGAAACATTTTGCAACGCTGCAGACATTTTTAAGAGCTTTGTAATGCATACATGTTCTTTCCTTATGTTCACTCACTTCCAGCCATCTAAATTTGATTTCCAGCTTTCTCCCACAGGGATCACTACAGAATCCTAAGTAGGTTATATGCTGAGAATAATATAAACTTTAGCTTTCTTGTGGGCTTTCATGTATGGGGTCGTCTTTAGGGCTGTGGTTGGAGGAAAACCCAGCATATGCACTAAGTTAAAGATACCCATTTTCAGTTATGGCCAACCGCTTTCCAACCACTATCCCAGTCATGCAAATAATTCTCAGCACAGCTTATTTCGTGACTATTATTGAAAATGTTAGCACTTTGACTGTTTAGTGTCAAACTACAGGGGTTGGACAATGAAACTGAAACACCTGTCATTTTAGTGTGGAAAGTTTCATGGCTAAATTGGACCAGCCTGGTGGCCACTCTTCATTAATTGCACATTGCACCAGTAAGAGCAGAGTGTGAAGGTTCAATTAGCAGGGTAAAAGCACAGTTTTGCTCAAAATATTACAATGCACACAACATTATGGGTGACATAACAGAGTTCAAAAGAGGACAAATTGTTGGTGCACGTCTTGCTGGTGCACCTGTGACCAAGACAGCAAATCTTTGTGGTGTATCAAGAGCCACGGTATCCAGGGTAATGTCAGCATACCACCAAGAAGGACCAACCACATCCAACAGGATTAACTGTGGACGCAAGAGGAAGCTGCCTGAAAGGGATGTTCGGGTGCTAAACCGGATTGGATCCAAAAACCATAAAACCACTGCTGCCCAAATCACGGCAGAATTAAATGTGCACCTCAACTCTCCTGTTTCCACCAGAACTGTCCATCGGGAGCTCCACAAGGTCAATATACACGGCCGGGCTGCTCTTGCCAAACCTTTGGTCACTGGTGCCAATGCAAAACGTTGGTTTCAATGGTGCAAGGAGCGCAAATCTTGGGCTGTGGACATGTGACATGTGTATTGTTCTCTGATGAGTCCACCTTTACTGTTTTCCCCACATCCAGGAGAGTTACGGTGAGGAGAAGCCCCAAAGAAGTGCACCACCCAGACTGTTGCATGCCCAAACTRAAGCATGGGGTGGATCAGTGATGGTTTGGGCTGCCATATCATGGCATTCCCTTGGCCCAGTACATGTGTTAGATGGGCACGTCACTACCAAGGACTACCGAACCATTCTGGAGGACCTTGTGCATCCAATGGTTCAAACATTGTATCCTAAAGGCAGTGCAGTGTATCAGGATGACAATGCACCAATACACACAGCAAGAATGGTGAAAGATTGGTTTGATGAACATGAAAGTGAAACTGAACATCTCCCATGGCCTGCACAGTCACCAGATCTAAATATTATTGAGCCACTTTGGGGTGTTTTGGAGGAGCGAGTCAGGAAACGTTTTCCTCCACCAGCATCACGTAGTGACCTGGCCACTATCCTGTAAGAAGAATGGCTTAAAATCCCTCTGACCACTGTGCAAGACTTGTATATGTCTTTCTAAGATGAATTGACGCTGAATTGGCTGCAAACCATACTAATAAATTATTGTGGTTTAAAACCTGGTGTTTCAGTTTCATTGTCCAACCCCTGTACAGGTCCTTCTCAAAAAATTAGCATATTGTGATAAAGTTCATTATTTTCTGTAATGTACTGATAAACATTAAACTTTCATATATTTTAGATTCATTGCACACCAACTGAAGTAGTTCAAGCCTTTTATTGTTTTAATTTGGATGATTTTGGCAAAAAAGTAAAGAAAAATCAAAAATCCCTATCTCAAAAAATTACCATATTTCATCCGACCAATAAAAGAAAAGTGTTTTTAATACAAAAAAAAATCAACCTTCAAATAATTATGTTCAGTTCTGCACTCAATACTTGGTGGGGAATCATTTTGCAGAAATGTCTGCTTCAATGCGGCGTGGCATGGAGGCAATCAGCCTGTGGCTCTGCTGAGGTGTTATGGAGGCCCAGGATGCTTCGATAGCGGCCTTAAGCTCATCCAGAGCTTAAGACACAAGACCCAACTTAAG
>NW_013952403.1:2580744-2583367 GCF_001266775.1 Austrofundulus limnaeus | reverse complement strand
GAAATATGAGTTTGTATGTAATGTATGAATATAATATACAAGTTTCACTTTTTAAATGGAATTACTGAAATAAATCTACTTTTTCATGATATTCTAATTTTATGACCAGCACCTGTACCTTACTGGGGAGGCTCAGGAGTGTGGTTCCTCAGATTTTGGAACAACATCACGGTCTGCCAGTTTTGTGGCACTTCCCTGACATATACGAGAGTTTGCAAATGTGTTAACCAAGATGACCCAACATCATCCAGAGACTCAAGGAACTCTGGGCGGATCTTGTCCACCTTCGGAGCCCTGCACCTCGGCGACCTCAGCCCAGGTTATAGATGGACCCACCCCAAAACTTCAGCTTCTTCTACAGAAGACCTGCCGGTGGGATTGAGACGATCCTTGAAGTATTGCTTCCACTGCCTGACAGTATCGCTAGTTGAGGTCAACAGCACCCTGCCTCAGCCACCTGACAGTTTGACAGGATCTTCTTGAAGCTTATTTAGAGTCYATCCGAGGCCTCGCCGAAATTCTCCCGTATCTGAGCCTTTGCTTCAGCAACAGCCAGAACACCAATTCCCTTCAGCTGCCTCTGGAGTCCTAGTCTAGGCTCAATAGGACTCCTCCTTTCTCTTGATGGCCTCTGCACCTTGAGTGTTCACCAAAGGGTTCAAGGATGGTTGATGAGAGGCATCAACCACCCTGTCTGCACAGTTCAGGTCTTGCTTTGTGCTTCACAGTAAAACCACTGCTCAACAAAATAAGTTATTTATACACTGACCTGTTGTTTCCTGGGGCAGGTCTCAAAACCGATGCATAGACTAGACCAAAATGTTGCAGTTGCAATGGTGGGTTTTTTTTTTCTAAGTTTTTAGAGTTGTGAGCATTTTTATTCATTTAGAATGTCGAGTACATCAAAGAAAATTCCACAAAAATGAAAAGGGTTTCCTGATAAAACTCAAAATAAAAACTGGCACACCACCACACRTTTTACACCTTTATTTGACATTTGGCATTATTTAGTTTAAGTGGATGACAAAATGCGATGACTAAGCTTCAGATTTCTCAAGTTTTGTTGCAAGTTTGCTGAATGCAAATAAGTTTGTTTCTGTAGATAACTACTCCTTGGTCTTGGCTGGTTTCACTTTTACCACAGAAGGTATTATGCTTGGCTGTGGTGGCAAAAGTCAGGCTAAAGCGAAAGTTCTTAATGTGGTTACGTTTTTAACTGCTGCAGAGAGTTGCATTTAGAAAACAAAAACCTTGAGACCAAAAGACAACAGAACTAGGAAAATGAGGCTGGAATTTTATTTGAATTGCTGCAAACCCATTTTCTAATGAAGTAGTTATTTTATTTTTTACACACACACACACACACACACACACACACACACACACACACACACACACACACACACACACACACACACACACACACAGTTGAATGTGCTTTGTTTTGTTAGGAGTTGCACAGAGTGCTTAACAGTTTAGGACAAAAATATAAAAAAATTCAATTAAATAAACGTAAAAATATATTTGTATTTGAGGAAACTTATTGCAGCTGTCTTAAGTTTGGTCGGTCCTGCAGCCTTTTGTTCTTTTTTAAAGAGCAGCTTCAACTGCTGAATYTAACATTTCTGCAGGACGGATTCACTTTCAGTCAAAAACGTCTGAAAATGGATGCGCTTTAAAGCAGAACCAAGCTTTGGTTTGCATTAAAGTTTTTAACAAAAGATAACAGTAATCTGCCAAAACATTAAGGGAAAATCTTTGGAGGAAAAAAAATGCAAAYAAATATTTWTTTTAGTTACGCTTTAGACTCCAGACAACCAAGAAGACATCTTCTGGTCCGAATAAAGCTGAMGTTTTTATGGTGTGTAGTGGACAAACAGGACGTTTCTGTCCTTGTGGCGGCTGCAGGGCSTGCTGTTTCTGCTGCTGCTGAGGAAATGAGGCTGTGAGGAGCTGGAGGAGGCTTGTCTGCGAATGGGGAAGGCATCTGACAGCTGTGGTTTTGGAGCTGGGTGCTCCTCTCCTTGAACAGGGTGTGGTTCTTTGTTGCATTTTATGAAGGCCACAAAGCATCTGTAAAACTGTTGAAATGTAAAATAAAGTCTGATTATTTCCACTGAGAAGTTTGATCATCTCTTTTGCTATAGAATACGTCTCAGTGTCTATAACCTTTTTACAATTACTAAAAAACTGTCATTTTGCGATACAATGTGGTTCAGATATATTCATGACTACTTGTAAGAAATGTAAAGTCAATAAAAAAACAAAAATACAGAACCTGGTGTAAAGTGTTGCAATTATTCATACATAGAACTCACTTATCCTAACTAACATACCTATAATCTTTGTAAATATAGTTTTTTTAATCTAAGCAATAGATGTTTAAATRWGGAGTTCCACAAGGATCCATTTTAAGCCCCATCCTTTTTATTCCGTACGTGCTTCCACTAATGCCATCATGAAACATAGCATCAATTTTCAAAGCTGCTGAATGCTGATGACACACAGCTTTATAATGCTGTGTGCCCTGATGACTTCTCTCCACATTCTGAACAGAAACTTTATTTGATTTATTTACAAATTTTAGCAACTCTTATATTTAATTTTGGTTCAGTTTTTAGTT
>NW_013952403.1:2575989-2579459 GCF_001266775.1 Austrofundulus limnaeus | reverse complement strand
GCTCAATACTGTTACGTTAAATAAACGAACAGTATATAGTGACTAAAATGAATTTTTCTTTCAGTCATATCCACATCTGATTCTCATCAAGACACCACCTAAAAGCCTGAAATGTTGTGTGCTCTCAGGATTAAGAGATGTATTGTTCATTTCGTAAAAATAACTGAAGCGTTCAGCCCCGAGGTYGCACCTGGTTGTTGAAGAACACGTAGATAATCGGGTTGACGACTGTGCTGAATTTGGCCAGGATGGACGGCACCACGCTGGCCACGGGAGTGATCAGACCGGATCGTCCAAAGGTGGCCATCAGCGCCACGATGCCATAGGGCATCCAGCACACCATGTAACAAGACACCATGGACAGCACCATCAGCAGGATGTGCTGCTCTCTGCGCTGAGCTGCCAGGAGGTGGAACTTACCCACCTGCACACATAAAAAAATGAAAGGATTTAGAATAAGAATTTTGTGCCTTTGAGCGTTAACAGTGGTGTTTTGAATGCATTTATCTTTAGTTTAGTGCCATCCAGTGGTGATGCAAAACTGACAACCTCTACAGCAGCAGATGCTCCTTTATCTCCTCCAACCATTGATTTGTTACAACAAACAGTTGAATTACTATTTCTGTCTAAATGCATTTATAATTGGTAATCAATGTCAACACAACTAACAAATACAAATACAGGAAATGATTTCTGCAATCACTGATGTATACTCTCCTTTAGCTCCCCTCCATCCAACGACATGTTAGAAACTGAGACGTTCGTTAAAAGTGTTTTGCCGACATAAATTTCCAGGTCAACGAGCAGGACAATGGCAGAGAAAAGAGAGCGAGGGGAAAATGAGATGAGTCTAAATGCGTTCATCACCACTTATAGATCCATCACTGCAATTAATTAAAGGAAGGATCGCAGGCTGCATTCGCTCGTTCTCTGCAGAATATGATTTTAATAATCATTTTCTTATCCTAACAACCACACGGGTGAGGTTTGTCTCTTGACATCAGCACACAAACACTTTTGAATGAATTAGGAATTATTTAGCTTTACTAAATGTGCAAATTACATATTACATAGTAAAATATAATGATGGTTAATACGGCACAAAAAGAAACGTAAGGACACAAGATGCTGCAAGATATTTGACTAAATTCAGACAAACATGTGCTCGTTTAAACCTTATATGATATTTTGTTGGTAATATATTAAACCCAAAATGATCTGGTGCTTCTAAAAATACCCACAACCATTTAGCTGACTGGTTAAGTGCTTGTATTGCTCGTGGAACAAATAAAAATCTATATGTATTGCACTTTGAGTTAAGCTAGACCTTTGACCAGATGAGAGGACAAACAAATATATTACAGATGTGATAAAAAAAAAAGATGAACGTCATTCATAAATAGAGCTTTTGTTGGCAGTTTTTTTTATTTCCACAAGGAATAATGAGAACAGTAAAACTCATGTGCGTGTTGGCAGAAAGAAACTCAAGCTTCAGCATAAATGTCATCTCTCCGTCTGACAGCTCAGTTTATGTCACCATTCAGGCACCAGCTGGAAGTTCCACTAATTTATTCATTTAAAAAATGTCCACAATGAGACACTCGCCTGGCAAACAGCTCTTTAGTGACAGAGTAAATCAAGTCTGAAAAATTCCCTTTTCTGCTCAGACTTTTATGGTTTCAGCAACTATAGGGGGGGGGGGGGGGATATGCTTATATAACATGCATCCAATGGCAACAGGTGGCTTAGGGGTTCTGAAAATTGCCTCTGAGGTGATCCATTTATGAGAACAGTAAAAGCAAAGAGCAGCTGGGGACCTTTAATTGTCAATTATTTAAAAAAAAAGATGACTGACGGGTTAATATAAAGGTTTACAGAGACGAGTGTGAATCACAGGAAAAGCTAAAGGGAGTTGTGACAAAAGGGGCACAGGTAGTCTTTGGATGATGGTGCCCATCTTTTCTTCTGCTGAATTAATTAAATGTTTGACAATAAACTCACACACACCAGGGGCTTCTATGTTTGGCTTTGATAAACCTTAAACGTGACTTCAAAAATATAAAACTACATGAGTCAGAGCCTGACAGCCGTGGCACAGGCACTATAGGCAAATGCTGAGGGTGTCGTCCATCTAAGGGGCGTCACAACTGAGGGACAAAAAATATAAATGTATTTTACAACTTTTCATCAGAGTACAGTTGATTAGCTTTTATAATAATCCCTGGTTATTCAGATTTATGCAGCTAAGGTTGGTACTCAATGCTGATAAGACTAAACTAATGTTATTTACAAACACTAAAACGGTGCCTCAGAGGATCCCCACTGTGTCCACTCTTGAAGGAAATATTATAGAGATGGTTCACACATACAAATATCTTGGGTTCTTGATTGATAACTCCCTCAGTTTTAAGCCCCATATCCAAAATCTTGTGAAGAAAGTTAAAATTAMACTGGGCTTCTTTTCTCGAAATAAAATAAATTTTTCTTTTATGGTTAAAAAGCGGCTTGTCACAACAACTTTTTTATCCATTTTAGATTATGGAGACGTGTTCTAAATGAATGCCTCAGCAAAATATCTTTTAAAAAATGATGCTGTCTACCATGTTTCTCTGAGGTTTGTTACAAACTGTAAAACCTCGACTTGTCATTGTGATCTGTACACTCGAGTGGGATGGCCTTCTTTGTCCACTAGGATGTTGGGACATTGGTACATTTTTGTTTATAATGCTTTGGTTGGGTTGCTACCATCTTACATCTGTGATCTAATCACACAAAAAAAAAACATTGATTCATACTCTTTGTGTTCAAATTATCATTTCTTGCTCTCTGTCCCATTTCTCCGTAAAGAATTGGGAAAAAGGGCCTTTGTTTACTCTGYTCCGTCTACATGGAAAATGTTGCAAAAAGTCTGGAAGTTAACCAAACTGATCCCATTGAGCACCTTTAAATCCAGACTGAGGGCATTAGAGATGACTTCCTTGAATTGTGAATGTCTTTAGTATTATTGTGTTTTAATTGTGTAACTCTTTGTAAGTGTATATTTTTTGCTGCCTCTTGACCAGGACTCCCTTGAAAAAGAGGTTTTTAATCTCARTGGGACTTTCCTGGTTTGATAAAGGACGTAAATAAAAATAAAAATGAATAATGAAGGTAACTTGTTCTGTGGGTTTCTCAGCTACTTTGTTACTATGTGAGGTTAGAGCGTATAACCCTGGACCCCCCCTAGAACTGCTTCACTACAGCTGCTGGTTAACATGTGCTCCTCGTTGCTGTCAGCAGGTGTTGACAGGTACTTCTGGTATTCCGTTTCAAATGAATTATATTGTTAATTATTTTTATTTGAACAAGCTGATTTCTAAAGATTAAAATATAAAAAAAAAACTAACACTGACACTGTCCCAACACAGACGAGCTACATCTAATGGCCAGAACTCTGCAGTTTTCACTCATTTACAGGCCAGCGGTCACTC
>NW_013952403.1:2574032-2575894 GCF_001266775.1 Austrofundulus limnaeus | reverse complement strand
CAGACTGAAGAAGTCTCTTGGAGGAGAGACGAAACGTTTCATTAGAGAAGAACCCGTCCAGAGGACATATACAAAAAATTTTTTTTCCTTTTTAATTTTTTACCTGGATTACTGAGATGCATCAGGACATAACTGGCACTGAGATTTGGAAAACCGATCATGGGGCACCACCTGAAATCTTGCCCAGGGTGCSACGCAGGTCAAAGCCAGCCCTGCTGACAGCCACAGCCCAACCTTTAAAACCAAGTCCTGTATCTTAAGAACAATCTGATTTTGGAAAAAATAGTGAAGTGGGGAGAGACGTCTTTGAAGAAGAAGATGAAAGTGGAATGATGGTGGCTTCCTTTAAAGGATAAATGTTTTATCTAAGTACAAATTTAGAACGGATATTCTCAGCATGTGAAACATGAACATGTTAACAAACAGTCCACTGATCTAATGAGTTAGCAATCTGCAGTCAGACGTTGAAAAGCTGTAAGATACAGCCTTTCAGAGCCTTTGAGACACATAAAAATAAATAAAAACTTCTCAAACCATAAGTTAAAAAAGGTTTCAGATGAATAGAAATGAAGAAAATGTGTTTTTAAATTCTTTTTTCCCCCTTTTGGAGTACTTTATCCATAACAACTAACAAGTATTAATTACTGGATAAGTTTAGCTGTCGGCAGTTTAAACTCACCTTCCTAACTGTGACCAGGATTCGTCCATAAGAGTAGACCATGAGCAGGAGGGGCAGCATCAAGCAGAAGAAGAAGAGACACAACACGTACGACACACTGGTGGGCGAGCGCAGGTGCCACTGGACTGAGCAGGTGGTGCCGGGACCCTCCAGCCCGTAGCTGCTCCAACCCAGGAAGGGGGGCAGCGTCCAAAGGAGCGAGTACAGCCAGGTGCCCCCCACGCAGAGCCAGGCCTTCCTGAAGTCTGACACGTCCACCTGGGAGGAGTGCAGCACCGTGTTGTAGCGCTCGTAGGACAGGATGGACAGGGACACCAGGGACACGATACCTTAGGAAGCAATGAAACGTAAGATTTGTGTTTGATATATTATTTATTGATAATAAATATTATACTGATGGAAAGCCTGTTAAATTCCCTTTTAAATGTCAGTCCGTCCGTTTTCTTCCACTTATCCGGGGTCGGGTCGCAGGGGCAGCAGCCTCAGCAGAGAGACCCAGACTTCCCTCTCCCCAGCCACTTGGGCCAGCTCATCCGGAGGAGTCCCAAGGTGTTCCCAGGCCAGCAGAGAACAGTCCCTCCAGCATGTCCTGGGTCTCCTCCCAGTGGGACATGCCTGGAACACCTCACCAGGGAGGCGTCCAAGAGGCATCCTAACCAGCTGCCGGAGCCACCTCAACTGGCTCCTCTCGACGTGGAGGAGCAGCGGCTTTACTCTGAGTCCCTCCTGGATGACTGAGCTTCTCACCCTATGAGAGCCCAGACACCCTGCGGAGGAAACTCATTTCAGCCGCTTGTATCCGTGATCTCGTTCTTTCGGTCACTACCCAAAGCTCGTGACCATAGATGAGGGTAGGAACGTAGACCGACCGGAAAACCGAGAGCTGAGCCAGAACTTCACCATGACAGACCGGTACAACGCCCGCATCACTGCAGACGCAGCACCAATCCGCCTGTCCATCTCCCGCTCCATTCTTCCCTTACCTCCCTTTTAAATGGTGCCACATTAATAAGGAACATAAATTTGAGGATCACTAGAGCTGAGCTGACAGAGAGGATTTGGCCAGTTTGTTCTTGTTTCCAGCTGTCTTCAAAGAGCACGTGATTTCTCTCTTTGAGTTCAGTGCAGAATTCAGCTGAAGTCAGTAAACTGTTTTAAATGACAGTAAAAAAATACTTTTTAC
>NW_013952403.1:2571657-2573704 GCF_001266775.1 Austrofundulus limnaeus | reverse complement strand
ATTTACTGAGAAAAATGGTGACGTGTTCAATACTTATTTTACCCGCTGTATTGTTTTTGTTTGTTTGTTTGTTTTTTGTTTTTTTTTTTGGTGGGGGGAAGGATCAGTGGGGAAAACAGGAAAAATGGTGAAAAGCTGCTACATAAAGGACTACACTTCTCACAGAAACATCTTGAGAAAAAAATGTTAATCTAATTTTTATTTATTAATTTTTTGACTGCAAGAGCGAGAAGAGAGAAATGTTTAAAGATGTGGGAGTGCCATGTCGTTTTCCACTCTGTGTAGACCTCCTAGTTCTGCTCCATGGTCAAAAATTGCCTCATTGTTTGGATTCTTAACACACTAAAACTGACTAAAGCCGCCAAAGAGTCAGTTGTAACTTCAGCGTTTCATTAACACAAAACGTCACATTCTTGTCTCACTGCTACGACTGAGCACTGTTGAACAAATAACTGAACTTTATGTGTACGACTGACTAAATAAAACAGAAACAGGCTACTATTAAAAGTAAAAGTAAAAGAGTTTTACACTCTGTTGAGTTGTGGTGAGTAGCTGCCATCTTGTATTTTGAACTTTCATGTCTCAGTACAACCAGGCTGCAGCGAAATGTGGATTTTACACAATCTTACTGGATACTTTTGAACCCTGCTCACCTCCACCTCTTGGTGGGATGCTGTCATTTCATGGGTAAAATAATCAACATGCATTACGGGAGGTGTAGTTTATGGTCATTACAAGACATTAAAATACTTTTGAAGCGCTCGCGGGCCACATATAATGCCGTGGCGGGCCACATTTGGCCTGTGGGCCTTGAGTTTGACTGACTTAAAGTGAGTCTTTTGGCTGTGAAAGTGTCACAGACACATCCTGTCTGTTTGAGAACAGAACATCTGTTTTGTTTGTGTGTTATTGTAGCTACAATATTTGCCTAATTTTAAATACACGATTTGGTTAAAGTGTTCGTCTGGTTCTGAGATGTCAGCCTCTTGATGAGAAGATAACTGAAGAGCTTTTTGTCCACACCTGGGTTGAGGTGAGGCTCTGGGAACAGAGCCCACGATGCCCGTTTTGCAACTCATCCATGAGAGATGCAGCACCAGATGGGAAGAGGCTATTAATAACACAGCACCATCATTAATCCACCATCTTCTTGTGGAGACAGCTCGTCCTCCATCTGTGTCTGAATGATGTTCCGACAGGGAAATGTGGATAATGACATCTCAGAGTATGAAAAAAAACCCACCTGGTGGGCTAAGACTCACTGACTTGTCATGTGTTGCTTCTGAGTAATAAGCCTCTGTGTGAAACAGTCTGACAGAAACAGTTCTGGTGTTGTTGTTCAGATTTTGTCTATAAAAATTAAATACAAAAACCTTTCAAATTAATTTTACAAACAGTAGTTTCTGTCTGATCACCTACTTTAAAAACGGTCCCCAAATTCTGGGTCAGGGGCCGGTACTAGTCAATGGATCATTTGGTAGTGGGCAGCAGAGAAGCATTGTTACTGTATTTATTCATGTACGGTACAATACGACCCTCACATTTTGAGCTTTAAAATCATAAAAAAAATTAATCCTCATTTATATTGAGACGACTTATTTCAGACAGACGTCAGGATTTTCAGCCTTTCCGCTGCGCCCTCTGGTGGGGAAACATTATTTGGAGACACACTTGAGGGACAGCAGCTGTTGAACAATAATAAAAGACAGTCAAAATTTATTCCCATATATAATACCCCCCCCCCCCCCACACACACACACACACACACACACATTTTAAGGGGTTGAATTTTTTTTAATGCATAAATCTAGCATTATCTGTGTAAAATTTTAAATACATTGATTGAGGGTAGATAATTAAAAAAAACAATTCCTTTTGCATCATTTTCTTGTGCTCGAGTCAGTCAAAGTTATTTTTCACAAACTTATCCTACTGCAGGTAAAATACTGACTGTTGCTAACCACTGAACTGAATCTCTTTTCATAAATAAATATGTTGTAGAAATAAAAGCTGTTGTGTTAATTCTAACAAGATTAGATACAACCAC
>NW_013952403.1:2565084-2569141 GCF_001266775.1 Austrofundulus limnaeus | reverse complement strand
TCGCGACCCGACCCCGGATAGGCGGAAGAAAATGGATGGATGGATGGATAATGTTAAGTTAATTTAAACAGATTCTATTAGAATATACTTGTACCAGTGTAGTTCAGTTTATTCAATACCATTGAGTTGTAGGTTATAGGAATTTAGTYTAGTTTAGAAATTAGTTTAGTAGAACCATTTGACATAACTGGGTCAAGTAATTGCTAAGTTCACATTTTTTTATGTTTCTTTAGATCAATTCAACAATTTGAATCCAGCAAACAGAACACATTCATGACTGATACCTGGTCCTTTCAGACTGTAATAGTTCAATTTATTCATTTATTCATGAGCTTATATGCATAATTCTTAATACATTTAATGTCAAACACATTTATTTTCCATACCTGATGTGCAGAAGTAAAAGGAGGTTCTAAAATTGTTCAAGTAAATTTAGTTGGACTATTTACAGGCACAGCTAAAGCTTGTGTCCAAACACATTCAGGCCTCAGCGACAAAATGCCCTTTAAACATCAAAAACAAAAGTTACAGATCATAAGTTAACCATCATTTTAAAACCAGAGTGGTAAAGTAAACAGTACTTTCCATTAATGCAATGAACCAAATGCATTTTTCAAAAATTWAAACAGTTTTTGTGTCGGGACTCTTTAAAATCAGAAACTCGTGTTGTTTTAAACGCTCAGAGGACGTTTCAGAGTCCAAATGAAACAGAAACAAGAGGTTTGAACCCAGAAATCTCCTGCTTTACTGCTCGTCTTTTAAACCAGGGGTGTCCGATCCTGCAGCGCGCTTCAGCGGTTCTTCAAGTTCTGCAGAAGCCTGTTAATCTCTCATTCATGCAAATCAGGTGTGTCAAAGCAGAGAAACATCTGAAACATGCAGGATCACAGCCGCCGAGTGCCAGGATCAGACAACCTGCTCTGAAACTTTCATGTAGAAACCTGGAGACTTCTGTTTCAAACTTCCCTACAGGGGGTCACCGCTGGATATTTTACACAGTTTGCTGTACAAAAACTTAATATAAAGTTACTTTATTAAAGACATTTCACCATTTAAAACTTTTCTTTCTTTTTTACACAGATGCTTAAAACTATCACCTGTTCCTTCATATGTTCATCGTTTTTTTACATTATATAACAAAATATTGTAAAAAAAAATGCTTTCCTTCTTATTGCATGCACATTTTATAGAACTTCACAGAACCTAAACCCATCAAAGTGAACTGTAGGTAAAATATCTTGTTGACATTTCCTCACACTTTAACACTGGCGTAAACCTGGAAAGAAAGCACTTCATCTGGCGTCGCTGCAAAGGGAGTGAAAATGCACGGCTCTAAGATTTAYAAAAAGAGGAATGATGAAACTGGCAGAACTGGTTTGTCAGCGAGGTGTTCTCAGGCCGAACCGGTGCAGGATCAGGTACCGAGGTCATTTCAGTGAAGAATGAAGCGAGTGCGGCAGGAAGCAGGAAACAGAAACACAGCTCTTTAAATTCTGTTCCAGTGAGACACTCGGGTGTTTGACGGGAAAAACAGCATTAGATGTCCTCTGTCCTCTGCTCACGCTGTTGCTGTTGTTTTCCATCAGTACCAGTAAATGTCCTTCTTGTCCCCATGTCGTTCTGACAAGGAGAAGACAAACATGAGGCAAACTTTATGCACCTGAGCTAAAAGACATGATCTGCTAAATCCCCTCTAACCTTTATAATCACTGCACATTTCTATGGGCATTTGTGTAATTGCCTGCATACGTGTGTTGACTTGCCTGTTAGCAAAATATCTCACAAACAACCAGAGGAATTTTGATGAAACTTTCAGAAGATATTTACTGAAGGAGCATCTAAAACTGATTAGCTTTTGGAGCCAACCTGTTTCAAGATGACCGCCACGGCTAATCAACTTTAGCAAACGCAAAAATTGCTTTAACTCAAGCAGTTTTTCAAGTGATAAGCTAAAACTTAGTTTGGTAGTAGCTGAGACTCATACCCTTCCTGTACTCAGAGCATTGGCTGATTGCACAAGATCTGGTTTTAAAATGTTGCCATTGAGCAATTCAGTCAACTCTGCCCTGTCTGTTAGCAAAATATCTCATGAAATCTTGGTTGGATTTCATTGTAACTCTGAGAAAATGTTTTTTTGATCTACATCTGCAGCTGATTAACTTTTAGAGTTAGTCTGTTTCGAGATGGCTGCCACAGCCTATCAACTTTAGCGAACACAAAATGTCTTTAACTCAGTCAGTTTGAAATAAATCAAGTTAATATTTGGTATGTAGCTGAGATTCATCCACAACACATATTCTGACTGATCCACAGACGTTGTAAACGTGCCAATTAGTTTTTGTAATTACAGCACAAATAAAACGTTCTTCAAAGAAATTTCTGTATTTGTTCCTATTTAATCAGGATTTTCTCAGCTACAGGAAGAGAAAAGAAGTCATGCAAAGGTGACGTGTTGCAGTTTCAAACTCACCTGGTTCAAAACCAGGAGGGTCCACAGAGTCTCTAAACCCCTGAGGGACTGTCCAGCCGGGTACTGGTTCTGGTTTGGAGCTGGAGGCCACGCTGGGTCCCATGTCCCCCCGGTCGCCGTGCAGCAGGTTGAGCAAGGATGCAGAATATTGCTGTCCGGTAAAACACTGCCCCTCTGGGGTCATGTGGCACATGATGGTCGGCATCCCCGGACCCTCTCTAGTCCTGATTGGAGTCCAGGAAGCAGGAACCTCGTTTGGAGAGCTGAAGCTCACAATGTGTCCTGCTTCAGGTGAGACCAGGGACTTGGAGTAAGACATGCTGTCCTGACAGGTGTTTATGTGCTCTGCAGAGGAAAGGAGAACAAACAATTTCCACATTGTTGGGTTTGTTTTCAGGCGGCGCCATGCTGGGTTTCCATGCTCACCATTTTTAATAGGTTTGTGGATATTCTTTGTCTTGCTGGAGAGTTCTGTCGGTTTGCAGACTTTGCTGAGAGCCCGTGAGAAGTGAGCGTCCACCATGCTGTTTATGTCCCCCTGGAAGTAGGTGAGGACCACGCTGTGGGAGCTTTCCTCCACTTTCACTGCGATCGGGCTGTCAGTTCGTTCCTCCATGGCTCTGCTTCAACTAAAACAAAAAGAAAATGWGTAATTATTTTATAAACATTATAAAAAAAACTTAATTTCCTTTTTAAATGGTGCCACATTTGTAAGGAATATGCATTTGTGGGATGAGCAGTAGAGCTGACTGCACACACAAAAAATTGCCAAATCTTCCCCGCCTATTTTAAAGTTGCTTTGTGATTGAAATGAGATTTATTGCCAAGAATCATCGCCACAACAAAGAAATAACTCAACAAACACTAATGTCCTTGTTTTTTGTGCCAAGTATAATTCTCAGTGAAATGTGAAGCAGTCGGGTGCAGATTTAACATCCAAACGTGAGAGACTATAATGCTTTTATATATCTGTGGGTGTAGTGTTAGCAAAATATCTCAGAAACTCGTGGGCGGGTTTCAATGAAACTCTCAGATTGTTGTCAACCCAACTGAAGATGAACCACGTCTGTGTGAGTTTATAAAAAAAACACAAAAATGACCGCAGCCCTGTGAGTTTTACAGATATTAAGTGTATATGTGGTGAGTTGGCAGCTGAGTTTTAGTCCAAGCAACAACTAACTGCCACTRAGCCAACRCTGTCCGTCTGTTAGTAAAAYATCTGATAACCCACTGGATGGATTGTAATGAAACTCTCAGAGAGTAATGCCTTTGATTTTTTTTAAATATCTCCAGTTTCTTTTTCTTTGTCTAAATGTTTTTGTTTTTCTGTTTTAATCCATTTCTTTGGAATGTGAATGAATGATGCCTGATCTAGAAGTGTTGCTTTAGTTTTTGATTTTGAAAGAATGCACCCATCAAACATTTTAWACACATAAATTATGATCTTTTTTTTATTGCTGTTTAGTGTTGTTGCAGACATCAAAACAAATACAGAAATTTGCAAAAAGGTGCAAGTTTAACCTCTCAGATGTTGTTTCTTATAATATACGTATGTGACCCATCATATTGGAATGAGGATTAAGTCAC
>NW_013952403.1:2544207-2563650 GCF_001266775.1 Austrofundulus limnaeus | reverse complement strand
CCTTATAAAGAGGAAACCTCAAACTATATTTGAATATTGAGATTTCCCAGTTGAAATGAAACAAAACCTTGCTAGCTCCCATGGAAAATCTCAAAGTTTGAAGGCATTTTTACTCAAACTCGGGTTTTTTTGTTGCTACTGCTCAAAAAAGTGCTTCAAAATTTTGTGTTATAATTACATTTCAGACAGTTCATTCAAATGATATGTTGATGAGCCATTTATTCATTATGTTTTGACAAAATGCAATTTTTGCAAAAGTTTTAATCAAAATACCTATACTTGCTTGTTTCTCCTTATACCACTTTTAGACTTAATCCTCATATCGATGTGATGGGTCACATWTAATAATTTGAGTGAATAACTAAGGTTTTCAGAAGGTTTTCATTTTAAAAAGGCTACGATGGGTAAAATGTATTTTACTTTGATCTAAAACTAAAAAAGTATCAAAATCATCTCATTTGCTAACATGATAAATTTAACCAAATAAACATATAGTTGTTTTTTTGTTGTTTTTTTTCAACTAACAAACCAGCTGATCTAATGTAACCTTTCTTACCCAGCTTGATGATTGACCAAATGTGACCAGAGAGCAGAAGCTTGCATTGACCGGGCGACCAGAGGAGAAGAAGAGCCGCAGCCGAAATGATGCCAAAGGACGCCACTTGCCTTCAGTTTGAGCATCTGATCGTAGAATTGATATAAAAGAAGCTGCGACGGTTGTGACTGCTCTCTCCTTTTCTTCCACAGAACTAACTTTAGTCCACGGAGCCGCCTGAGTTACAGGATGTTTCAGACCTGGGAGGGTTACAGTTATGAGCAGAATGTGACCCAGCGAGTTCCTCCAAAACCAGAACAGCGACTCATCAAAAACATTCCTCACCTGAGCTGTCAGAAACTCATACGCAGTTTAACAGCAGTTAATTTGAGCTGGATTTAAAACTACTCTTTAAATCTTTTTATTACCTTAGTTCAACTGAAACAGAAAACTTTATATATACAGTATATATGTAAATATTTGACCCATTGACTTTTAACCCACTGCAATAAATTATATAGGTTTCATTGAAACAATGTTCGTTGTTGTTGTTTTTTTCCTTTATTGTCCTTATTTTTCTCACCTACTACCAAAAGACAAATATGAATAGTTACATTTTTGCTTGAGTGTGTGTGTCTGTTACCAAACTGTGTCATTAACCACAGGATGAATTTTAATGAGACTTGCACAAAGTAATTAACTAAACTGATTGTTTGGAGCCAGCTTTATTGAAGATGGCTGCCACAGCTAAGTGACCTTCAAAAACCACAAAAATGAGCTTTAACACAGTCAAAGGGACAGATTTTGACCTAATACACAAAAAAGTCACCACCTGGATTTAACTATGATGTGGGATTGCTGCAGGTGGTCAGGTCTAGGTTCRGCAACATTTTGTGCCCAAAGAATGAGGTCAGCTGACTACCTGAATATACTGAATGACCAGGTTATTCCAACGATGGATTGTTTCTTCCCTGAAGGCACGGCCACATTCCAAAATGACAATGCCAGGATTGTGACCATCTGAATTGTGAAAGAGTGGTTCAGGGAGCATGAGACATCATTTTCACACATGGATTGGCTCTACAGAGTCCACTGAGAATCTTTGGGATGTGCTGGAGAAGGCTTGGCGCAGCTGTCAGACTCTACCATCATCAATGGCATCTTGGTGAAAAATGAATGCAACTCTGGATTGAAATAAATCTTGTGATTTTGCAGAAGCTTATCTAAACAATGTCACAACGAATGTGTGCCGTAATCAAAGCTAAAGGTGGCCCAACAAAATACTAGAGTGTGTGACCTTTTTTTTTGGCCARGCAGTGTATTTGATGTGGCAGTAGCTGAGAGTCACTTAAAACACATATTCTGACCTTGACTTCTCATGAGTCTTCATAACAACACTTTCAAAGTTTGACAAAAATGGATACARCATAATCATTTCTCAGCACAAGTTGACAAGTGGGCAATATCTCCATCTTTTCCTCTTGTTGTACCCACCCGCCGCTGGGGGCAGCCCGCATCCAGACAGGAGGTAGTCCCGTTCTTTCCGGGGTGAAGAGTCCTCACCCGATCTCTAAGGCTGAGCCCGRGCACCCTACGAAGGAAGCTCATGTTGGCTGCTTGTATCCAGGGTTTCGTTTTTTCAGTCATGATCCACGCCTCGTGACCACAGCTGAGGGTTAGAAGGTGAGGCAGACCAGTAAATGGAGAGCTTTACCTTTCAACTCAAATCTTTCTGCACCACTGAGGATGAGGCCCTGATCTGTCGAACCATCTCCAGCTCCATCCAGATAGTTAAACTATTCCAGTTGAAACAAATACCCCCCACACCCCCACCCCCACCCCACCTGGATGGAGCATTTCACCCTCTTCCAGTCGAGAACCATCAGATTGAGAGGAACTAACTCTTATCCCAGCCGCTTCACAATCAGCTTCAAACTGCCCCAGTGCACGCTGAAGGTCTTGTTCTGAAGACGCCAACAGAACCACATCATCTGCATAAAATAAAAACAAGACCCTATGGTTCCCAAACCAGACACCCTCCTCTCCATGACTGTGCCTTGAGATCCTGTCCATGAACACTATAAGCAGGACTGGAGACAAGGGACAGCCCTGCTGGAGTCTAACCTGCACTGAGAACAAGTTTGACTTTGTGCCAAGGTGGGTAAACTGTATTACTTTAAGGAATGTTGGGTCTTTTTTGTCATGATCGGTGTTTTTGTCTTCACTTTCTGGTGTCCTGATGCRTCTCAGTAATCCAGGTAAAAAATCAAAAAGAAAAAATTGTATAGGTCTTCTGGACGGGTTCTTCTCTAMTGAAACGTTTCGTCTCTCCTCCAAGAGACTTCTTCAGTCTGAGAGTTTCAGGCAAAATTCAGGCTTTTAAGCCCTGCCTCCGTGTGTATCAATCACATGGAGGCAGGGCTTAAAAGCCTGAATTTTGCCTGAAACTCTCAGACTGAAGAAGTCTCTTGGAGGAGAGACGAAACGTTTCATTAGAGAAGAACCCGTCCAGAAGACCTATACTATTTTTTTCTTTTTTTTTTTTCACTTTCTAGTGTTTTTCTGTTTCCCTGTGTTTCTCTGCCCTGCAGCCCCACCCTCGCTCACCTGTCTCCTCTTGTGTTTCCCCAGGTGTTTCCCATCGTTCCTTAATTTGTTTGCTTTATATTCTGAGTCTTGTCTTCTGTCTTGGTGGGATCATTGTTCAGCCTCCCCTGACTGTGACCTGCTTCCGTGTTTCCTGTTACCTTGACCTCAAGTGAGTTTTTTGTGCTGCACTGCCAGACGTTCRATTTAAATTAAATACCTTKTTTTTCCAGTTTTGAACCTGCCTGCGCCCTGGGTTTTTTGCCTGCTATAAAACCTGATATTTTTAGTGTTTTTGTGAAATTTATATATGCGGTGTCTTAGAAAAGTTCTGTGTTAAAGACAGGAGCAGAGCCAAAGGAGTGACTGGAGTGGGAAGTGCCGCTCCTGGCACCTGATTGGCCACCCTCAGATAACTGACAAGTGAGTGGGGATCTTGGATTTCACATTAGCACTCAGATTTTTGTTAGATTGTCCTCTGATACTTCTGTAGTAATTTTAGCTGCATATGTTTATAAATGGCAGAATTATAGCCATTTGTAAAATTAGCATTAGTGGCTAGTCTAATTTGAGATTAGCATCAACAATTGTGATCATTCATACATTCATCCCAACAAATTTAATCTCATTAAGTCTTAAAATTGCTGAATTATAGCTTTTTAAGGTTAGCAACCATTTGCAAAAAAGTCTCTCTGTGCCCCGATTAAAGAGTCCAAAAGTAGCTTTAAACTGTAAAAATTGTGGTTAAAAAAAAGAAATCAAAGTGGAACAAAACCAACTTTAGTTTAATATAAACAGAATTACTGACAATACTGTTGTCACAATATCTGACGCAGAACATAAATAGAACAAACATTTGTTTCAGCTAAATATTCTATACAAGTTCCCACAGAGTCCATATTTAATACATGACACAGATGCCTTCATTTTAGTTTATTACCACATAAATCAAACTCATTTTTACCCCTGGATTAAAATCTTTGCTCAAAGACAAACTGTGAACTTTAACTTGTCATCTATCACTAAGCAAAGTCAAATGTATAACTTGGATTGTTTGAATAAAAATAAATAAAATAAAAAAAATCAAGACTATTAAATTAGAAAAACAGTAGAATGCACCTTTCTCCCCACAGGTAGGACTCATCTGATTTATACTATTGTGTTGAATAGGTTTATACTATTGTGTTGAATAGGTTTATACTATTGTGTTGAATAGGTTCAACAATGAACAGCCAATTTAAGCAGTTTTATGGACTAAACTTTTTAAATGAGATTTTTTTAAACTGTATTGAGTTAACAATCAAAACAGTGTTCAGTTCTTTAAACTGAGCATCAATTAAAATGAAAACTATTTAAGAACCCATATAACCCATGACAGCCCRTCAGTAGGCTCAGTCCTGTCCTCTGGTGGTGCTGTGGTGAGGATTTTGCGGCAGAGTAGATGATCTGAGGGAGGACGTGTTCTCTGAGGCCACTGAATCAGAGTTAATAAGATTGCCCTTTTCGGAGCGGCCACACACGGTTGCTGAGAGGCTCCAGTCTGAAAGTAGATGAAGAAACACAATAAAAACACCCCMAAGGACCATAATTCTGCTGCACAGAGACGTGCACCGTGGCTCCAGGTACCTGAGTTATCCGTKAGTCTAAAGTGTCCACAGCACAGATAAGTTCTCCACTGTTTCCTCACRTTCTCCTTCATCAAACAGTGGAACAGAAACACAAAAAATCCTGCAACAAAACGCACMGCATGTGAGTTCGACACCTAACGCTGATGCAAACAGCAGTGAACTTGGCTGCATTTAATGTGTGTCCAACAGCTGTACTAACCTTGTAAGGAATTGCAGATTGAAAACATGTACATCATGGCCACCCGGCCTGGCCCGAATGAAAACAAGCCCATGGACCAGGTCAGGCCCAGCAGAATGGTGAGGCCCACAACCGCTCTCAGGTCCTGCAAAGAGCTGCGTCCTTTTGCCGACAGGTTATTGGCCCTCATTCGTTTGATCTGGATCAGAACCACGATGAACACGGCCAAGTTGCCCAACAAGATGAGGACGACGACGGCCACCACCGTTACAAAGAAGACGACGTCATCCTGCAGCCAGCAGCTGGAGGAACAGAGAGTTGGGTTTGTTAGTGGCAGWTTTTGATTCATTTTGCAGCTAAATGATTTTTGGACTCACAATGGTTCTGTGGACTGAAGCGCCACCGCATTGTCTTTGGGTATCAAACTTCCATAAACATCTTTATCAATGGACAGAACCAGGATGATTATTAGCAAAGGGATACCTGTGAGGGCACAAAACATCCAAACCCATGCTTATATTTTTGTTAACATTTCTACTTTATCTTCATTATCACCAAATAAATCAAATTACTCTTATAGAAGCKTTTTGAAATTTCTGGAAGTTTCTTCAGATCATTTGAACAGAAGACAAAAATCATCTAAAATAAACAAAGTTATTTGTTTAGGTTTATTTTGTCGAGCTTCAAAATGCGCCCTCTAGTGGTGACATGAGCAATGAAAGGAAAATTATTTGTTTTGTTTTATRTTCCTGCATGTTTTTGGTCCAAAACAAGACTATTTCCCAGATCCTGAATGACTAAAACTGAGTAAATATGATGCCCGAAGGAATCAAACAGGGAATAGGACCAAAAGTAAGTGATTTGTTTTAAATAAGAATTCCTAATTAATTTCACCTCTTACCTTGGTGCTTCTTTACAAGTAACATTGTATACCCTAAAATATGAATCATTTGGCGCCCCATAACAATGAGTTGTTTATAACTCATGGTTATGGGGTGCCAAATGTAAAATAAAATGTTTAAAAAATGCCACTAACATATTTTCATTGTTTAGCTCGCTTGTAAAATCCTAGTTAAAGCATTTCYTCTAATATTTTCTCGTTGTTTAGCTCAGTGCTCTTATATTTTACTAATTTTTACTACATGATAAATTTAAATGTTAAATTTTATGTCTAAATGTTAATCCTAAATCTTTGTTGTYAACTGTTAAAGTTTACATTTAGGTTTTCAGAATGGAACGCAGTCTTTGCTGTTGGTGTTTGGCTTTGTGACATCATCATCGCGATTATGACAAAAGCAAACTGTAATACTGCTAATGCTGCTAACGCTGCTAAATCTGCTAATGCTGCTAATGCTGCCACAAGACATCAACTTGCAGTTGTGGTCTGAGTACGAGCTGCGCTTCAAACTTCTGGACCACAGGTACCACCCATCATATTGTTCTCAATAAACACATTTTAAATTTAGATATTAAATACCATTTTCAGCAGTGTTAGCAAAGTGTTTTCCCTTTTTGCAACCCAAACTTCTTCCTTACCCCATCCAGCAACGCAGAACTTGAGGATGTAAGCGGACACGTAGGTGTTGAACACCTTAACCAGAGCAAGGTACATGTGCACAGCCTCCAGACCCATCCAGATGAAGGAGGCCAGCATGAAGTAGTGAAGGGACGCAGCGGTTGTGATGCACAGACCGTAGCTGTTGAAGGATGAGAGCCAGGAGTCAAGGAGGAAGAGCATGCTCAGCCCCAGGAGTGCAGTGGACAGGTTGATGAGTATCTTAGCTGGATAGTCCTGACGCAGCTTCCTGAAAGAGAGGCCGATTGGTGAGGGTCTAGGAGGTCTTTAGAAGTCTTGGTTTATCAACAAGAATCAAACTATGTATTACTGCTTTAATAATGAAGCTAAAACAACACTAAGACATAAAGCAAATAGTGAAAAGGTTTTTTTTCTTTGGATACTGAGGCTTCTTAAGACAAATCCATTTTGGTATCATAGTTGGACATTTAGGGATTGTGTTCTTACTGTCTAACAAAGAGATGTTGAACTCATTTACACAAGGGGGCAAAAATTAAAAACTTGGTCCAAGCTATGGGCCAATTTCTTTATTAAAGAAATTAAGTAACAAATTATTCTTAATACCAATGACTTTTACAAAGTTGTGTCTTATGTAGCATTTAGAACATACATAACCTAACAGATAAAGAAAAGAAATTACATTTTTAGACTCATCTTCAGTAGTGATTTCTTCGGTCTCACTCTTTACCAACAACTATTTCATTTATCATATCTAGAGATACTTTTTTATCACAATCCAGCAAATCAGGTTAAAAAATCTCACTAAAAATCCAATTATTTCACTTTAAATAAGTAAATAACAAAGAAAAAGGTAATTAAAGCCAATTCTCTGTTGCTCTTTTCACACCAAAATCAAAGATTACAGAAAATTCAAACTTCATTTTCTTGTCTTGAAAGTTGACCAGCTGTCATGAGAACAGTGCACTAAACTATAATAATAACTATGAAAACACTAAATATAAAAAAACTACTTCCAAATAAATGTCARCCAGAGCTAAATGGAGCCAGAGAAACTTGAGTTTAACATCTGGTCTAACATGTAATTATGTAATAAAACAGTTTTAATTAGAAGAAGCRGTCACAAAATGAAAAGCAGTTATTCCTAATTGATGACTAATTACATAATTGTTGAAAAAGCAGTTTCTGTCTCTACTCTTTGTTGTAGCTGTCAATTTCAGCATGACGGCTATTTGGAAAGTATACATAAACTTGTTGTGTTACAAAACAACWAGACAGCTTCGTGGTGACTTACTCAAAGACAAGATAAGTGAGCAAAGTGATGCCCAGAAAGATGGAGGATATTCCACAACCAACATAAGAAATCACTGTTAGAATCTCGTTGTCAGTTTTACTGATAGAAGTTCGTGACACATCCTGAAATACACAAAAGACAAAAACAGTATTTTAAGATTCTGTTAATGCAATACAATCAGTGTAAAACTTAGTGTATTTTTAGGGTATAAGTACATAAAATGAATATGTTAGTGTCTGTGACATGCATATCATACAAAAAGTTAAAGAAAAATCTGTTTAAGAAACTTGGCATAACACACATGRTTTTACCCATTTGATCACAAAACTGGCATATTTACTTTTGAACTTGACTCAGCAAAAGTGAAACAGGAAGTGACATCAAAGGGGAACTCTTTAACAAAGACAGCTCCCTGGTCTTTGTTGAAATAATGTAATTTGAAGTCCGACTCTTCTTCATCTCTCTAATAGTGACTCAAAATAACCTAAAGAAACGTCAGATTCTTCTCTACAGTCTGTGTTGTTAGCTGTTGTAGCAATGCTCTGTTTACATGCAGACATTCCCCTTTGACATCACTTCCTGTTACTTCACATGCAAATATCTCAACAGCTGTTCATCTCAGGGGCATGAAATTTGTTTTGCAGTATGTTATCAGTGTTATMTTTYCAAAAATGCATTCATATTTATTGCAAAAAAATTGACGTCACTGGTACTTTAAAGCAGAACACAGCTCAACAGATTGCCTGCAGTATGTTTGTCCACGTGAGAGTTTGATCCTTGCTTTCCTTTAGAAGACTAGAAGACCCCCCCCCCCCCCCCCCCCGCCGCCTCCAAAACTCACAAGGAGAACGGCGAAATGCGTGAGGTGATCACAGAGACAGCTGGTCTGATGAGAGGAGATACTCCGAGTCTCACAGCCGCTGCTGTTCCAACCACCGAGGCCACCTGACACACACACACACACACATTTGATTAAACCTCCTTATCAACAGACGCCCAGCTTCCTGTTTCTATGAACCTTTATGAATCAAACTGTTTCCTTAATGATGCTCCGTTACAGTAACTCATCTAGCTGTTCACACAGACGGTTATTAGCAAAGATCAACTCACCGTACTTCTGGAAATCCCAAAACATGCACTGCACCTTGTCTTCTGGCTACAAACAATGAAGAGATATTAACGGAACAGGAATTTCATAAAGAGGTTTGGTTACAGCTGACAAAATGAAAGCAATAATTCTCACCTTTTTGGGATTTACATGGCTGAGGTTCACCACCACTCGTTTCTCCAGGTTGACGACGTGGGTGTTGTTGATGCTGGCAGATACTATATAGGAGTTTAATGTCCAGTTGCTTTGTGTTGCATTCGCTAAATAAGTGTCCTGTTAAAAAAAGAGCACAATAATGCACTGCAAAGGGCAAATCTGTAACCTGTCGTGCAAAAACATCCAAATAAAGTCATATTTTTAAAGCTGTTATATATAAAAAGCTCCTTTTATGGAAGATTAGTGAGGTGATTTAGTTCACATTTCTTGTTTGTCCATACTGTAAAAAGTCATGTGTAAAACATGTTGCCTGGAAACATCAGGACGTCAGAAGCAGCCAAACATATAAACCCAGCAAAACAACAAGTCTCGTCAGGTGTTTACTCTGTTTCCAGCATACTTCCCTACATTTTGAAAGATTCCTTTAATTATTAGACAAGTGGTATGCTGATCCACAACAATAAACTCAAACATATTRAACAGAATAAAAGGAAATACCTGAAAAAGGTCTGGGGTTCCATAAAACTGAAACTGGACTCGTGTGGTGTTTTTGTCTCCGGTGGGTAAAAAGTTGTTGAGCTCAGAGGGCAGAGAGATCGTGGCGTTTACCTCAGGGAATGGTTTTTTCACAAAACTGTGGTTAACAAAAACCTGAGAAATAAAAAAAAGAAAAACCTTTAATTTGATTTGATAGTTTCTCATCATTTCTTAAAAAAAATCACTTATTGGACTTCAAAGGGGACATATGCAAAATACACTTTTTTAAGTTTTGTTGTGTACTTRAAGTCTGTACAAGTGCAGAAAGTTGAATTTAGTTTCTCCCGGTGCTGCGTCTTTATATTCTGTTTGAGTCATATTTTTCAACCCATRTTTCACYTTTCTCTATATTGCATCTTTTGAACAAYAACRTCACAGTATTTACTGTGGAGCTGCTAAACAACGTCRTGGACTTCCAGCTAATATCTTCAGGGCAGCAGGTCACTGCATCARCTCTTCTCGTTAACACCAGTAATAATTACAGCAGTGAGGTGATGTGGAGAAGTTGTAAACTTTGATCRTCTTTCTCACCTGTAAATTTGCTAAGACCTTTGAATGATCTTAGCATGGAGAAGTCTGGTTAATTTATCCAAACTGATGTGGTTCTGTATCTATCTAGAGCAARTAAGATATTTATCATTCACAACTTTTCTAAATAAACCCGCTTCAAAAGACTGGACCTATTGCTTTAMGCTTATTTATTACTTTGCTGTTTGGAATTTTTCTTGGCTCTTTTGTATTCTGAGTTTTTCAGTAAATTACAGTAAATTTATTTTATTTTATTTTATTTTTTTTTGCATTTCATTTACTTTATCTAATTCTTAACATTTGCAGTGTCCCATTACAAGTATAGTAGTTATAATRCTGAATATAGTTTGTTAGATAGCGGAATATACAGGTTGTATTTGAATGTGCCATTAGGACATTACTCTGGTTGTGTTGTCATGAAAAGTTGTGAAGAAATGCAACCATTTTTAATTATTCAGAAGCGCTTTCTTCAAGCTTTGTCAAACATTTTAAATAACCCTTCAGCACATCTTACCTCGGGGTTCATTGAATTTGTCAGAGACACTCCAAAGGTTAGGCCACTGAATTCTTCTGGATCAACATCAATCATGGAAAGGGCGAGGGCTGGAGCTTTTAGATTCGCAATTTCCCCCTGGAACTCCATGCTGTTCCCCATCCGGTCTGTCAGATCAAGAACACTTTGCAAAACAAGAAGTGGAACAAAAGGTTAACAAATACATGAATTCCTTCTTCTTCTTCTGTCTATTTTTACAATGCAATGCCTTTTTGTCTTACTTGTTAGCCACAGGTGTGACGTCCGTTTCAGAAAGCAGGATGTTGGCAACAATATTCACAATGTCCCCTCCGATGACGGGCTCAATGGGGCTTATTTCAACCACCTCGCTGAGCTTGTCCATCACTGAGCCCAGCTCAGAGGACGAGAGCTGGGAGCCGTTCCCCAACTGGACATCTACCAGGTCCTGAATCATGTCCACAACTTCAGCTGCATTATCTGGACGTCATTGACACACATATTAATTAATTATTGTCAAAGCTTTGAAACGATCCAAAAAGCTGGAATGAGTGAGTGATATGGACCCTCTTACCGGGGGTGACGGTGATGTTGGTGATATCTGATATTGTCAGAACCTGGTTGCAGTTTGACATATCAGGATCCGCCCAGTAGCTCGTGTCCGTTTCTATGTCTAATTTACTGAAATCAAAAGATCAATGAGAGGAAAAAGATGAAAAATGACAGTGTTTTGATCCTCGTCTTGTGACAGCCTGTTTCTGAACCCAAACGATCTAATAACAGTGAAAGATCAAATTTAACTTCATAAGCATCAACTCTGTGTTTCAAAGCAGCCATAAAACAAATCATTACAGTCGTTTGTCTTAATAACGCAGTTATTGCTTGACAGATGAAATGCTTTATTGCACAGATAATYAGTGTGTGGGAAATCAGTTTATTTCTCTTTGAGCTGCAGGAGGGCAGGGATCCAACCAGCCGTGTTACCGTTCAAAACCAGGATTTCACTTGTCGTTTTGAGACGGCTCCACAATTTCTGCCAAATATGATTAAGATAAAAGAGAAATCCACAAAGAAACAACTTTTCAGAGTCTCTCTTAGTTAATAATAAATATAATTATTTTTTTTTGTGAAGTATACACTATATGTGGTTGAACCGCTGCACTTTTTGACGAAAAGTGAACTCAGAACAAAAACTAAATTGTGTCAAATAAAAAAAAGCTCTTTATGTCTCACCAAAGTCTGTAGGCTCTGTTTGTTATGGGCTTTATGCAGACCATTTCTTGCCCATCATGTGGAAATGTTTCTGGCCAAATGTATCGTCCATAGATCGTTGACATGTCGTCTTCTAAACAGTTCTCTGGTTCTAAAACATATAAATGTATCATTTGTTAACAGTTTTTTTTTTTTTTTGCTCTCATTATTTGCGTTAGAAACGCAGCTCACCAATGTGTTTGATGGTCACTTTCAGAGGTTGAATGGTGAAGAAGTCGTTTTCATATGTTTTCGTCAAGGCAGCACGAATGAGCAATTCGATTTCTGCCACATCTTTGTTGCTATATTCTCGAACATGAAAGGTGCAATAATATCTGTTGATGAGGTAAACATAAAGTCAACTTATACAGCAACAAAAAACAAAAACAATGTTAAACTAATTGAATCTTATTGAATCTTACTGTTTCTGGTGGCTGTAGAACGTCTGGAAAACAAATTAATGTCAAATATTAATGTCAAACTGAAATCTAATTTCATTTTCTTAATTTAAAAATAAGCCCACTCACCGACTCACTGTTGTTGTTTTCTGTGTTTCTACAATATAAAAGAATTAAACAAGACCGAGACGTTATTTGACAGAGAATGGGGGGAAATAAAATAAATAAATGAAAAATAACAGAGGGCACAACCTGCTGATGTCCTCTGTTATGATGAGATTCAGTACATTCATTGTCTTGTTCACTTGGAGCTTTTCTTTCAACTTTTAAAAAGAGAAATATATGTATTTATTTATTTGTTGTTTTTAAACAAAACATGTAAAGTGTGGTTGTGTTTCTCACCCAGCTCTCAATGACAGCATGTGGTTTGGTCGGGCTCCCTGTCAAACTTAAAGTCACATTAACTCGGAAGAATTTATAGGAATTAACTGCAAAAGAGAGGAAACCCAACAGCACTGTGTTATATAAAAAAAAAAAATAAAAAAAAAAACAAGAATGAAAATAACCCAAAAGCCTTTTCTTTTACAATAGTTCATTTTTGTGTTGGTAAATCTTTTATGTGCACTGTGCAACAGAACAGAACAAAAACGTTACTTCATGATAAAAGCTTGAATGCTGGCAGGAAGCTGGCAATGTTTTCTTACAGACGGGCCCAGATCTGAGCTACATCGAATCCAGACAAAATGACACCCCTGCACAGGCCCATTCTCTTTCCTTTTCATTTGCTTAGAGTTTGATCAATCCCAAAGAGCTTAAAAGGTTATCAAGAAATTGGTTCTGATTTTTAAAACTACTAAGCATCAAATTTATTTAAATCTGTTTGAAAATCAGGCAGCTTTGAGGGAGGCCAAAGAAATGTTTGTGTGGCCCACAAGCCACCTGTTGATTCTTTTTACAGAATCTATTTCTTACTTTGATAACACAGTAAAATTGAAAAAGTGACATAAAAACAATAATAGAGACGTTTTGTGAACTGACCAACAGCAAAAGTGAGATCTGGTTTTCCAGTCGTCGACATGGGTTGAGTTAAAACACTCAGAGTTGGACTTGTTTCTGTAAAACAACGAGTATATTTTTTAGCATACATATATATATTTGTTCTTGTCCTGTTGCATCTCAGTAATCCAGGTAAAAAATCAAAAAAAATTGTGTAGGTCTTCTGGACGGGTTCTTCTTTAATGAAACATTTCGTCTCTTCTCCAAGAGACTTCTTCAGTCTGAGAGTTTCAGGCAAAATTCAGGCTTTTAAGCMCTGCCTCCATGTGACTGATACTCACATCACATGGCTATCRTTGACACCTAATTAACACCTATTGTTAACAGGGGGTGGAGTGATACTGGCAATAGCAGCGCTGTAGGAGGGGGAGAGCTGAAAACGGCGGCCTCCACCACTGTTTAATGATGGACGGTCTTTCTTCACAAAAATGGCTTCTTTTACTCCTCTCTCAAACCAACGTTCCTCTCTATCAAGAATGAGAACATCCTCATCTCTGAAAGAGTGACCGCTGGCCTGTAAATGAGTGAAAACTGCAGAGTTCTGGCCATTAGATGTAGCTCGTCTGTATTGGGACATTCTTTTGAACAGTGGTTGCTTTGTTTCCCCGATGTATACAGTAACTAGTCGCCGTCCTCCTGGCACTTAACAGCATATACAACATTGCTCTGTTTGTGCCATTTTTGTGAAGAAAGACCGTCCATCATTAAACAGAGGTGGAGGCCTCCGTTTTCAGTTGTCCCCCTCCTACAGCGCTGCTTTTGCCAGTATCACTCCACCCCCTGTTAACAATAGGTGTTAATTAGGTGTCAATGATAGCCATGTGATGTATCAGTCACATGGAGGCAGGGCTTAAAAGCCTGAATTTTGCCTGAAACTCTCTGACTGAAGAAGTCTCTTGGAGAAGAGACGAAACGTTTCATTAGAGAAGAACCCGTCCAGAAGACCTATACAATTTTTTTCTTTTTGATATTTGTTCTTGTTTTTTCCTTGTAAATTTTTCAGGCTTAGGTTAAAACAAACCCAATTCATTTCATTGTTAGTTAGACATAGCAAATCAATATTTATTATTCTCAGTGGCATGCTCACCTGGTGGAAATGAAGCCATGCTGATGGCTGTTGGAGGTTCTGTTGTTCCTGAGAGCGTCACTATCAAAGAGAAGCCATCATACATGCAGCATAAGTTTAATTTATAGAACTAAACCACAGATTTAATTTGTTTCCCTGTTATTCACGTTGGCATGTTTAGTCAATTGTCACATACATTTTCCTGAACTGAACAAAACACAAGCATTTTTGTCTTCAAAAGTACAGCATGTTGTTTTTTAATCTGTGGTGTTGATTCTAATTTCTGTTTGGGGCATGAATGTTTCTCTGCAGCACAAACTCACCCACAGGAAGTACGTAGATGCTGTTAATGACAGCTGTGATGGTGAGGAAGTTGAGAGAGAAACTCAAACTGAGTAATGCAGTCACTTCTGTCTGAACTATTTTTACATCGGTGGCAGGATCCACTTTTACAAAGACCTCGAAGCTGAAGCTACAAAAAAGGAAGAGAAATTAAAGAAAATTGGTAAAAGTAAACATTTGAATTGATTAGGGTGACAATTATCTTCTGTTTGAGCAGCTGTCCAGTATATTGTAACTTACTTTAGGGTGTGTCTTACCATTTATCACATGTTAAAGTTGATTCTCCTAAATCCTGAAAACACAGATGTGCAGTATTTAAATCTCCTGTGWATGTTTGCCTTTCACATCACATGCCTCATTTTACCGAACCCCTCACTTATACAAAAACATGGGTCAAAATTTAGTCATTTTAAAGTAGCAGTACAATATTTCACCATTATCTATCTGGCAACCCTGAATCCCGCTTCTGCTAATGCTACAGCTAACACTACTTTTACTAATGCTAGTAATACTGCTAATGCTACTAATGCAAATTTTAATAATGCAAATTTTAATAATGGTAAGTCTACTTGGGCTAATTCTACTACTGCTAATGCTAAACCATCTGCTGCTAATGCTAATTATACTGATGCTAAGGGGCCTATTGCTAATGCTAACTAATACAGTATTTGCTGTCTTTTTTTCTTATTTATATTTTTTATGTTACAACTTCTACTTCTAGTAAGATTTCTGCTATTTTAAGCTACAGTTTTGCTACTTTAAGCTTTTAGTCAGGTTCTTGCTGCTTCTAGCTTTACCTTTCAGCTAACATTTTGCTTCTTTTAGCTTCAAATAAGTCTTTTTTTTAATTAGCATTTTGCTACGTTGAACTTGTAGTTTGTTGTAGCCTGTATAATTTTCAGCTTTGCCTTTGATACTTTGAGTCTTTGGAACTTTGAGCTATCCTTTTTCTAATTTTAGCTTTGAGTTAGTCTTTTGTTACTTTAGCTAAAATTTTGCTACATTTTATTAAGAGCTAATATTTTGATATCCTTCATTAGCCTTACCTCTCACTGCCTTTTTATTACTTTAGTTAGCATTTTGTTACTTTTAGCTTTTAGCTAGTGTTCTGCATCTTTACTCATTTTAGCTTCTTTAGCAGCTTTAAGCAAAAATATTCAGAACTCAGCATTCAAACAGCATTTATGCAAAACGTTTTCAACCACTTTGGAAAATTTATCACTTTTTTTTTGCAATTTTGTTTCTCATTGAGTTTGAATGTTTAGGGTTTTTTATTATTATTATTCTAAGGTTATATAAATGCACCTCGTTCTACATTTGCCACTTTCTACCATTGCTTTTCGCCCAGTACAAAACTCATATGTGTACCTGAGGTTGTTGTGCTTGAAAAGCAGCTGCATTATTACCCAAGAGGCACGTCGGCCTGTAAGGGAACACAGATAACAACTGAAAATCAACAATGTTATCCAGTCACTCCTGTGATTGTAAAACTATAATATTTGCTATAGGTTCCTCAGACGCGTGTCCTGTTTTAAAAAAAGGAAGTGATACCGAGTAAATTTACTCAGGTGCACTAATTCATGCTCTTGTACTTTGCCTTAAATTCATTACTTAATATTATGGTTTGTTTTAACAAATCAAAAAATAAAAATAACTTCACCTTGGAGATGACACAACAATGTTTTGGACAGAAATGTTTTTAGGCAAAACGCTCTCCAGCTGAAAACAAAAATAAATATGACAAATTATTACTTTGAACACTAAATAGAACTTTATGTTTATTTTAATTGTTTTGTACCCATGTTCTTGTGATTTCCTCCAGTGGCACTGAGCAGTTTTCAGGGTCTGTGGAGTCATTCATAAAAGCCCACAGTTTGATTTTGTACTGGGACCATCCTGAAAAATAAGAAATAAATACAATAAGGGGCAAGAAATGTCTAAATATGCCAGATCTATGTCCTGATGCATCTCAGTAATCCAGGTAAAAAATCAAAAAGAAAAAAATTGTRTAGGTCTTCTGGACGGGTTCTTCTCTAATGAAACGTTTCGTCTCTCCTCCAAGAGACTTCTTCAGTCTGAGAGTTTCAGGCAAAATTCAGGCTTTTAAGCCCTGCCTCCATGTGACTGATACTCACATCACATGGCTATTGTTGACACCTAATTAACACTTATTGTTAACAGGGGGTGGAGTGATACTGGCAATAGCCGTGCTGTAGGAGGGGGACAACTGAAAACAGAGGCCTCCACCTCTGTTTAATGATGGACGGTCTTTCTTCACAACAATGGCTTCTTTTACTCCTCTCTCAAACCAATGGAGTCACATGGTCAGTCACATGGAGGCAGTGCTTAAAAGCCTGAATTTTGCCTGAAACTCTCAGACTGAAGAAGTCTCTTGGAGAAGAGACGAAACRTTTCATTARAGAAGAACCCGTCCAGAAGACCTATACAATTTTTTTCTTTTTGATGCCAGATCTATAACAAAATATTGTTTTTTTAATGTTCATTTATGAGGACACTCCTGTTGACTTTTTATGAGCAACAGAAATAGTTTGCAGTGTTTGTACCACAGTGTAGGCTGCTGTCGGGTTCAGGAGGACAGTCATATTTCCATTGCTGCAGGTCCCAGCTCAGCACGTCCCCCTCTGCACAGTTCTGTCTGATCAGCTCCTCTGCTCTCCACTTTCTCCCCCACATCCTGAACAGACCGATCTCACCCAGCAGTTTATTCCCACTCTCCGGCCGTAATTCTCCGTTAACGCTAACAAAGTGAGACACCCCCAGAGTCAGAGTGCCATTCGGGGCCAGCCGATTTTGCAGACCCTCCCCTGGAGCCAGATGCGTTTCCAGCACAAGCCCATCGACGTATGTTCTCAGCTCCTGGTCTCGATCAGACCAGGTGAGGCAGACGGTGTACCACTCGTTCAGTTTTAACTCCATGGGCACCTGGTACGCTTTCCCAAACAGCCATGTCGTCAGCTCCGTGGGTGTGCCTCTGAGTCCCAGCTCGATGTGATGCTTCCCAGGTGCTTTGTAGACAAAACCTGTCCATTCTGTTCCATGGGTGAGTTTTAAAAGTGTGCAAACGCTCAGCTCGCTCAAGGCTGGAACCAACACCTTTGGGTGCAGCTGCCACAAACAAGGGGGGCCTTTAAACAGCAACTTGTCCCCCCACAAGCTGGTGCCCACAGAGGCTGCTGTGATACACATACAAGTTACAGATTAATAAATCCATTAGCACATTCTGTTCAGTTAGGCTCGTGTCATTAATTGCTCAAGGTCAAGTAGAAAAAACACTGGAAAAAGCAGGACAAAGTGGTGCGAAGACACACTTTCACATTACTTTATAGCTACCAGTGAAGACAAGGGCAAATGCTTAAAATCAGTTTGATCTTACCTGAAACCAGAGGACACAGTGACTCAAATATGAGAAAATAGACGCCAAAAAAAAGCTGCCCTCTCATAGAGTTCATGACAGCAAATCTTTTCAAAAAATCTCCAGATTTCAGCTTTCATCAAGGGGCCATCTGTTGGACAAAAATCAGTGAGAGTTTAGTCGTTTATGTTCTCCTTAAAAGAAACATAAAGATTAATTATTATTGAGCATATAAAACTCTGACTTACCGTGGTGTTTTCTTAAGGAAGCTCAGATCAAATGGTGTTTTTGCCAATAGTTTGCTGCTGGAGAGGCTGTTTGAACCGTAAGACAGCTGGCCACTRAAGGTTTATTACTCTGTAAGAACATCACCACACCCTCTCTCCAGCCTTCAGTGTATGAAGTTACTCATTATTCACCTGCAACAAAAATAGCTAACAATCGTGATAACGTAAAACCAGACACTTCACGAAACACACACACACACAAAAATGTCAGCGTTAAAGACACATCATGTTTCTGAACTTATTCTGAAGTTTACAGAACTTGTAAATATTTAGTTTGACACACATACAGGAGTAAATAGTTATTATTTAACAGCCTCATGTCTAATTAGGTTATAAAACAGGCTTATCTATAGTTCATTTCTTCTTTGCATGTTTTATAGGAAACGTACTAATGAAAGTTTAAAGCAGCAGACTTCAGTTGTTATTTACAAATAAAATATTTTTTAATTAATCTCATAAATGTTGATTACAGCTGTATTGTGTACAAGAAAATAATAGTTATTACTTTGTTAAGAAACGTGTGTGAGTCAAGACCGATATAATTCCTATAGGAACTAAAGTCTGGTCCCATGGTGGAACATCCTTTTAAGGTTAGGGGTCAGGTTTAGAGCTAAGGAGTGAATCGAGATTAGATTRGGATTAGTTATATGGTTGTTAGGGTTAGGGTCAAGGTGAGGCGACAGAAATGAATGGAGGTCAAGACAATATCCTAACAAGGTTAGAAATACAAATGTGTGTGTGTTTTTGTTACCTTGTAAGCTCCATTTTTCCAAAACAAACTTTGTGAGGACCTGCTGCTCCTTGTGGTGCCTGGGCTTTAGGCCCCATAAGGAGCGGTGCTGTTGGTGGATTAGGGGTTAGGTTTAGGACTAAGGTGTAAATTGAGATTAGATTAGATATACACGTTAGTTGTAATCACTGAGTTTAGGGTTGGGGTCAAAGTAAGGCTACAGACATGAATAGTAGTCAAGACAATGTCCTTAAAGGACAGGAATACAACCATGTGTGTGTGTGTGTGTGTGTGTGTGTGTGTGTGTGTGTGTGTGTGTGTGTGTGTGTGTGTGTGTGTGTGTGT
>NW_013952403.1:2537248-2544105 GCF_001266775.1 Austrofundulus limnaeus | reverse complement strand
GTGTGTGTGTGTGTGTGTGTGTGTGTGTGTGTGTGTGTGTGTGTGTGTAGGATCATTTCTGGTTTAAAGACTTACCTTGTCAAGATTAATGGTCTTTATGGGGACCAAAGACCAGTCCCAATATGGTGGAACTCCATTTTTGAGTCGGGATTTAGGTTTAGGACCAAGGTGTGCATTGAGTGTAGATTAGGTTTAGGGTAAGGGGTCAGGGTCAGGTAAGAGAAACTAATGGAAATGAATGTAAGTCAATGAACGGTCTTAATAAGAATAGAAACATAAACTTGTGTGTGTGTAAGAGTAATTTTGTTGTGCTATACAATTGAACAAGTGATAGCTTATCCAAACAAATCTAATTAGCTTTTTCATGTGATGTTCAGCTGTCCAGAGTTGAGGACAGTTCTGTTTACTCATGATATCAGGGTGGTAAAGGTTTTAGTGACTTTAAGATAAAATTTTAACTCCTTTTGTTCATTTTGTTTTCACACTTCTATCAAGTGTTTTAAAAAGTAAATAACATTTTTAAGGTTTTAGTAATTTTCTAAACTTTTTCAGTTATAATGATCTTCAATTGTAAACAGGAAAGACTGAATTTCAGCCGTCACACACCCTCATACCAACAAAGTCTCTTTTTGTTGCGTTCAGATCTGTTGACAAGGCTCTCATTCATCCCATTTGCAGTCCCCCTTTTTTGTCTCAGTGGTCAGGAATAAAACAGGCAGGTTCCCCGGAGGAAACCTGAGGAGTTGACTTGTGACGTGAGGCGTCCTTGTATGTGGGGGTTGTTTTCGTCGGAGGGTGGGCAATTGTCGGGTCGGGAACCCCTCCTGCGTCACAGGTGATGTAGAATGATGGGATTTCCCAAAAACCCTTTCCCACCACCGTCCTCCTCCTCTTCAGAGTTTGGAGCAAATAAGACAAAACTACAACCCAGTGTTTTATGAGTTCCTGAAATCTGTCAGGTATGTTTAAAATTTTTCATTTCCTTGTTTTGTTTTTTTCATTGTGTAATTATTGTGAGTTTAAATCTGAAATTTAATTCTGAAGGTGGGGCATATAGTGGAAGTGGCACAAGGCTGAGATGGACATGTGTCTCTTTGCTGCTCTTCTTTTGGTACGTCTGAYTTTACATCTGTGAGGTGGTAATAACGTAATCAAAAGGTTTTGAGTTTTATACAACAGTCAACTAAAATTTTAAGCTCATGACTTGAAGCCGTGCTGAACATAATATTCTAAAGGGATAAATAGTGTTCCCAACTCCATTGCATGTTTTTTTATTTTATTTTATTTTATTGACAGACAGAAATAAGATACAGGTTTTTATCCTCAAAACAACCTTGTTTTAGAAAACAGAAAATATTTTTTTTGTTTATTTGAGTTAAGAATTTATATTTTCTTTAAAGGGCACATATGCAAAATCCACTTCTCCGGAAGCTGGAGGGGGCCGGAGTGTAAAGCGCCTTGTTTGGATTTAAAGAGACAGCCTCAAAACGAGTTCATCTGAGACACATTTCAGTTAAAGTGGTGAAAGAGGGGTTTGTGGAGTTACAACAAGGAGGAATTCAGACCAAAACATTGCAGTTCCACTTTATAAAGACCCCAACGGAATGATTTAAATGTGAAAAAGAAGGATTTAAAGGCATGATATGCCTCCTTTAAGAAAAAACAACCACAACAAAAGCTGCAATAATAAATTCTGTGTAGGTAAAATATGGTCAACAATATAAGTCTCGTATTTTCTGAAAGAGTTTTTTGCTAATTTTGGTTAAACATTAGTGGTTTGTATTTCAAGCAATAAAAAAGTAGAAAAAATTAAATATTGCTCAAAAAGTATGGAAAATTGTGTTTGGTAGATTAGTTCTTTATTATAAGAATGCTTCTTTGCAACAAATCTTATACTGTTGGAAGGCTTGTTAATTTCCCTTTTAAATGGTGCCACATTTGTAAGGAACATGCATCTGTGGGATGTGCAGTATAGCTGAGTATGTGGGTTGCACGCATGAAAAATTTGCCAAATCTTCTCTGTCAAACAGCTTATTTTTCTGTTTCACTTGTTTTGAGCTTCTGGTACATCCAGGTGCTGCCAGTCAGCTGCGCGATGTAAAATTTATTGCCAAGAAGCATTTTTACAAGAAAGAAATCATCTACCTAACACTGATTTCCTTATGTTTTGAGCTCAGTATATAATAAAACCTAAATAGCCTCTTTAGAATTGTACATTTTGCTGTCGAAGTAAAGAACCAAAGCTGTTAAGCGAAAACCCTGAATTCTTCTTTGTGTTCAGTTTTTCTGTGCTCAGGTGTGGTCTGAGCCCAGGTGTGATCTGGCGGAGTTCTTACACCCTAATGGCGCCTGTGTTGCATGTCCTGTGTGTGAGCCTGGAGAACAGCTGTCAGAGGTACCGTACTTGTTTTCTTTTTGTTTGTTTGCTTTTTGCAGATTCTTTTCCCCATCTGTTCACTCTAAAAACAGATGTTGGATTAACTTAACCATGTTATGTCAACTGGTTCAACTTAATTGAGTTGAGTAAATTCAGAGCAACATACTCATGTTCTTTGGTTAGAAATWGGGTATATTGCTTTGGATTTACTCAGCTCAGTTAAGTGGAACCAGTTGACATAACATGGTTAAGTTAATCCAACATTTCGTTTCTTAGAGTGTTTGTTGTCTCCACATTGTGCATCATTTTCAGGATTGTGGCTTTGGATACGGCGGGGATGGGGTGTGCGTTGGTTGTGAGGAGGGGACGTTCAGCACAGAAACGGGGGTGGCTCCCTGCAGGAGATGCACCCAGTGCAATCTGCTGAACCGCCTGGTGGAGGCGGAGTGTTCGCCCACCTCTGACCGGCTGTGTGACCGGTGCCTCCCGGGGTTAGTCACAGACACACACACAGCAATCAACACAACTGTGTTTGTTAGGTTTTAAATGCGAGCGTGTGTGGTTTGCATGTGCAGGTTTTTTGAACTCAKGAGCTGGACTGGGGAGGTGGAGCTGCTGTGCGTGCCATGTAACATCCATGACACAGTTCATGAAGAGTGTTTGCGTTTCACGTCTAAAGGCGCCAAAACACGTACGACTTAAGATCAAATTCATTTCAGGTTGAATAAATGTTTGTGTTCACTTCAGTTTATTTGTTTTCTTGTTGTCTGACAGAGAGCATCGTCTCAGTGCCTGAAAGGAGCATCAAAGATCCTCCAGAGAAAGGTGAGTAAACTGGTTTATTTTATCCATCCGTCCACCATTAAACAGAGGTGGAGGCCTCCGTGTCCAGTTGTCCTCCTCCTACAATGCTGTTATTGCAAGTATGACTCMGCCCCCTGTGAGCAAAAGGTGTGAATCAGGGCCCCAACGATACCAACACAAAGAGGGAAATAGAGACAAAAACAAGGGGACGTCGAGCCCCACCTGCATTCACTACATACACATAACAAAACACCAAATAACCACAGCCAAAATATCCAAACCAATAAGTCAAGTGATGTGGCACATGACCCTCTATAGAGCTAACCAAGCCTATTGTTAGGCTATGGCCCTCTTTTGCATGTGACTAACCTGTTTGTCCATGTGGAGGCAGTGCTTATAAAGCTGAGTTCACCTGAAACTCATCAGACTGAAGAAGTCTCTTGGAGGAGAGATGAAATGTTTCACAAAAGAAGAACCCATCCAGAGGACCTACTTATTTTTTCTTTTTGATTTTTTCTACCTGGATTACTGAGATGCATCAGGACATTCATCCACCTACCTTCTGCCGCTTACCTGTAGTCGGGTCACAGAGGCAAGAGGTCCAGGAGAGAAACCCAGACATCTCTTTCCCCAGCAACACTTTCCAGCTCCTCCTGGGGGACCCTGAGGCGTTCCCAGGCCAGAGAGGTTACACAATCCTTCAAGATAGTCTTGGGACTTCCTGGAGGCCTCCCACCAGTGGGACGTACCCAGAAAACCTCTGAAAGGAGGCRCCCAGGAGGCATCCTAATCAGATGAACCACCTTTCAAGTTCCTCATCCTGAGCCTGGCTACCCTACAAAGGAAGCTCATTTCGGCTTCCTCCATCTAGGATCTCGTTCTTTCAGTCATGATCCAAACCTCAAGGCCCCAGGTGATGGTTAGAATGCAGACAGACCAATAAAAGAAGAGCRTTGCTTTTGAACGCAGCTCTTCCTTCACAATGAGTGACGCCTTCATTACTGAGGAGGAGGTCCCAATAAGACACCCAGCTACTCCCTCCACTTGAGAAGTTTGTTTTATTTAAATAAATTTGAAATGACTGTGATTTTTTTTGTTTTGTTTTTTTCCAGAAGTAGAAGATGAAAATCTTTCTGTGGTCCTGGTTGGTGCTGCAGTAGCATCTTTGGTTTTTTTGGTTTCTCTGCTGCTTTGGGTTGTCCTTCTGACTGCTGAGAGATTCAGTGAGTTTAAAAACCTTCAACGTTTCTGTCAGTTCCACCTTCTTACTTTTWGTTCCCTTCACTTGGTTCTCCTGCTACACTGATCAGAGCAGGTTCCCGAGGACTGCACCAAACCAGAGGGGCTTTTGTCTGCAGCCAGTCTTCAGTATGAATCTTTGCCCGGCCACACAGAGAACCCAACGACACGTCCAGACCTCCCGCCGGAGGCCGTATCARCGAGGCAAGCTCTGTGAAGGAAAGCAGTTTTGTTGTTTTTCTCTATCCGGTTCCAACATATTCATTTGTACTTCCTGTGTGCGCAGACCCCAAAGTTCAGTGAGCCACGAGAGTGAGCTGCACCCCACGTCTATTGTGATCAACGTCACCACCAACATTAAGCCATGCAGCCAGAAAACCGACAGCATCACGCTGGAAGGGCGACACAGCTTCACGACAGAAGAGGTATCCTGCAGCCATGGATCTAATTCTTAGAGTCAACGAAACAAAAACTGACAAGAAACATTCAGTTTTACTGAATTATCTGTGTCACCAGACTTCTGTTTGGAGGTCATTCGAAGGTGATCTTGTGAAAAAACATATTTTTTTAACCAAATTCTAATTATTTTGTTTATTCATTTAAGTTGCTGATGAACTAAGCCAAATAAGAACTATAACATTATTGTTGTTTATTTATTTAAGAAGGGACAATGCATATTACAGAAAATGCCAGAATTAGCCATGGAGGCTAGTTTTCACCTGTAGTCCCTCAAGGTCCTATCTATATCCATTCATAATTATTCCATCACAAAGGAAATTATTGGATCTTTAAGTACTGATATCTGTTTGTCACCTGTTTTCATTAACTCTATGTTTTATGATTACGTGCATATTATAGTTGTTTAATCTCTAAATCTAGATTCAACAAATTTCAAAAGAGTATAAAGTATAATAAAACAATTTATGTTGAATAAAATCAAATTTAAGCGCATGATGTGATGTTTCTCACTGTAATCTCCTGCAACTTTAATGGCAATCCCATTGCTCCCCACTTCCATTACAAAAACAATCATTTCCCACAAACCATGCATTCTTTAATCAATGTAAAATGTAATGRCCACCCCTTTGAAAAAATTGGGGGYATCAATGTCTGTAATAAAATAAAATTTAAATTGATAAGTTCTAAAGTGTATTATCACTGAGCTTTTTTATGTTTCAGACAGTTTCATTGGTTAAATTTATTAAAATGAGCTCATTCTGACTCTGCATGCATGTGAGAATAAGCCTCCTTTTCTATGTCAAAACCAGATGGAGCACAAGCTGCAGRAAATCTGGGAGATCGCTCAAGGTACGTACTTCCTGTTTCCCATCAATCACAGCTTAGTTTTRTTATGAGCAGCTGCTTTTTTTCACCGCTCTTCTGAATGTTTCCAGGTCAGAGTATCGAGATGCTGGACTTCGACTCGGTCCAGGATTTGTCCCTGCTGCTCGACTCTCCCGACAGCGTGCACACTTTGAGGAAGCTGGGGCTGTCTTTAGGCGTGCCCCCTCAGGTCACCGCTCATCTCCACGGCTTCCAGGACCTTTTTCAGTACCTGCGCACCTCCACCTACACACAGCTGCCCCAGCTGGCCCAGGCTGCTGCGCTCTTGCCTAGTTTTGAAGTTGTTTCCAGGATACACAAAGCAGTGRTGAACCAGTTATTGCTTACACCCTGAGGACATTCCTTGCAACCTGATTTGCACAAAGACATTGTCTTCATTTTACCTGCTGGAACAGAGAGACTCTTTTTTTTTTTTTTTACTGAAGCACGTTTAGATTAAAATGTGAGATTACTGCAACCTGAACTAAAAATAACTGTAGAGGAGATTTTAATTCATTGTTGTACTGACTGTAATAAAAAAAGTATACATTTTGTGACAATGAATGAAAAAGGATCAGATCATGTGATGGTGCAAGACATTTTAGCCTTTGAGCGTTAAATAATACCAAGTCATTTTAGCTGCAGACCTACATGCAAGGTTTCCTGTTTACAAAGAAAAATGGATGAGCAGCCCTCTGGCTGAAGCATGTGAGAAGAAGCAGGACAGAGGATACTGTGTTAACGATCGGAGAAAGAAACTCGAGCTCTGAGAGAATTTTATTATCCTCCCACAGTTTGCCATTTAGTCATCTCCAGATTCTTCGGTGCATTACGGCTGGTAAGACTTTAAATTCTTCCATCACTTCTTTTAAAAGCAATATACTGTGATGAGCAGTTTCAGTTCTGTTTGTTATATTTCATCTTTAGGTTTCTAAACCTCACAAACTGTTTTGCTTTCTAAAATAATTTATTCAAACTTAGTTCTTGTTCTATAAAATTACTGCATCTGTTTTGAATAATAGCTCACAAGCTGTATTGTTTGATATGAGAGCAACTTTATAGTGTTTTTTTATTATCATTATTGTTATTACCTGTTATTCTGAAAGGAACAAGC
>NW_013952403.1:2518378-2537201 GCF_001266775.1 Austrofundulus limnaeus | reverse complement strand
GTTCTATGCCTTCCTCTGTTTTCCCAAGATCGTCTATTCAAAAAGCTGTACCAGTACACCCATGTTTATCTGCGCTTCAATTCATTTTGCACCTTGAAATTTATTATGAAATAGAAACCAAGGATTAAAAAAATCTTCTTTTAACTTATAATAGACCATATAAACTTATGTTTTGTATTACAATCGATTTTTTAAAACCTATTCTGAATAGATGATGAAAAATTAATATGCATAGCCTATGAGTCATTCTGCATAGTGTGTTTAAAAACCCCAATAACCTGTCTATTTAAATCGTTATGATTCATGTAGATGACCATAAGCTTTATTAAGTATGTATACGTAGCAGTTTGTGTGTGGTTCTTCGGTTTTACGGTTTGTAAAATGAAATGGCTCAGAATAAGTCATCTTCACATGTTTAGTGGATCTTTGGTGTCCACGTCCCCGCGGTGTCCGAGTCCTACCGGTGTTGCGCGCCCCTGCATTTAGAAACAGAGAGAGAAGGAAAACTTCGGAGAAATGGCGGAGGGTGCTGCGACACTCAAAGGCTTGCGAGCCCAAATGGGTAAGAAAATACATCCGTCGTGTGTTATTTCAAACTCAGTTGAGTCCAACTGTGTGGAGAGTACTCGGTACTGTTTGCAGGCAGCGGTTTACCGGGGTTTGGTTTCCGAGCGGCAAGCTCTTACTGGCTAATGATGTTAGCTCGTTATCCGGTCACCTGCTTACAATACTTCATCAGAGCTGTACGGTGGTGTCAAAACTAGCTTCTAGTTCCAGATATTTATTTTTGTAGGAAACCTAAACAAGCTAATGCCAGTCCTCGAAAGTAAAGTGTTTGCTTTTAAGCGTTAGCTACATTTGCCTAGCTTAAGTTATGTTAGCTTAGCCAAAGTTTTTTTTTTTTTCGGAGCCAGCTGACATATCTTGACGGTTATCAGTAGTGTCTCGTCACTGTCTTTAGCATTTATCTATTTTTGTCGCATTCAGAGCTTTATTGTTGCTGACATTGAGTCTCAAAGTGCTGCATCTGACAAGCTCAGAATACCCTGTCAAGGTTATAACCAGTTGTGCATTTTGATTTGAAATAAAATCTTGAGTTGTTTGCTTACAGGAGGAGGTATTAGATGACATCTTTTCTCCAGACTCATCTGCTGGCTCGCTGTACATCAGCAGTTTTTGTAGCTTCCTGCTTGGAGCTCCTCTTTGTGACCTACCAGCCTCTTCCTTTACTGCTCGTCAGTTGATGTCTGTTTTGATGACATATGGTGTAACCCCCTCCACTACTATGGGGTGGATAAATGCAACAAAGAGTGACCTTAATTTAAGATAAAGCTGCACTGTCTTACTGTTAAGCTGTTTTTACTCCCTTAAAAAGATGTGTTGTTAGATCATCAATCAAAAAGTACTTTGTTAAGCAAAACAACTCTTATTTTTTGTACACAAAGTTTTATCTTTTATCAGTGCTTTTTTCCTGTCCCATACAGACTTGCATGTTTACTGTGTTTGTGTCTGGGGGCATGAATGCAGGGTTTGTTATGGCTGGAGCAGCCTCTGGGGTGTGTTGAAGGGATTTTTAGGGTATGAGGGGAGCTTTCTGCATACCCAGTTTGGGTGTAGGCACGTATATTTTATTTTTTATTTTTTACTCCTGGCTACTACTTCAACACATTGACCATATACAGTGTCTATCTTCCCATTTCCCCTTTAACTTTTCCAGTCAGTATTTTCAATCTGGAATTGATGTCCACCATTTCTGTGGTTTTATGAAAATATCCGCTAAGTTTAGAGTTACGTGCTGGAATTCTGGCTTTGTGAGGAATTAAATGACGTCCCGAGCAAAAATATATTTTTTTTGATTGACCTTCAGTCAGTGTGGAGGACTGACAGGAATAAAATAATGTTAGGAATCCAGCTCATGTGCATTGTCTTTTCCACAAGAATGCGAGGAAGGAGCGAACTCGCCCTGCTATTTTTTTTTTTTGACAGATCACACACTTGCATCTCAAATGGCCGTCTCATCTTATCCACATCCTGGATCAGCGAACACTTCTATGGAATTAAAAGTATGAAAAATATCCCAAAGAACCGAATGAATCTGACCAGAGCAGAAAATAAACGTCAAATTCAATTTGTAGGCTTTTGATCTGACTGATTGTAGTTTTATTGTTATAGAACAAAGGAACTTATTACAGTGTGATTTTTTATAGATTTTTAATTTATAGGCTGTGTTATCGTGTAGGTCTGTACACACAACTACACACATCATTTTGAATGGCAAATTAGGCCAGTCTATGTATGCTGTCTAAGCCATTGTCACACAAACATCAGAGCAGTTTCGCTCATAGACATTAATGGTATATTTACATGTATTGGCRTGACATTAAGAGGACACACACAGTTAGGGATGTCCTGATCAGATACTCAGTCTCGGTGGCAGATATGGCCATTTTTTGAAAATCAGGTAGAATCGGATATAGTCATGTGATCCGCTCTAGTTTTCGCGACAGTTTTCAGCATCATCATTTTTTACAACTGCCGTTAAGAAGTCAAGACGCACACAAGTATCCATGTCCACAACACTTTTCAATGGAAAACGATGCTGAAACTGCATCTTGCAAAATCTGCAAACTGGATGTTTCTCATGGTGGGAACAGCAGGGTTGGCTTTGAAACTACCAACCTTGTTACTTGGAAAGAAATAAAGCTATCGGGTCGGTATCGGTCGGAAAGACTAATCATTAAAAACATTGGATTGTATCGGGAGCCAAAAAATCTTTATGGGGACATCCCTACACATGCTTCAACCACCCAGACTGCCATGCTGTAGAACACAAAAAGGCAAGCTAGAACTGGAGTGATCCATACACATATTTGAAAATGACTAATTTGTGTTAATGCCCGTAGAATAATTTAATACCCCTTGAAGAGAGGACTCCTTACCAAACTGGGATGTGTCATCGTTATTCTGCTAGTTCTGCAAATAGCTAAGGCTTACCTTTGCATGAACAGGCTTTGATAATCCCATGGAAGATTAGTTAGATAAGTTAGTGTGTGTTTGTGAGCATGCATCTGTAGAGTTGTTTGACCTGAGAGCTTCAGGATAATGAATGTTCATTGCCAGCGGTATAATTTTACTCAAAATGTTAGTCAAGATTATTTCATTTTTGATTCCACTGGTGGTTTAAGGCACACATTTTATACAGTTTGGCACACTTTCCTGGGGTCTTAACGAAATGTCTGTGACACCACTTTGGTCAAATTACAAAGGGATTACTGTATTTAATCACTCTTTTATAGTCCGTCTTCAGAGCGATTTTTCTCGCAGCTGGCTTTTAGGGGATATAATGAGACACTTCTCACCCAGGGATCTTCTGTTTTTCAGAATATTTGCCCTCAAATTACCGTAATCTGTAGAAAATAGCCATATTACTCAGCTTGACAGTTCACAACGTCACATCAGCATTCAGAAAACTGTTGGAAAAACAAGATTTGTGATTCTTAAACACCTGCAGTTTTCCAGTTTACAGTAATTTATTGATTGATGGTAATGAGTCATCRTTTTTAGGCACAATCTTCATGTGTCGAACTGACCCAGGCTCTTTCAAACACCCCACTTCAAATGCCAAACTTGGAGAAGCATTTCKTTTCAGACTGAGTTATCTGTAAAGCTAGTTTGCTGGTGAAAAMAGAGCATAAAACAAAACAAAGAATTCCCCCTTCATGAAGTGGAGGGAATGAAACGTAATTTGAAGTTAAGCTTAAAGTGAGGAGGCTGGATTATTTTTTTATTTTATTTTTTTACTTTGGAAAAGCACTCGTTTTCTTTCCTGCAAAACTAAAAGCTAAAAAACGTGACAGATTTTACTTTTTGGTTGTTGTTTTTCTTTGATTTTATAAAATCGTCAGCTACCCATRAAGTGTTTGTTTTTAGATATATGTTTAAACATGCCTTCTTTAAGTCAGTCTGTCTGCATATCCACCCTCTAATTGTGTTTATTTGGATAAAAGTATGCCCACTTCATCACGTTTTCAATGCCCAAATAGTGGTCGAAACGCATATTTAGCAGGCCAGACAACTTCCTGAGCAGAAAGTCATTTAGCTGCAACATGCTGCAGGGCACAGCAGAGTGCAGTTTGAAGAAGCAATGATAAAAACAGATCAGCTGATCTAACTTGTGCTTTTTCCTTTATTTTTTTTATTTTATTTTTTATTTTTTGTTCAGTCTACTAATTGTGCATGTGACAGAAATTATTAAAAAATGCCCAGTGAGATTGTAATAGTTGACTGGAGCAGTTTTGATGGATGTAGTGCAGACGGGCCTTTTTCCTGTTTAGAGTTTTGTTTGGGTTGCAGAGCTGGGTCATTAGGCCCCCAGTGGTATTTACCCTGCCTTAATAACGCAGCAGCCCGGGGCTGAGCTGTAATTAATCAGTGACTTTTGTGATTCGTTTTCATCCAGTTTTGATTGTTTTTTGTTTGTTTGTTTCACCTCAACTCAAATTGCTAAAGTCAAAATCACAATATCTGCACAATTCTTTGGTATCTTGATGATTGATGTTTGGCTAAACCACAGCACAGCACAAACAGTTTGATGGTCGTAAGTAAATTATGGAAACAGCATATTTTCTGCTGCAGACTGGTACTCAAATATTTTTTCCAGTATCCTGTTTCTAAAGAAATGTTCAAACTGCTCAGTTAATACTTACAATCTGTCTGAAATCCAAGTCGACATAAAATTCACTGTTTTCGTCTCTGGCGTCTTCGATAAGTTTGACCAACCCAACATTAGTGATATATGTAAATGTGTGCAAATCTCCATAGTGATGAGAGTGAGCTCATCTCACTGGCTCTTTTCCTTTCTATGAGCACACCTRCCCCTCTTCAGTTCTGTTGAGAAAATGATGTCTGTCCTTCTCATGAAAGGTTTTTAATCAGCTCTTCAGTGTGAGAGCTGCGTGTCTTTTATTACAAGATGTTTGTCTTGAGTTTCCTACATTTACCTCTTATGCTTCTGACGTCCAGAAATTCATTAAAGTCTTGATCATGTCAGTTTTTTAGTCTTAACTTCAGGGTTTTATGCTAAAGTCAGTGATGTTATGCATAAATAGTTTGTATTGTTAAAGTGAACAGCTGCTACCTCTTCCTGTCAGCTTTTACTTCCCCATACGAGACAGAAAAATGCAGTTTGTTGAAATATGAAGTCTACCATAATCTGATGCGTTTGACTTAGAATATTTCAATTGTAATCTAAATGCTGCGTTTTACAGTTTAATGCTACATATATATCTTTTTGAATCTGATTAAATTTTGGGTGTCAATATAATTAAAACTTGAACCATAATGAATTCTGTAATTCAAAAAYGTAAMATAAATTTCTATGTAAAGCTGTGTAGGCTTCAAGTTGCGACTTTTTTCTTACTAATAAGCTTATTTTCTATGTTTTACCAAGATACGCAAAGAGCCAAATAACTAATAATTCTCAAATGTGTTTTTAAAAATGTTCTTTAAGAGATAAACTGAATGCAGCTCATGAAACTTACATTAGTGAAAGTTGTGCTACTTCGTTTCAGCTGTTGCTAATATTGAACAAAGATGTGACCTTACAGCTGCCTGTCAATATGTGTGTTAATGACCTGACCTCTTTTTTTCCCCCTATGTTTGACATTGACTAAAATATGTTATAAAGCTGAATTTAGTTTTTGTCTGAAACAAGTACAGTTGCAATCCCAATATTCAACCCCCAATCATTTCAATGTTTTTCTCATTTAATGTTTCTTCAAAAAATGCTTGAAAAATGRACCAATATTCCAGTTGAGAAGTGTAGGAATCTTGTCATTGAAACTGTTTTTTGGCAGATATAAAAACGCCAGTAAGTGCCGCTAAGTACTAAAGTTGTGGGTTGAATAACACTGCATGTGTTCAAAGTTAGAATTTTCATTTAAAATTTAAACTTAGGTCAACTTTTTTTGTCACAATGACTTAAATGTGTATCAGTAAATGTTGTTCAGTGAGGTATTTTTGTCATTTATTTTCTTCCACAAAATGTCTGAGGCAGGTAGGGTTGGGCTAAAATTAGCAAAAAGAAAATTAATCACAATTACAGTAATTGCGGTTTTTAGCCAATTAAGATTAATAGATGAAAATTACACATACATATTTTTGGCTCTAAGTCAGTTACTTTTTTAAAAGTTATACGTACAAATCATTGGTTAAATTAACTTACACGTTTTAACAATTTCAATTAGTAATCTATAAATTGAAACCCGTGGCAAAAATGTTAATTGTTGACATTTTTTCTGACGATAAATTGCACACAGTGCAATTTTTTTCCAACCCCAGCTGATGGTGTTGAATATGCATATTTGATTGACACTWTATATGTTTTCCTTTGTCTCTTTTAACATTGAACTTTATTGCTGGAGCAAACTAACACTGGGAGAAAAATCCTTTGGAGACTCTGTCATAATCAGAACCTCAACTTGGATATTTTGTATTTGCCTTTTTGTCATCACAACACTTTTTGTTGTTGTTGATGGTTAAGCTGTGAGCAAAGCATGAAGTATTTGRTTGGCTGCTGAACAGAAGTTCTCTGTTGTTTGTGTCAAGTTAAGGTCAGTAGAGAGAGTTGACTTCCATATAGACAGACATCGTACTTTGAGAAACAATGAGGCTGTGGTGTGTGGGTGTGTGCAACACATTTTAATTTCTTCCACCTTCACAAAGTAAAACCAGTCGCTCATTTTGATCATTTCCAATGGGTGTCTTTGTGTAACAATTCAAGTTTTGTTTTTTGGTTTCTGTGTCCATATTTTGTATTGCAGTGAACATTGATACAAAAAGAGTTGCACTAATTACCAAAATGTGACTCATCCAACCTTTTGTTTATGTATTGCATTTGATAGCGTATCATTAATATGAGATGAAGGTCAACTGGCGTAAAACCATGACCCCTGCAGTAAACTTTCAGCAAAGAGATGTTTAAAAGTTCCAGTCCATCCTGGGAGTATCACAGTACTATTGATTGTTTTGTTCTTTGTCAGCACTTCTGTAATACTGAATAYACAGCAACAAGAGGGGAAAAAGCTTAATCATGTCCTCACCATTTCCTTCCTTTCTCCCTCGTTATTTCCTAAGCTTACAGTTCATGTTTACAGTTTGRCCTAAAAAAGCTTTGAATTGAATTAAGGTGATTTATATGTTGCCTTGGAAGSCTGCCTTTGTGATTCGTGGCTTTTTATACAAAACTGGTCACCACCTTATGCACACCGATCAGCTTCACTTTTGTCATAATAAAATTCTGYACTAGTATGTGTATTAGATTGTGTTACCCTGGAATAATTATAAGCCACRTACCAGGAAATATCTACAGATTTGATACAGAATATGCTTTCCGTATCATCACATTCATCTGATCTTGTCATAAAAGATGATGTGAGCTTGAAAATGAGSTTAAWAAGACGATGGGGACGTAGCATAGCATAGTGTAACTTTTGATTGTGTTTGTTTTGTGTTGTTTTGTTCAGCTGCAGCCGCTCAGGCACAAGCAGAGGAGCGGCGTAACTTAGCAGGGAACAGTCCAGGACCTACAACAAACACAACAGCTAAACCTCAGGGGTGTAGGCCAGGTAARCGACACCACACTACAAAACAAAGCCCTCTGCTTTGTCCTCTGTAATCTTAACATGTAAAAGCAACACAATCCACTGCCACCATCCTCTCAGTGAGGCTTACTGCTAGTCATCATCTTATTACTGTAACAGTTGACGCAGCTCATTAGTGACTTACATACATGCACACATCTGTCCACTTGACACAAAGCCTCTCGTGTTCTCCTGCATGGTTGTACCTATTTTTTTTCTTTTAACTGCATCTATGTGTTTGCAGTAATTGACGGTGGCACGCTTCGAGTGGACGACCGACTGCGAGTAGCAAAAGAGAGGAGAGAGGAGGCAGAAAGACAACAGGGTAAGCAAAGATTTTTTAAAGTTGTATTTGTCAAAAAAATCCATGAACTGTTAACTTGTAAAAATATACTAACAGGAAATTMATTTCCACCTATRTTATTAGAAGAACTAATATACAACAAAAGAAAAATTTAAATATTTGTTGGAGTATGATTATAGTGAAAAATGCACAAAGTATTTTGGTATATTTTTAACATTTTATACTTTATTTAAAAAATCTAAAGGAAGTGGTCAAACTCTTATAGTTACAGCCTTATGCTAAATCTAGTCTTTTCTGCTCTTAAAGTGCCTGTGACATGCATATCCTTCAAATACAAAAAGTAAAAGCTAACRTCTTTATATTTAAGAAATGTGGGATAATATACACGCGATTTTACACATTTTGTCCCATAACTGGCATATTTTCTTTTGAACTAGACTCAAAGTGAAACAGGACGTGACATCAAAGGGGAACTCTTCAACCAAGAAAACTCTSTGGTCTTTGTTTAAATAATATTTGAACAATGTTATCTTTCYAAAATACATTCATATTTAATACAAAAATATGATGTCACAGGCACTTTAATAGCACAATTATATCAGTCCAATAATAAGGCAGTAAGCACATTGTTTAATCTATCTACATTCACCTTCCATGAATGAACAATCTGTACGTGTCGTCAGCTGTGCGAGAGTCTCAGATCATGGAGCGCGAACGCAAAGCTAAGCTGCAAGTGGAGCGTCAGTTGGAGGAGCGTCAGAAAAAGTTGGAGGAGCAACGACGGAAGGAGGAGCAGAAACGGTTGGCTGTGGAGGAGAAGAGGAAACAGAAGCACGAGGAAGAAAAGGTATCTACAACAGAGTCATGAAACACGTCAGAGCTGTGCTTACTGATGCTCAGATGGTAAAAAAAGTAATCTGCAGGTAAACATTCTACTTTTTCCTTCATGACTTAATCAAAGGAGTCGTTTCAGACGCTGACATCTGCAGTTAGGTTTTTCTCTCTGCTTCCCTTTTGCTGCAGGAACACTATGAGGCAGTGATGAGGCGAACAATGGAGCGCAGTCAGAGACTCGAGCAGAGGCAGAAGMGATGGTCTTGGGGGGGTTTGTCCACAGATCAAGATGGAAAAGCAGGTACAGTTCCTCTGAGTTTTCATGTTCTGTTCCAGTTTCACCATCAGGTTGTCAGAAGCACTTTTTATTATGCATTTAGAGCGCTTTGTTCTAAACAAGACACAAGTCAGTTTTGTCTAAATGTTCATCTCTTTGGTCAGAGTTATTGATGCTCATGTGGTTATTAAAGAATTGTGCAGTTTCATCCAGAAGAATTGTCTTCTGTGTTTTGTGCTTCAGGCAGTAGCTGTGAAGTCAACACTAATGACTTCTCTCCTTGTATAAAGGATGTGCCCTGTCATCTTGTGTTTTTGTTCCTGCCTGAGAACTGTTTTTTCCCCACAGGAGACTCCAGTGCCAGCCTCCCCTCCCCAGTAACTATAGTTGTCTCGTCTGCCTCGTCAGAAAAGCCACAAAGGAGTGGACAAGGTTTTGCTTGTTAATTTGATCATTATTGTAACAGCACAGCATGGACTGGCACTGGCAYCGCAGATACCCTGGTTCCCCTTTGCACCATCACTTCTGCATCCCCGTCAGTCCCCACCTGCTTCCTAACTGGCAGTTTTTCCACTAACATCTTTTTGTATGGAGTGTTTGGTTCTGACAGAGCTATGAGTTTGATTAATAACAGAACATGTTGTTTTCCACTCACAGTGTTGAGCAGTGTTGGGTAAAATAATTAATATTAGGGCTGCACCTAACGATTATTTTTATAGTTGACTGTTGATTATTTTTTGTTATTATAACAGATTGGATTAGATAGACCTTTATTGTCATTGTACAGAGCACAATGAAATTACAGTTCAGAACACCCATTCAAAAGAAGACAGAACATAACAAACACAGGAGAACAGGTGCCCTGGGTCATGCAGCCACAGACCCACAGCTAAAGTGACATAAAAAAAAGATCCATCCTGTTAGAAATCTTGTTGGATCTGACAGTCCAAAAGTTCAAATAATAAGATCAATGCCAAATAAACAGGAGAAGACGAGACAGGAGGGATTATTACTGTAATTCAGTAATTTAGTACTTAATGCTTTAAATGRTAGCTCCGCTTCCATAAAATACTGTTTTCAACAATAAACTAACAAAAATTATAGACAGTTGGCTACAGTACAAAGTGGTCAGTCACTGAAAATAAGATTTAAAAGACATCAACCTGACGAACAAGCTAACTTCCTGAAACATACCCACCTGCAGAGGACATAATCACAGCTGCAGCGTGTTAGCTCTTCAGGTGAATTTTTATATACTGCTGCTGTCCTGCCTTAGAATGACTGCATTTKTACTTTTTCATTTTTGGTCAAATATAGCCAACTTTTGAAAGTTCAAGTCATCAAATTTTTTTAATCCGCGCTTCCTTTCCACCATTATTATTGTTGTTATTATTATTGTTATTATCATCATCATCATCACACTTTGGTATGCATTGTCTTCTGTTGTTTACAGACCAGCACCTCTTCTTTAGTAGTAAACAAAGCGACTACAGGTACTAGGAGCAGTCCTGCCCCCATCAGTTTGCATATTTCATAAAAACGAACATTTAGAAGTTTAAAAAATTTGAAAATTTGATAATAAAATTCCTTGTGGACTAATTTATACAGTCAAAATAATCGATTATTTCAAATAATCGGTGCAGTGCTAATTGATCTAATTAGTTAACTTGACAACCAACACATATTTACTTTTGTTACTCATTCAGAATCCTGAAACTTTTCATAGACCACATGTAGAAATTAACAAAAAAACACTAGTTTTTAATTAAAAAAGGAAATAAAACAATACTTTCACTGTTCACATGAGTTATGCAGTTTGTGTACTGTAGAATATAATAAATGTAAACAGAATCATTTATTCTGATACTAGCTTTATGTTGCCCAGCCCTGCTCTCATGCACATTCAGGTCACATGGGTGATTTAGCATTAACTACTGAAAGTAAATTCAATATCAAACTATTATTGCTTATTAAACAGTTTTGTGGATGTTTTCCTCTTTTAACAGTTAAATTCAAGCATGTGGTGTTTGCTGACAACAATCGGTTGTTCTACTGAAGAACTCAATATTTTTTTTACCTCTTAAAGGAGTTAGAAACTTGCAGAACTTTGTACTCCTTCGTCCGCACCTGAAATCCCTCTCCCATTGGCTAGCTCCCTGTGTAAACCCCGCCTCCCTTGTGTGTTCTTCCTCTTTGCCCGTAGTTGACAAGCGCTCCACATCCTCCACCAACCTAAAACAGCCGTCTGAGGCTGGCATCAGCAAACGTTTGTCCTCCTCCTCTGCCACGCTCATCAGAACTCCCGACAAACGTAAGTCTCCTCTTTTCCCTCCTCCGTTCCTTCTCCCTCCCTCCCACCAACCCTGCGTCCAAGTGTTGCTTTTTATCCCACACAGTATTCAACATGCATGTAATGTATTTGTGATAAACCTTTGTTAACTTTAAGCCTTAAAGTGAACTTTGATCCCTCTTCTTTGTCATATTCAGTGTTTGGTGCACAGATTTATGGGTAAACAAACGTCAGACTTTCTGGCTCCAAGGAACCCACAACTCTTTTTTGTATATGTTTAATASATTTCTTTTTAGGTACTGAAGTCAGCCTATTTATGGGGCTTAATTGTGTCCAGCTTTTAACTAAGATCAATGCAAGACTCCAGTTGAAGGCGTCGGAGGAACCARCTTCAAGAAGCTTTTCACATAAATCATCACTGGCTGTTTCGTTGTTGTCTCTCAGGTGTTAAGACGAGGAGTTCGTCTTGTAACCGGCTGCCAAGCAATGGCACAGCTGCTCAGGCCAGTAAGGAAGATGGCAAAAAGCTTCAGGTGGAACAGACAGGTGCAGAAGATCCTCATATTTTTTATATTAAGGACGATTATTGTTTCTCAGAGTGCTTCAWGAGATATTCAGCTCTTTCAATAAGCTAGCTTCCTGCTTGTTATTTTACATTTTACAAACAAAACTAAAAGAAACCAAGTGTGAAAGTCTGCTTTAGTGTGAACAAGGTGTCAGATGGGACAGTTGAAAAGCTCGTCTGTGTGTTCAGGCATTATTTGTTTAAACTGGGGCATCAGCTGCTGTTAGTTCTGGCCTGGTGACTTTCACAAGGCCAAATAAAGTGCACATGACGTGCAAGCTCTTTCTTAGTCGACTCCCCTCGAGCTCYGGCTCCGCTGTAACTCCACTCTCATGTCTGTAGGCCTTTCTTCGAAGAAGAGAAGTTCCTCCCTCACACGAGTGAGCGCGAGCAGAGCGCAGACCCCCGCCAAGCCCGATAAGGGGACGACGGACGATCAAGGTGGCTAGCATGTTTAAAAGCTGCGCGMGTCGCTTCAGGCCTCTCTCTTAAATAACAAGCATGCAGCTTTCATGGCTTCCTCATTCTGAACACTGTGACACTTTGGAAGTCCTAAAGAACACTTTCTGGTACTAAAACCTTCTGGAGAAATGCTTAATTTGTCACGAAGCTAAGTCTTTCCCCCTTCATTGTAAGTTTTTTCTTTTGATTTACTGGAAACGCTTAACTTTGTGCTGTTTTAACCAAGCAGACCCAGCTCTGTGCCATGTTTCTCACCAACAATTCATTTCCTTTTTAACCTTTTTTTTTAATTTAATTTTTTCTTGTCTAAAGCATCCACACAGGGAAGATATGGTTGTGTTACTGTCTGCTCTAACAAAGCTCATTGTTCTGTTGTCTCAAACTGTTGGTTGTCCTCTTCCTCCAAGATGACTCATAGCTGGATATAAGTTTGGTGTGTGTCTGTGTCACGCTCAAACCAGAAATTGACCTCATTGTATCCAAATCTCTGTGTTACTAATAACCATAACTGCTTTTGTTTTGTTCTTCAGCTCAGTCGCCCAGTTTGTGTCCAAAAATTTGCGATGATATTCCTGTGTGTCACATCTTTTATTACTAATATAAAAGCTTAATAATTAATAGTCTTCCATCTGTTTAAATGAGATTTTTTACTTGGATCACAGACGTCCACATGCTGCCAGGCTGAAAACAATGAGCAAAATATCAAGTCTGTCACTAGCAGATGTTCCCTCAGTAAAGGGCTACGAAAAGCTGAAATCTGCATCCTTCCTTTTAAAGAGCTACATCTACTTTAAAAGTTCTCATCTAGTGTAGTTTATTCTCAGTAGTTTGGTAGAAAAAACACTTATGTCGTAAAAGCAATAGCTCTTTATTTCTGCTGTAAAATTAATGTTTTTAATGACGATTGGCTTGATGATTGGGTATCAGCCCAAACATCTCCTGGAAACTATTGTTCAGCAGAAAGTAAAGACCCTTTGCATGATCAGTCACTCATCCTGTCACTTGTGGTTTATTTCACTTCTCACATTGTTCACCTGCTTTCTTTGAAGGAACTAATGGTTTATTTTCCCCGTGGCTCGAAGAACTATTGATTTGTCCACGTCGCCTACTGTTTTTAATCTTTTCAGTAACAGAAAATGAATCTCCTTATTTATCCATGGTACCTTAACTGATGACAACCTTTTGTTTAAAATCACCAAAAACTGAAAAGATGTTGAGGAATCCATGCATGATTACGGAGACATGACCTTTGGTTCTGTACATTGATTCTTTCCTGTTGAATCACATGGTGACCTTTTCTTTTGTCTTTATTCCACATTCTTACCAATTTTTCCCTCTTGGCCCCTCCTTTTTTTCCCGTTCTCCTTCACTGTTTTTTCGGGGGATATTTTGGCCGTGTAGCCCGCAGGCCACCGGCAAGTGCTGTGGATGAAGGGGTCCTTAGTCGCCTCCTCACCCCCACCCAGGCCTCACTAGCTAGGAGCAAGAGCGCCGCTGCCCTGTCCGCTGAAGGAACGGACGCTCCAGGTAACCTCCGCTTAGGAGATCCTGACAGRGAGGAGGGATGACTAAACACATGTCCCTTGACACGTTTGAGTAATGCCTCTCTAGATAAATTCATCCCATTGTCTTGCTGTAAACCATGCCTTTTTTATATTACCTCTGTGGTGGTGGAATTACACAAATCTGTTTATTTATTCGCCCTTTTAACAAGCCGCTGTSTGAGTGATCAGCTGTTTTAATATTTGCAGTCATTACTTTCTTTAAATTAGACTCATGATGTCGTTGGTAAATATGGAGCTAAMCGCTCCAGCTCACGTGCGCTCACAGGTCTTTAAACAGTCGGCTGTTTGTTGAGCTGAGCGGTTCCATCTGAGGAGCCTCATGGTCCGAGCTGAGAGGTTTACACTAAGCTGCTTACCTACTGGTTCTTGTTGCACTGGAATGAGTCTGTTGGGCTGTTAAATGTGTTAAACAACAATTCTCTTGGTTCCATAGGCCTATAAGCTAAAGCTGATATAGTTATATGTGCTTTAAAGCCATTTTTTTATATTTAATATCATAATGAGAATACATTTATGCTGCTTTTATTTCAAAGAATGACTGACACACTTCAAATCTGCTGTATTTTTTTTTCTCCAGTGTTTGTTTTAGGTTATGGCATTTATTGATAATCCATTACCAACTATAGATCCTCTAAGTGTAGCCTCAGCTGAAACATGACAGCCCCAGCAGCTTGTCACAGGACATGTATCAGAGTCAACGTCGCTGCAGCTCACTGGTTTAGCAGGAAGAATTGTTTAGCYTTCTGGATTATGAGGTTTAATCCCTCAATCTGACACAGCAAAACAGAGGAACAACACTACACAATAAACTAGCTACCACTTTTGATGTTATAAGCAGGAGCACAGAATTCGTTTTTTACATGCATTTAAATGAAAGTTACATAATAATACAGGAAGTTCTACAGGCCTCATATTATAATCTGTTTTTAGGATAAAAAAAGGAGAAGTGACACATTATCTGTTGAGTGTACTAATACATCATTGTGCTGTAATGTGTGCTCAGTGTTGGTGTTTTTAGTCTTCATGTTCTGTGTTGTGTGCAGAAGATTTGGCGATGAAGTGTGTTTTTGTTTTATTTATAAGACTGCTGCTTTCCACTCATCATGTCCCATTAATTTCCTGCTAAGTCAAAGCTTTTAGAAATCAACCCCCCTGCATAAAGAGCTATATCTAACAAAGTGCTTTTTGTGTGCTCCCCCCCCCCCACTTTCACAAAAACACTCTCCTGCATTTGTTTCCTACCATCATCTACCCCCTCCCTCCCCGTTTGAATATTTTTTCCCTCCCGCTCTCCCTTTTGTTGCTATCGATCTGTTTTCATTCTCCCTTCACTTTTTGCTGCTTTGCTGCCCACTTCTCACCCCTCCCCCATTGGTCGTGCTGCCCCGGCGCCCCCCACTGCGATGACTATGTCCTTTACCAGAGTATCACCTGTGTCCTCGTTCAGCCTCTGCCAGCCCCCTGCACCCGCCGAGGGGACCCATGCGCAGCCGCAGCACCGACCGTCAGAAAAGCGCCATGACGACGTCGAAGTCGGCCAGCGAAGCCCTCGACCCTTCTCTGGTGAGAAGTCTTAAACTTAATGTTACTAACACCGCTAGTCAAAAGAAAACAACAAAAAGAGTTTTCAAAACTAGGTTTAAACAGCTAAAATTATATCTTAATGCATGTCGTCCTAATGGAAGTGACCTGGATGAGATTTTTTTAGATGTTAGATCTAATCTCCACTGCATTCAAAACTGAGAGTGTTTCATTTAAAGTAGCATGCATGACAATATATTTACATATAATGTACTTYTGGAAATGGAAAAATATACTTGAAATGTTATCAAAAATATAATCAACTTTTAAATCATGTAATTAACAGGAATCTTTTTTTTTTATTTCCACTAGAAAGCCAAAACAATGTGAAAAACATTAATTTGGTAAAAAGAGCTTTTCCTTCTTAAGAATCCAATTATTTTACTACATTTGCACATTTTATCACRAGCTTGTTATTGGATCACACAGAGGAAACAAACACAAGGTCATCTCTGATTTATGCACGTATCCGACTACATTTGCCTGTCAAAGTACTTCTGTGAGATGCTAACCGTAGGGAAATGTAGCTCCTCCTGCTGTTCTGTGAACTTTTCAGGCCACTCACGTGTTRTGTTTGCTTTCACACTGGAAGAAGRTTGTGCTGTAGCTTTACACAAGTCCGTGTTCTCAGTCGGTAGCCTGTAGTGCCTGGCTCTTTCTCATAAACTGCTCCTCCTCATCCTGCTCCTGAGATGTGAAGGGCTTCATTGTAATAGCATGAGACAAAGGGATCCACAGTGGCCTGATTACAGACGGATGAGGCCATGCAAAGCAGACCCACCCTGACCGTACCGCACCATATCTAAAGTCTTTGACTTTTTTATTTCACTTCCTGTCTTTTTATATTTTAATGACCTATGATCAGAACTTACAACATAATGCATTACAGTTACATATTTAAAAATTTACAGATATCTCACAATGTTGTCATTAAGAAATCACAGGGCTGTTTTTTTTTTCCTTATTACATTTTACATTTTTTAGGGCTTCTATATTTAAAATATTGTTTTTACTTTTCAGCTTTTTTTAAAGAGATGTTCCTGAAATGATTTTAATTCAGTTATGTTTTAATCTTGTCTAGCTCTGTCTTTTTGTGTTTCATAAAACAGAAAGACAAGCAGTTAACGTCACCTCAGGGGCAGCGTCCCGCCTCCCCATCCGCCACCCTGGTACGCAACCGTTCACCTTCCCCGGCTCCCAGTCCAGCTCCAAAGAGGACCCCRTCTCCATCAGCAACAAAGTAAGATTTTAAACTGGTTCAGTTAATAAATGTTTTACCTTTTATGTTGTTTTATGTTGTTGTTTTAAGTGGACATATGCCTTTAAGTYCTCCATTTTCACATCTAAATCATTCAGGTGGGGTCTATATAAAATGGAACCGCAATGTTTTGGTCTGAATTCCTCCTTATTGTAGCTCCACAAGCCCCTATTTCACTCCTCTTCTGAGGTTTGTCTCAAAGCAACTCGTTTTGATGCTGTCTCTTTAAATTCAAATGAGGTTTTTCACACCCCACCCCCCTCCATTCGTTAGGCCATTTTATGAAGTTGGATTGCAGAGATACAAATATCTAGCAGTGCAGAAACGTTTTCTTCACTAATTAAAGTTGTCAACAACAGAAGACTTGTCCGTCCGGTCTTACATGTTGGAGTCTGACCCAGAACCAGAGGAGAATGAAGACGACAAACCTGCAGAGCCACAGATTCACAATATCACCTAGAAGTCCGTGACAGCAAATATTGGGAAGTTTTTGTTAAAAAAAAAAAAACTGAGAATAGAGAAAACTGAACGGTCTGAAGAAWATGACCCAAACATAATATAAAGATATATTTGCAGCACAGAGAGAAATTAAATTAAACTTTTCTGTATTTCTAGAGACTCAACGTACACAACAAAATGTGTTTTAGGGCTTAAAAAGAGGATTTTGCATATGTCTCCTTTAAAACTCTTATTTAACCAGGCAGAACCCACTGAGACCACAGATCTGTCTTTCAGGGACAGCCTGGGCCTGAAGGCCGCCTAAATATTATAACCTCGAACAAATTGTAAATCAGATCTGACGACAGTCAATATGTCCTCTAACAGGCAGAGTCCCAGGATGCGTCCTCCTTCACCAGCTTCAACAAAACAGCGTCCCCCATCTCCCCAACCAACATCAGCGAAGCCCCCTCCTATCCAGAAACCAGCTCTCACCCCAACAGGACCCCCAACACTGAGAAAGCGGGATTCCAAGTCCAAGGATCTAGGTCCTGTTCAGGTTGTGGCTCCACAGTCCTCTGATTCAAGCAAGACCAAAGAGAAGGACGGTGAGTTTGTGAACRGTGATCAGAAGTACAAACACTAAATATTCTTCAGGCACAACAACGGTGTTTGTTCTGCTTCATGTCGACACRGTTTCAGCACATCAAGCACACGAGCTGAAATCTTAGGCTGAATCTGAACTGTGACTCACAGAAGCTTTTGGTTACGTTGGTCCAAACTTCCTTCTGCTCTGACAGGAGATTAAACATAATCGTTCTGTTATTATACTTGTCTTGTTCAAAGTAATGAACTGACATTAATCGGGTCTCCGAGAAATATTTTGTTTCTACAGAATGGCATCTTAGTACTCCCACCTTTTCACTCTGCACCTTTTTTATTTACAAAACAACGGATGTAGACGTTGTTCTATAAGTTCTTTGATTCAGCTCTCTCTAAAAATGTATATATATGTTTATATTCGGATGATAAATATGTTTAATGTAATTTTTAAACTGTTTTAATATCTATTAATAATTATCATTAAAAATCTTTGGTAAATTTGATGTGAAGCTGCTTCAAAAAGGAGGCACTTTGATTTGAAGATGAACCGCTGATGCAGCTTTTCCAATAGAWAGATGGGTTATAAATAATTAAAATAAAGTRTGTGTGTGYSTGCGYKSSMSMYKSAYRYKGMWGYRGCAGCAGCAGCTTTGGTTTGGTTGCTGTAAATCCCAGTGGAGCAGCAGATCCATTAAGTCCCAGCTGGAGTCACATCCTGTTACAGATCTGTGTTTCTGATGACTTCTGCCACCCTGTGGACAGAACTGTTCACTGCAAGATGAACTAGGTTTTGTGCTGATGAAATATCCTGTGAATGTTCACACAAAAGCTACAGAAACAGAACGATTATATATAATAATCTTTGTGTAAAACTGTTTTTTGTTTTGTGGAAAAGTCATGTTATGTGTGTAATCAATAATCAAAGCAAAGGTGTTTGTGAATTACATAAAGTAACTAAAACCCAATTTGTACAGGGTAAGTATTATCTCAGGGCCCTCCACAACAT
>NW_013952403.1:2506041-2518243 GCF_001266775.1 Austrofundulus limnaeus | reverse complement strand
CACTTTACATTTACAAAAATCTGGTGCTACAATAAAAAATGTATATAAAACAGCAACAAAACAAGGACCATACAATACAGATTTCACATTAAAAGATAAAAGCAAAACACGTGTTATTTAACCAGGCAGATCCTGTTGAGATCGCAGATCTCTTTTTCAAAGGAGGTCTGGGCCTGAAGGCAACTTATTGTACATATTTTTGTGTTGTGGTGGAAACCGGAGTACCCGGAGAAAACCCATGCAAGCACGAGGAGAACATGAAAACTCCACACAGAAAGACCCCAGGTCCGAACCGGGGATTGAACCCAGGACCTTCTTGCTGTGAGGCGTCAGTGCTAACCACTGAGCCGTCGTGCTGGAAATCATTAAAAACACAGAGTAAAAAAAGGTTTTTAGGCCTGTTTTGAATCTTCTTTTTACACGGAGCATTCGCACAGGAAAACCAAAGCCTGAAATGTTGCTGAAATTCACAGACAWCTCCCAGATACGATGTTGAAGAGCCGCGCTACGTCCACAGCTCAGCGCTGTGTTAGCCATCGCTAACCAKCTGTATAAGAGAAGTTCCATGTGACAGCAAACCTCCCTGACCTATCAGCTCCTCCGTCCTCTCGCTCATTATTTATTGTTGTGTAAACAGACGGATGCCGTACACAGAGCCTGAAAATTGATAAAATGATGACAGAAGAGGCTAAATGTTGGTTTTTACCTGTCAGACTCCAAACCTACAGCTGGCACAAACTCGGCCGCTGAGGCAGCAAAGATCCTGGCTGAAAACCGCCGACTGATGAGGGAGCAGAAGGAGCGAGAGGAGCAGCTCAGGATACAGAGAGAAGAAGAAGAAAGGTGAGATTATTAAAGCATTTAGGGGAATCTTACAATAAAATAAGAGGAAAACTAAATACTTATACTGACAAATCAGATTTTATGTCATTTATGAGCCTCAGGAGTATAATTATATTTTTCTAAATCTAAGTAAGAATTTAAAGTCGACAAAATTACGTTTAGATTCTCTAAAAACAGTTTAATTATTACTTTTGCTGGTCTCAGACTGAGAAAAGAAGAAGAGGCGCGTTTAGCAGAAGAGGCTCGGCAGAAACGCCTAGAGGAGGAGAAGAGGCTGGCCGAGGAAAGGAGAGTTCAAGAGGAAGAGACGGCTCGCCTCGCCGAGGAGGAGAAGCTGAAAATGGCAGAAGAAGAAGCGAAAAGGCAGGTGGAGCTCCAGAAGGAACGAGAGGAGGCGGAGGCGAAGGCCCAGGAGGAGGCAGAGAGGGTCCGACAGGAACGGGACCGGATCATGCAGCAGAACCAGCAGGAGCGCATGGAAAGGAAAAAAGTACTTGGAACAGAACTTGGAATGCAAGTGGCTGCAAACRTTTGGGTGTCTGATAAATAAAACCTGTTTTGTTTCAAATTTAGAGAATCGATGAAATAATGAAGAGGACGAGGAAAGCGGACCAAAACGCCTTAAAGGTGAGCTCATCATTGATCAGCTCACGCATTATTTGAGACGTTTGTTTTCTGACTTCTTGATCCTTTATAGAAGGATGAAGATAAATGTTCAGAGGAGAATGAAGATGAAAATGAGGACCAGATAATGGGTGAAACCAAAAGTAGGTGTTTCCTTTTTAACATTTAAATCTGTTGTGTTGCTCCTTTTTTAATTAAATGTCAAGATGATTTATTTGTGTCCAAATAAATGCTTATAATTTGCTCACGACTTGATATTATTGGTAGTGCTGGGCAGTATGAGCATAATTTTACATCATAGTATTTAACAATAGCCTGGCCCTTCTTACGCAGYTCCACTCAATTCTAGTTTCTCTTCACTGCTCCGTCTGGGATTTCTCCCAGAGACAAGGATTTCTTCTGGAGCATTTTATTCGGGCCAATCAGAGAACAGAATGTCGATTTTCTGCGCCGTGTCTGCTTGTAGTTTATTTCACCTGGGCCAATCAGCAACCAGAAGGCGGAGTTTTGAACGACGTCGATTTTCTGCGCAGTGTCTGCTAGTTAGTTTAGCATACGGCAGTGGAGGAAGTGAATGAAGCCAGTCTGTGTTAAGGCTTCCAAACTAAATTAAATTCTGGTTCCAATTTCCGGTTAACTTCTTAGCTTAGCCTCCTTCACAGTGTAGCTGGCACACATACATCGCGACCGATACAATCAGTTTAAACTTCAGCAGAGGCCACGCCTCCAGCAAGAATCGTTTTTCTATAGCAGCGAGTCCAGACCCTCGTACGAAGCAAAGTGAAGGATGAGGGTCTGGTTTTTACCAGGCTAATTTAACACAGCTGAAATTTTTTTTCCATGCATTCCCATTTGTTTTTAAAGTGGGCCTATTATGCAAAACTCACTTTCTTCATGTTTTTAAACTTATTTTTGGGTCTCTACTGCTTAGAGAAGCAGTCCAAACACCAGAAAAAAGCACCCAGCTGTTTTTTAGCTGTAATTATATGTATTTTTAGGTATCTAGAAACATGGTATTTCTCAAAGCACGTTATTCTGACGTCACAATAACAGTCACCTAGCAACCTTAACCAGAGTCCTGCTCCTCACGAAGCAACCCGAGGTGAAGCTCCGCCCACTTCCTCAAAAGACGATAGTTGTTCTGTTTTTACAGCAGCCACAGAGAACAGAGATGCCTGGATTCATTTTATTTTTATCTTTGATGACAATGTTCTAACAATATTGCAAAGAAAGCTGTAGTTTGTGAAAATAATTTCACTTTGGAAACTTCTACCATGTCGGGGGGCGGAGCTAAAGTAAACAAATGAATAGGGGAGGGGGGGTTCCATAGTAACTTCTGCATACAGCACGTTCTGGAGAGAGCTGAAGAACAGGAAGAAATGAAAAGGTAAAATTTCATTATCTGAGATTCTTTTTGTGAATTAAATCAAATGAACATGTTTTGTATAGCCCACAGATGGATCCTAACTTGTGCTAAGACCCYCATAATAGGCYCACTTTAACCTCATTTTCTACTGGTTGAGAATCTTCAGATGACTTATGCTTCACTTACCCTAACCACGGTGATACCTTTCATATGGCCTTCAGTTGGAACATGTAGCCACATCTTTTCACAGGAGATGTAAAGTCACAGTTAAAAACGTAACACGTAAATAAACAACAAYAATCTGGGTTTAGCTCTASYATCAGTACTTGTAAGTCAGTTAAGTTGCTAAACTTACATTTAAAAACAAATTCAGTCCATTTCCTGGTTTCAGCTGTGCAGCGAGGAAAAATGTCCCCTGTGAAACAGTTGATTGGAGGAAGCTTGGTTCTTTGTTTTTTGAGTATTTAAACCGGTATGCAGGTACACAGAAAAACCAGTGTTTGGTACGACTTTGCACACTGCCCAGCTCTAATTATTGGTAACGTGACTAATGATATCAGATAGTTCTAGTTGCTCAAATCCACACCTTGGTGCATCAACCAAGTCACTAGTGCAAACTGTTTTTCTTTTGTGTATTTGTTATTGGTAAATTTTGAAATGACCAGGGAYTTTTATTTTCTGTGTCCGTTGTTGCTGCAGATGAAATGGATGATATGGAGGATTACAAAGATCTGTCGTCTGATGARCCTGTGATGAACAGAGAAGACCCTCTGGGCAGTGTGAACGGACAGTCAGAGACGGAGGACAAAGAGAACAACAACGGCACAGACGAGACTCAGGCAGAGAGGTACGGAGACATAAATACCTTCTTTTTTTTGTTAAAGTTTTGGCAAAAGTTTYCCTCAAGGTAGTGWATAAATGTGGAGAGATCCTGTAGAACTATCCTGTAATTTAATGTTYCCTCCTGCAGCCCGGTCCCTAAAGGCCACCTTGTTGAGGACTCAGAGTTACTGAACGGACAGGACTCGTCCACCAAAGCAGAGTTCGTCTCCAGCGTCAACGGCAAGTCGAACCAGTGGAGCTTCGAGGAGCTCATCGACGTTAACCTTCATTCCAAAACGCGGCCTCTGGTGGAGTCCGAGGACTGTAACCAGGTTTTAATCAACTGTGACGGGAGCGGAGACGGAACCAGGGTGGCCTTCGAGGACAAGGCGACCCCCATCAATGCCCTGCATTCCTCTAACCAACCCATAGAAGCCATGCCAGGTGAGGAGTCACATTCACTTTTTTATTTTTGATCAAGGTCTTTTTATTGTTTTTTGTTTGTTTGTTTTTTGCTTTGTTTTTTTCTAATTCTACAGTTTAATTGTTTTTGTTTTGCAGAAATTTGATGCTGCGGCCGTTGTGATGATTTTTGTAAAGTTGCACTCCAAAAGGTTCCTGAATCTTCTGTTCGTTCCAAACAGCTTCCTCTTCTTYCTCCTCCTCCTCCTCTTCCTGTGGAAGCTGCACAAGGTGAAGTGGGAAGACCACCCTAAGTGCTACGTTTGCATCCCACACATGGAAGAAACAGACAAAATGTTTATCTGAGAAAATCACGCTTTAGGGAACTATTTCATTTCCTTCCACCGTTCTTGCTTCAGGTATCTTCCCCCTCGTGTTCCTAATTCAACTTTGTGTCCAAACGTAATTTTTTTTGTAAGTTTTGCCTTTGATAGGGGTGCATCGTTTTAATTTATTACTTTTTTCTTTTGTTTCTTTGTTAATGTTATTTTCATGTGTTTTTGAGAATATTCCAGGACAAATGCACATCAGGTCATGTAAATTATAATGTCAGTTACTGAAAATATGTCATTAAGTTCTGTTCTGTTTCGGTGGGATTTCACTTTTTGCTTGTGGTTCGTCTGAATTTCCTTGACTGGCTGCCTTTTCATGCAGCATCCAGCAGCATGGCCTTACCTTCTGGTTCCCAACTCTAAAGTGCGAAAGTGGTAAATTCATAATGCGCACAGCTTAATGCGTGGATTTCCCTTTGTTTTTTTTTGTTTTTGTTTTTGTTTTTTTTGGTCTGGCCTCTAGATGGCCTCCTAAACAAGAAAAGTTCCAACAAAAAGTTCTCCAAAGTTCCCGCGGTGTGTTGAAATTGGGTTTGTGTTCAGTTTAGATTTTCACATTATTAATATTGTTATTTTTACAATGTGTGAATAGAATTGTTGTTCTTGTGTCTTTTGTAATTTACAGCAGTTGGATCTGGTTTTATTCCTCTTCTCTCCCCACACCCAGCTGCTTCAGTAACGTCGACCCTTTATAACACGCAGGTGCAGTTAGATTCAGCTGCTCCGGAGCTTCAGAACTCACCTGTTTGTTGTTTTTGCTGAAGCGAAGGCTCAGATCTGAAGCGATCTGCTCCTTCGTCTAGATTCTGCTCGTTGTGACGTTYCCAGTTCWGCTGCTGCATCTGACAAACCRCATTTCAGCTTTTCCTTTTGGAGGAATGAGCTGTTTGTGAATGAAAAAGCATTTCTCTGTTTATTTAAATGTTACTGTTTTTGTGAATTTAATCAGTATTAGGTCATCCAAGCCACGTTTAGGACGAAGCGGCTCAGGTTGAGGATGAATGAAGTMTCCTGATTGGTTTCCCTCTCGAGCGGTGACTTGTTCTAGGTCGGCTGCATTCTGCTTGTTTACTCTGGGACCCCCACACAAAAAAATAACATCAAACCCTCTTAGCCCGTGCTCTGCAAAGCAGAAGGTCAAGTGCAGAACTGTTATATTCAAACAAGGCGTTTAATCGTGCGTAAAGTTAATTGACCTATCAGATGAGTCACGGTTGTGCCTTGTGGTGCTTTTAATGTCAGATTTTTTTTTATGTTGTATCCAAAAACAGGGGGTGAAATGTTCAACGATTGGCTCATCAGCTCAGGTTTCAACTAATCTACTGTAGAACAGATTCAACAAACATTTTATCTCATCGTTTTTCTGGTTCAAGTGATAAATATAAGGTTTGAGAACTTTTTGCCTTTTCTGGGGATAACTAAAATCTCTTTGTACAGCTTAAATGATCTCAGCTTTGATTTTAAAGCTCAGTGAATGTAAYATAATGTATCTAATATCTGCCCGCTTTCAGCATTCATCTTTTCTCTTATGAAATTTGACTGCACTATCGTAGGTGAAAGGTTAAAGGAGTAGCTTTACTGTATGGACAAACTAGAAGAGCAAATAAAACCCACGTTTCTGTGATTTATGYGACTTTTACACAAACTGTCCTTCCTGTTCCACTGTCCGCTCATGAGTACCTCCTGTTCGGGAGCGTAAATAGTTGCTGCTTGAACTCATAATGTGTGTATTTTTCAGATCCTGCTGCATTTTTTGGKTCTCCAATACAGAACAGATTAGATTTCTGTCCTCAAAATTGACTCGAGTGATAAACTAGAACTGTGCCTTAGATTGAGATTTAGTTTTTTTTTTTTGTTTTGATTTTATTGCATTACAGTAAACTAAACGTGTCCTTGCCTCGACAATCAAGGGTGACTCTGTGAAGATTTGGTATCAATCCCACCTCCCTGTCCACTAATAAAACCTGTACTGTAAATATGTAAGAGCAGATATTATTCAGACTGTTGAAACAATAAAGTCTTGGAAGAATATTTTTGTCACGATTCAGTTTCCTATCACTTTTCTTTATTGTTTTGCATCAAACAGGTTTTGAATACATGCTTGTTTTGAAACAGATGTGACGGATTATAATGGAAGCTGTTCGAGAAGCAGTATTTAACCAAGGAAAWGTTCCAGTAAGGCACGAAACAGAAAAAACAAAACAAATCTTGAAACAGATTATAGGAAAACAAAATCTCACTAAAAACATTCTACATTAGAAATCAGACTTCAGTCACTGACAGCTACTGCAGAACGCTGCATGCACGCTAATAAAGAGTTATATTATATTTTTAAATCAAAGCTGAACTCAAAGTGACTCTTAAGCATCACTTTTGCTTTAAAACTGATTTCAGWTGCTGTTTACAGCTTCTTAGCGCAGTCGGGGCAGTAGATGTTGTCTCCGTTGAGGACGAAGCGCTTGTTGGCCAGAGAGAGGCTGCATTTCTTGCAGGTGAAGCAGTACTCGTGCCAGGCAAGTCCCTCGTAATTCACCACGTTGGTTCCATGGCCAAACCCTGCAGACAACGAGGCACCTGTGAGTTTATATTAAACTCTGTGTTCCCAGAGAACAGGAACAACCTGCTTATTTAGACCCTGCAGTGTTTGATTCTAGGCTCCCATCACTTCACAAGTTTGTGTTTCTGAACACAGAATGAAAGTTTTACATTTGCAACACAATTAATACTCAAACTATGGAAGACCAAAACTGACATAATTAAAAATAAAAGCAGAAAAATATACTTTGTGTTACTAAACACAGAATAAAAGTTTTACATTTGCAACACAATGGAAGAACTGACATGATTTAAAATAAAAGCAGAAAAATATAAATGACCCCCCACCCCAAAAAAAAAGTTTAATTTAAAACAAAAGGCAAGAAGGAAAAACACTACATGTGCCTTTTGTTTTAAACTAAAGTGAGGCAACACAATCAATACCCACATAATTCCTGCTGCTTCCTGTTTAATGACCAATAGGAGAGGAGCTAACCCAAGAAGGACCGCCCACTTCATTTGCATAATGAAGAAGAAATGCATAATGTAAAAACAGGAGACAGAAAAATGTAAAAACATCACATGGAAATAAAAATACTTGTGGGGGAAAAACAATAAAAATAATAGATTTATTAGACACAAATGCAGCTACAAATAAAAAGCAAAACAAAAAAATATCTTTTAAAATAATAAAATTTTAATTATGTGCTAAAATATATTTGATGGAAATAAGCTGGAAAAATACACATGAAGGTCAAATAAATTTAAAAATGAGGTGAAGTTTTTTTTTAATTAACTGGTGCGTTTTATTTATTTATTGTGCCATTTTTATATTTCTGCCTTTATTTTTTATTGTCACTTTCAGTCCTCCATAGTTACATCACATATGCTAGAAGGCATGTAAAAAGTGTATATTATGAGAGAATTATGTTCCATTAATTTACATGGAAGTGAGGGACATATAAAGGGAGCGCTTGGTTTCAGCAGCTGGTTACACACAGCTCTTGTGTGACGTCACACTTCCAAGTACTTTGTCATTAAATACCAGCGTAAACATTTGACATTCTAGGTATATTTTTAACTTAGCCTAGTTCATGATGGTTATTTTGAATTAAAGTGCATGTGTCAAACTCAAGGCCCGCAGGCCAAATGTGGCCCACCACAATATTTTATGTGGCCCGCAGGAGCTACAATGCTTAATGTCTTAAAATAAGCACAAGCTGCTWTAAAGCCGGCACTTAAACTGCATCTCCCATAACGTATGTTGATTGTTTTACCCACAAAATGAAAACATCCCACCACGAGGCAGAGGTGTACAGGGTTCAAAAGTAGCAAAATCTGCGGTGAAAATGTTTTTGCTGTGTTTTTATTGGTTCATTTTGCTGCGGCCCAGTTGTACTGGGAAGTGGGAATTTTTCATCTACAAATTGTAAATTTAAATAGGGACAGCCCTCCAGTGGGAATTTCCCATCAGAATTCCCACTTCAGTTCAGAATTAACACAAAAGACCTCAAACAGAAGAGTTGAGTGTMGAATGTTGGTAAGGCTTGGAAATGTCAACCGCAAGAATCAGCCTTCAAAAACATCTAGAATATGCTCAGACCTCTTTTGTTTTTTATAAAAGTATAAAAATACCTGGATTCAGTTTGATTTGAAGACATAGTTGTCTAGCTTACCAGGATGGTGACRTTGCTAGCAGCCAGCCTAAATGTGTTGTGTGTATCCCGATGGCCTGTGGCACCAACCTGTGATTGGGTTCTTGCAGCCGTTGCACTTCTTGGCCACGTCGGTTTTGTAGCAGTCCACGCAGTAAACGTGGTTCTCGTGGGAGGTGAAGCGAGTCCCTGCCAGAGGTTTGCGGCAGGTTTGGCACACAAAGCACTCSGAGTGCCAGGGCTGGTCCTGGTAGCTGATCCCTCCAGAGGTGATGGGCTGAAAAAAAGAGAGGCAGAGAGAGCGTCGTGTCGGAACAAAACGAAACCYGAAACGTTCTGATGAGGTCGAGCTTTAGAACAAGAACAGGAGTTCTTGTAGGAAACGTGGGRCAACGTGCACCTGCTTGCAGTGGAAGCACTTCTTGGCAAACTTCTTTTCGTGGCATGGAGGGCAGTAGATGTCATCACCTTTGGTAACGAAGCTCTGCGTACGGATTGGCTGATTGCATTCAAAGCACTTGAAGCATTCCTCGTGCCACATCTTGCCCTTGTACTCCACATTCTTGGCYCCTAAATCAAACATACAGACACTGCATGTTAACCAAATGTTCTGCATAAAGTATAATTCCCCCTTTTTCGTTTGTAGATGGTTGTTTCAAGTCAAAGCAAACCTCAGGACCACCAGCAGACCCACCTGGCATCACCACCTTGTAGCAGCCCTGGCAGCGGTTTCCGTCCTCCCTCGACCCACACTTGCCACACATGATCTTGCCGTCGTCCCGGGCGTTGAACGGCTCGCTGGCCAGCGGCTTGTAGCATTTGGCGCAGCGGAAACAATCCTCGTGCCAGTAGCGATTCTTGTGGTGCAGCTCCTGAACACAAAAAGGGTTTGAAGGTAAACAAGTTGTCCGCTCAGCGTCTTCGTCAAAGTTGAGTTTGATTCCACTCATCGTGTGGATGAGAGGCCAGGATCCAGAGATGCTGAGGGATGCGAGAGTTTATGGGGTTCCATTTGTGCCAAAAATATGTTGTTGTGCCTTTGTCCATGTTCTTAAACCTTGTGTTGACACATAATGTTRTTTTGTTCTGTCTATACAAGTATACAAATGTTCCAACACCATGTTTACCACCATGTTTTGAAGAGCTTGGATTAGACTTGGATTAGAAACGTGCCGTTAAAGTTGTGACGACACTAAACAACCTGTCATCTTAGGAGCACAAAAACATCAAAAGATGCTGATCGCTAAAGAGTTCGAACCTCAAAACGGTGATGTAACACCGAGCAACGGCAACGATTTGATCCTCTGCTGATGTTTTGCCACAAATCTGTGTTTTTATCTTTGATTCTTCTCGACTCTACCTTTGCGTCGGCTCCGATAGGGCGCCTGCACTCGGCGCAGGTGTTGGCGCAGAGCTTGTCGAAGCACTTGGTGCACACGTGCTTCTCGTCCTTCTTCACGTACTTCTTCCCGTGCAGGTTGTCGCGGCAGTAGTAGCAGTCGAAGCGGTCGGTCATGGTGGAGGTGAGGTAACTCCTGGGGCCTGAGGGGTTCAAACGGAACAGTGGGTGAACTGCAAAGAGTTTCTGTTGGTTCTCAGTGTGCATCGTTTGATTCAAACAGTTAGTGGGAAAAAAAACTTCATTTTAATGTAAAGTGATTCAGCTAAAAGTTGTCTATTGTAGCTATATCTGCGTCCTTTTTGTTTAAGAGGAACTGTTTTCTTTTATTGCCAAAACATTATGAACACATGGGTAGACAGTTTTAATCTTTGTGTTATTGATAGTTTTGACCTTAATCAGCATTACAGGTGCCTTCAGCTTTTCGCCCAACATTCAGCCTGTTTAAAAGGCATAAACAAGCGATAGGGCAGCTGAGCAGTGTGCACACGCTGCAGAAAAAACAGATCTGAGAAGCTCAGGAAAGGTTAAAAGCATCCATGTTAAAGGTCATATAATCTCCAAGCGCCTTCATGTTCTTCTGACTACAGCTAACAATATATAGTATTTTTAAGGTTTATAGGACTGTAACCAGCTTTCCAGGAGGTGGGCGCAAGAGGGAATGCACCCCCAGGCTGATCAGGCGATTGTTGAGATTAGTAGGAAAACAACCAGAAGGTACGTCAGTTTTATCAAACTATTTGTCACGTTTTGAATTTTAGCGAGCTCCAATGGGATCTGTTACTGACAGGAAGAAAAAAAAACAGTTCATGAATTCCCCAAAACGTAATGTTTCTGGAAGTGATGAGATCAAACTTACAGTATGTGTTGATACCAAACTGCTTCATCTTGAGTTTAGAGACTTTTTCTTTCTGTTTTAATCCCTGAATGATTCACAGGTCAGCGTTAAGTGGTTTTAACTAAAAGCATTCCAGGACTGTGTAGCGCAAACGTGGAGAATTGCCTCCTGTGTGAAATCTGAACACCAAAACCTTTTTTTTTCTTTATCCTCAGACTCAAAAAAGCAACAATTGCTTTCTATTATCTCCCCTTTTGTCCCCACTCTTCCTGCCTCAGATAAACAAGAAGAAAAAAACACACAGAGACACTGATTCTTTCATTAAGTCTCTGTTTCCATATTTTGAACTTTCACCGATGACTGTTTTAACTACAGGGACATAAGGAAAAAGCCGAAATTTGAAGGACTCTTTTCATCAGACTAGAAAGGCTCCTCTGAAGCTAAATATGTTTGAAAATGAGCTTTTTCTTCTKTATTTGTAAGAAAGGGTTATTAAAAGCTCAGTCTGTCTGTGACAAAGAGCCCATATTTTCCTTCATGTTGTCTCATAAAGACACTGTTAGATCCGGCTCTTAGCAGCACACTGAACTCATGAGAGGTGTGTGTGTACTTGTTTTGCCTACAGAGTGAGGACATTTTCCCAGTCCTCACTTTGTTTTCTGCTCTACTGTACTTTACTAGTTAGGTTTAGATCAGGGGTGCCCAAACATTTTCCCTGAGAGGGCCAAAATTAAACTCAATCTGAGGGCCGCAGGCCAAATGCAATAATAAAAAAAATGCTTAATACTTAAGTAAAGTTGTTTTATTTTTTATGATTAAGCTAGCAGCCAATGTGGTTGTCCACATTCTTTAGTTTATTTTTTTCAGCCCATGGACATGGAGAAAATTCAACTAATGCTCAGGCAGCAAAGACTCATGGGACTTTTCATCATTTAAAATTTGAGTATATGTGGTCTTATAAGGTGTGCAAATGTATATATGGCTTAAATATAATCTAAATGTCTCTTGTAGTTACTTGTATTTTATATTTAATCTTAGCATAATTACAATCTAATAACCAGAACAACTGCTGGTGGGCCAAATCAAATGGCTAGGCGGGCCAATTTTGGCCCGCGGGCCCCACATTGGGCACTTCTGGTTTAGATGTATGGTGTAGATTAAGTTTTGGATTAGGTTAGGGTTAAGTATAGACCAGTAATGGTTAGTTTTAGGGAAAATGTCTGGGTTAGGCATAAATACAGTTAGAAAAAATGAATGGAAGTCAATACAATGTCCTCAGTTTGATGCAAATACAAGTGTGTGTGTGTGTGTGTGTGTGTGTGTGTG
>NW_013952403.1:2504382-2506031 GCF_001266775.1 Austrofundulus limnaeus | reverse complement strand
CCAGTTTTAAGGAAAATGCAGCCTCGTGGGGTCCGGGTGTTCCTTGTGGGGCCCAAAGCCTGGGCGTCTGGACTTAACAAATAAACAGTTTCATCGTCTTCATTCTCCTCTGACTCTGGGTCAGACTCTGACTCCAACATGTGAGGCTGGATGAACAAGTCCTCTGTTGTTGACATCTTTTAATCATTTCTAAATAAAAAGTTTCTGCACCGCTATATTGTAAACTCCTCCATCAAGTTAGAATGAACCGGTCTGGAAGCTGGAGGGGGGCGGGGTGTGAAGCGCCTTGTTTGGATTTAAAGAGACAGCGTCAAAACGAGTTGCTCTGAGACACACCTTCAGTTAAAGGGGTGAAAGAGGGGCTTGTGGAGTTACAATTAGGAGGGATTCAGACCAAAGCAGTTCCACTCTGCCCCAACTGAACGATTTAAATGTGAAGAAGGAGGATTTTAAAGTATATGTCCACTTTAAGGTATTTTTACATTTACTTAGTTATTTTTTTTCCAAGTACTTGTACACCTCTGGTAAACAAAAACTGCTTTTATTAACATTTGATGTTGTTCAGAGCGAGTCTAAAAGAGTGTGTGACTAATACAAGTTTATTTGCGCCACTCTGAGGCAGCTGCAGGTGTTTAAATCTAATCGCCGACAACAGGAGCAAAGGAGGAAACAATGGGAGGAATGACTTTTAGTCCTTGTAACCATAGGTACTAGAAAATATTTAGGGAAGGGGACTGTTGCTATTTAGGAGGCATGCAGTAAACAGCCCACAGAGAGGTATGTGCTTCTGTTGAGTGTGGAGGATGGATGTGTGTGTGTGTAATGGACAGGAAAAACCCTCTCGGTCCAACACAAGCTGTCACATCACACACTCAGCAGCTATCAGCTGGCCCACCGATCTATTTTAAACTCTTTTATTTAAAGGAGCACTGATCCTCTCCCAACGACTGATGGGGCCCAAACTTATTGTGGCTCCGGCTGAAATGCGTCCAGTATTTGATTTATTTTGCTGTAAACAGAGCGGCACCTGTCACAGCCAGGCGGCCCCCGTGGAACGTACTGACCCTCGGCTGTGGGAGGGGGAGGAGGATTACTGGCCTCTGCAGGAAAAGTCCTGTGCAGTCAGAAAGGTCAGAGTGGCACCAGTTTGAGGAGGTGACTCAAACAGTGAATCTGACTTCTGTTTCCTGCCTCCTTAGATCAAATGTTTCTGAACTTGTCAGCTGTTGAGCCACAAAATAAGAGTAGAGACTTGTTGGGWGGTAAACATTCAGGTCAAATAAACAAGAACATAGTAACAACATTCATTAGTTTTCTTCATTTTTAAGCACTAACCTCACTGTTTTGTGACATGAAGCACAAAAAAAGAGTTATTAGTCATTTTAAAATCTAATTACTTCTAAAAATCTTTTCAAGACCCCGCCTTGATGTTTTAGGACCCACAATGGGGACCCGACCACAACTTAATTAAATGATGCAGCTGACTGAAAACAACCAAATACAACAAACTGAGCTGGAACTAAAAGTCCTAATTTCAGTTTCATTTCATTTTACCAAAGAACCAAATGTCAAAAACAAAAGAAAAAAAGCGAAATAACTTGTGATATTAAGTTAACCTTTAGCCTCTTTATGTGTGACTATCATCAAAA
>NW_013952403.1:2502394-2504250 GCF_001266775.1 Austrofundulus limnaeus | reverse complement strand
CAAGTTTTCTGTTTTTAAATAACCAACTTAAGTGTATTATGTTTAGTAAACCGGTTAAAACAAATTTAACTGAATACAAAATAGTGCAAAAAATGACAAAATATAAGTGTTTGATTAAATCTACACATCCAATATTAGATTTTAAACATTTGAGGCGTCTTTGCAGGAACAGTGGTTCTCAGTTCACCAAAAATGACCCAAAGCTSAGAGGATGCTTGAGGTCACATGAAGAAAAATTAGTAATTTTCTCAGGAAAATCACATTATCATCATTTTTTTAAAATCAAATCAATACCAGAGCTTTTATAYTCAGCAATATGGGTTTCGAATTAAAATTGAAAACTTTTACAGGGCGGGGGTGGGTTCAGATTAAACAACAACTGTTATTGTCCTGGGTTAGATGGAGGCAAACTGTTGTAAAAGTTGAATAAAAGTGTGCTATTGGGAGGAACAAATCAGATTTTATTTATTTATTTTTTAATCTGAACTGAAGGATCAATAATGTTTTTATGACTTGGAAAAATGCTCCTACTTTTAAAAATAAATGAAACCTTTTTTTTAAATTCAATTTTAAATAATTTCAAAACAACACAGGATTAAAATATTTTTGCATGATTATGAAAAACAAATAACATAAAAACCTGTTAAGCAGGTGTAGTATAAGGATGTTTTTAAAAGGTTTTACCCGAGTGTCTGTAGAAAGTCATGTTTGGTTCCAGTCAGGCAGAACAACCAGCAGGAGATGTAAAAATCCACAGCGGGTCAAAGCAGGAAACCTGGAGCATCATGTTATGGAGGCCTGTTTATACCCCTCTGTGACCCAAACCAAGCCCTGAGCCCCCACATCTAAACCCCTCCGGTCCTTATAGGGAATGCATGTGAGGGCAGATTAGGTGATACGATGAATTCCTCCGCAGTCACATCAGGTGTTTAAAAAAAGAGAAAAACTCAAGCTAAAGGTTTTGTCCGTYGAGGATAACGGAAACTCCCCGCCTGCTGATGTGAGACGTCTGTTCAGACATGTTGGATCAACTTAGAAAAGAGACGATTCATTACCTGTAATCTGCAGGGTTTCACCCAAAAAGAAAATAAAACACAGCTGCAGGCAACACCTTAAACAGAAAGGCAGATTAGTTTAAGATTAAGCATTTTATGAGGTTTAATCCATGATTTTATTGCTTTAAAAAAGTCAGCTCTATTAATCTGTTTTCTTATTTAGATGGTATTCGATGATCTTTATTTGGTACTAATGCAGTTTTGTCAACACATGTCTAATTTTATATAAAGAACAAGTGGGGGGAACAGCTAACCAAAAGGTTAGCTTCACTAAGCACTAATCCGCTAACACTAAACAGACCCTGATATGAGGATTCAACTGCTCTCTCAGAACTTACATGTTCTGAGGAAATTATTTTCAAGATCTTCTCTTTTCGGAACAAATATCTTCTTTGTGCAAATAAATGACAAAACACAATAAKATGAGCGTATTTTTTGGGGTCCAAAAAATAAGTGGAAGTTAACGCTAAGACAACTGTCCCTCCTTTCAGTTGAAGATGGTAGAAATGACACAAAGGGGTTCTTAGGTTTTTATTGGTTTAATTTGAAGGTGAATGGGATCATCTGTGAGATACTTCCAGCTTACCCCTTTCAGAATAAAAGCATTTATTTGATCAGGTTTGTTTTTTTTAATAGTTTGAAGTTAGTCAAACAAATGGCAAATACTTTCTCTACCATGTTTTATACATAGTACTTGTATTCATTATTTAAAGGTTGTTTTATTTATTTTTGACGCTCTTAACTTGAAGTTTTCCTGCTAAAGATGCTACATGCACGGCGCCTGACTCATCCCTGCTGGTA
>NW_013952403.1:2488447-2502235 GCF_001266775.1 Austrofundulus limnaeus | reverse complement strand
GTGTGTGTGTGTGTGTGTGTGTGTGTGTGTGTGTGTGTTAGAGCCACTTCTTGAAAGGCCATCTGGTTCTAATTGCACATTTGATTTGGTCCATTACCGTAGAACACAGAATTACATTTGTCCCTCTTATTTACCATCCAGTTTAATCTGAACCCACAAAGACTAATTCATGTTCAGCGGGGCGCCACGACTCTGTTACAGAAAAATAATCTCTGTTTTCATCCTGAAATTAAAAGATTTTATTTTTTTTACAAATATTCAAACCAGGTTAAATTCATGCTCATCTTTTCTCATCTTTGAACAAGWATGTTGTCTGTCCTTAAAGGAAAACCATTTGAATTTACCAGGATATATTATTTTTCTATATTTCACTGCATGTAGAAAGTCATGTGACTTCATTCGACCAAACATGTTGAAAATGTTCCCCAAACCACAGGAAAYGAGTAAAATGTGTTTCACATGTTCRTTTRATTTACGTAACAGAGGGTTCTTTARCTCAAGTTTTCAGATTTTCTATTTTCACGAGTTAACTGTGTGTTTTCCCAAATCAATAGAAATAAARACCTAAAAAAATCAGTAAAAGTTGGTTTAAACTGTTAATATTCCATGGTTTTGAAGATGTGAACAAATTGTATGCATTTTATGATACACGGGTTTGCCATAACTGACAGCAAATRTTATCAGTATTCATGGTGTTTCTGGAAACTGTTCATTTTATAACACAGTAAATAGCCAAATAAGGAAATATTTACTTTTATTTTTATATTGCTACACCAACAGTCCAGAAATCAGGATCAAAATGTTTATATATATATTTTTTTTAATCCATCTAGCCATTCAAATTAATTCATTGTTTAAGCACCACCATGTTGGTTTGTTGTTTGTCTTCTTTATCTACATCGTTTAGAATATGTAAACTGAAATCTGCTATTTGCCAAACATCAACTGCTTAAAAAAACAAAAATAACTCATTTATATCCCAAATAATAAAGCAAATAAAACWGTTGTTGATGGATTCGATGTGAGGCTCTGTCTTTTATCGTTACACCAGGTTTCCTGAGCGACACCATATCTTGGCTGTGCTTCCTGAACAAGTGAGATGAAACGTCTGAGGGCCCAMTGGAATAAACAGCTGCCATCGGTCTGTTGTTACCAGCAGCAACAAAAAACCTTCAGCTCTGTGCCCATGGGTTCGTTCCTCAGCGTGACCTCTCGCCCTACAGCTCCACGCATCTCAGTCAGCCTCCAAATCTGGTTAGTAGGCAGACAGCCCGAGCCACGTTATCTCTGTCAGGGGAACAGTGACTCATCGAACACACAATTACACACATGAATACAGCAGAATGATGCTGTGCCAAAACACACACATAAGGTCAGGATCCGGCTCACATGACCCAGACATACCGAGGTTAAAAATGTGTGGACAAAAGGCCACGAGGGGAACGTTCTCAACACAGAAACTGTTCCAAAYCAACGGGCGGTGCTTTAAAACACAAAATGCTTTCAGATAAAGTTATCAGTGTAGGTCTGTGTGCACTTCAGTTCCCTACTGAGCTCAAACACAGGAAAGAGTCAGCCACAGTGAAGAAAACACGTAAGTTTCAGAGTTTAAAGAACCAGAAATGCTCACGTTAGCTTCAGTGCAGCTAAACAAAAAGCTAGATTTAATAACTCTTAATCCGCTAACTAGAAATGTAGCTTTGCTAACACTAAACTGCTAAACATAAAAAATGTCATAATGTCGAAGATGACTGTCACTCATCTGTGTCACACTTGTCTTTTACCAGCTGAAAACTGGTGGGACTGACACAAACCAGTCAATGTTAGCTTGTTAGTTAGCTGTTAGTAAACTTAAAGTTGGTAAAACTTAATTTAGTGGAAGCTAATTGGTTCGCTAACGGTTTTCAGAGTTAGCGCAAAAAGCTAATCCCCTGAATTCGGACACACGCGGAGCTGATTAGCGGAACCACTTCACTTGTGACTTTTCTTACTGCTTAAAGAATCAGAACAACAAAACAAAACTTAATTGTTTAAAAATAAAAAGAAAATGGCAGACAGAGCAACTTTTTTTGTTCGTACTCTTGTTGTCTGCTGTGGAGCCCGCGAGGGGACACGGGGAGATTTTTTTTCTTTTGCGTTACCTCGCAATATCTTTGTGTTACCTCGCATAATTGTTTTGCTTTCCCACGCAAAAGATTATTTTGTATATGAATTGAATTAAATCAGACTTTTATTTTGAAATATTAGGTTACCAAAACAGGATGTGTCGCCACAAGTTCGTGAAACTGACATTGATGTTGCGTGGCTGCACTGTGTTAAAATATCGACATATATTTCCTTGTGTGGTTGTGTGATATATTCATTCTGAAGCTGAATTAAAGCAGTAGGCTAACTCGCGGTGAACATGTGAGTTTGTTAATAAACCGGCAGGCATAACAGTGATAAACGACTTTTGCGAGGGAACGCAAAAGATATTGCGAGGTAAAGCAATACTATTGCGTGGGAACGCAAAAGAAAAAAAAACCCATGTCTCCTCGCGGGCTCCGTATTCTTCTAATGACAGGGTTTTGTCCTCATCGTCATTTTTTTCTTTTATCAGATAGAAATCCTAGTTGTAGCTTAATTTAAAGACCAAAATGAATTAACGCCTTCTAAATATGTAGACCAAAAAAGTACTTAAGAGTTTAGATGAATACTGTTTTATGTGGTATTACATGATCATGAATCTATGATTATTTGAAAGTGCAAATAAGAGCAGAAGCAGCTGTAGCACTTCAGACAGAATTTTTTTAATATTTCCGTCAGAATAAATCTGTATTTTAAAACCTATGGTGGTGTAAATGTTTATAAAACAGCTTTTCACATGAGCTGTGATAAAATGATTTTAGATCTGAGCTGTTTTCCAATTTTCCAAATTAAGTTTGTTGGATGAGTTATCTACAACAGGTAAAATAGTTATTGTTTATAACCTTTTCCATATGAAAAGATCTGAACTATCCCTTTAAAATCTGTTGCCAGAGTTGAAGAATCTCTGTGGAGCTAGATTAGGGTCATAAAGTTTGGTTTAAAAAAAGTGTTTTTAAAATAGAAATAAATCATACTTGTCAGATTTTAGATTTTTTATTCAGTTTCAGATTTTCGGTTTTAAACTTCTGACCATACCTCTTTGACTATGATATAATGGCCTGCCATATAGATTTAACTGCGTGCTACAATAGCTTGCCACATTTTTTTTATTATACAACACAACCGCTTGCCATACATGTTGATTATATGATAAAATGGCATGCCACAAAATATTAGTTATATGATACAGTGTCCTGGTTTACAGATTTACTTATGATACAATAGCATTCCATACATCGTTGATTATATGATACATCCTGCCATACAGATTTAATTATATGATAGAATGGCATACCATTGATTATAGCAGTTCTCAAACTTTTTGTCTTCTGACCCACAAAGTATTTGTGGCAAAAACTTGTGACCCCAAATATTACTGGTCTGAGTACACAAACTTTGTTAATAACCCTAAAACACAGGCTTTTTGACAATCTAAACAGCTTGTACACAAATATAAATACTTATTTTTACTTATTTTGTGTTTTTGTAAAAAATTACAGGGAAAATATTGCATCAGCAATTATTTTATTACCTTTAAATTGATTTCTGGAGATTATCCAAGGTGCTTCATGACCCATAATTGGGTCCCAAGACCAACTTTGTGACCCACAAAATAACAGTAGCAGAGACCTGTGCCCCCAGCTAGTTTTGGAGGATAAACATTTGTATCAGGTCAACAAAACATGGGCATAGAAACAATATTTTTATACTACATTTATCCATTTTAAATATACTAACCTCACTCCTTTGTAACAACTAAGGGGAAAATGTCATTAATTCAGAAAATATTTTCATGACCCCACCTTGATGTTTTGGGACCCCACTTTGGRTCCYGACCCCAACTTTGGGAAACACTGGATTATAGAACACAACAGCCTGCCGAACGACTCGTTCTCTTTGAAATTGATGCTGTAACACAAATAGCCCACAGCATTCATGACTGGGGTTTTTTTTTACAAAAGAGTTATTAAAATGAAACATTTTTCTGTATTTTGGGTGGCTGTGACTGGGTGGTTTGAGAAGTTGTCCTGTAACTGCTGGGTTGCTGGTTCGAACCCCTGCTCTGTCTATCTTATACGTGTCTTTGGGCAAGACATTCAGAGGGCTCATTGGCGCCGGTGCGTGGCGGCCTCGCCTCTGTCAGCGTGTCCCAGGGCAGCTGCGTCTGCGTTGTTGTTTACCACCATCAGTGTGTGAATGTGTACGAAAGTTTACAAGTTCAGGTCGTTTCCCAATTCATCACTGAATAAATACAAACACAACAGCTTCATCTTCCTGTATAAACCTTCCAGCCTCTTATTGTGTGTTTGCACGTCTCCTCCACTCAGCCCGCTCAGCCCACACACACACACACACACACACACACACACAGAAACAAGCAGCATTGCCTATTTAGGAGTCAGAGCGCCGGTGCACACGCTTCATCAACATGGACGCCAGCACTGAGGCAACACCCTTCAGCTCTTTCCTCTGTGGCACATTTGCAATAAAGAAAAGAAGGATGAGTCTGCCTGAGTAAAGTGCTGTCCCTGAAAGCACCAGCTGCCTCAGGTCACGGGTGAACTTTACAAATTATACACACGATAAATCCAAACGAACTAACAATAATCAAAACAACTGGACTTCTATTCTGCAGCTGAAGATGTTTCACCAAGCGTAATTTAAAAAAAAAAGTCAATTTCTTATCTAAACTTCTGAAAACTACATTGCTGTAAGTTGTTAGTCTTTATTTACATTAACTGGGGTTAACTGGGTATTGCATTAATTATGGGTTTTGTCATCATTTTCATACTAAGATAAATATCTTTGTTGTTTTTTTTATTTGGCATTTAAAGACAAACCAATGGGATGTAAACAGCCTCCAAAATGAGGATGGTTGAGCTGTACATTTTAAATAAACTATCAGATTAATTATTAAAATATGACAAAATGTAAATGTTTTTGGGTTGTTTAAAAAAAACGTGCAAAAAATCTAATTCAGTTTAAGTTGTGTACAAACACCCATTCCTAGCTTGGCCACCACACCCAGTCCTTGCGGCCCAAATCTGGCCCATGGGCTGCCACTTGATCAGTGCTATACACAATTTGTAAGAAATGAACACATCTGCAATCATAAAAATAGAGCCTTATACAAGATAATTGGCACATTAGTCCAACAAGTGGTTCATAAATTGCTTTGAGATCCGTTTTGTGTGAAAAAAAAAAAAGGGTTTGATTTGTTTTGTCGCCAAAAGACTTTGAGTTTGTAAGGATGGTGAAGTCATGGTGGAAGCACAAAGAGAGCCAGAAAAAGAGCCATAATCTCCTAAATGACATCATACATTTGGCTTGGCAGCTGCTCCAACGAAATGGGAGGAGATTCTGCAGCCTAGAGCCACAAAGTAGCGTCTGTGTGTTATTGTCGACACAAATACAGAAGTGTGGGAAGCAAAATGTCTGCGTATCGTTTATTTTATGAGGAAAATTTATTTATTGAAAACAGGTTGAGCATGTAAAATGAGCGTCCTTCTCTAAACTAAAACATAGGAGAAGAAAACGACATCAGCCGGAGAGGAAATCAGCTTTTAAAACAATATTTCCTTTTAGCAATTAGAGGTTTATCTTGTAGAAATGCAAATCGCCCTCCCGTATTCAAGACAAAATCTCAAGATCCACTTATGTTGAGAAATGAAATAATGAATGATTTTGAGGTTTTGGTCAGTCTGTAAAGAAAAATCAAAAGTTTTGCACTTTTTTTGTGTCGTGAACGACTAACACCAAAAGGTCAACAACTGCAAAAATAACTGAACTACAGTCTTTTTAACCATTACTTTGTTGGTGTTTAATGAAAAGTTTGTCCACTTGTTCAATAGATTTATTATTAATGTCACAGAAAAACATGATGTCTCACTTTTGTCAGCAGATGTTGTTCCCTGAGGCAGAATTAAATTAGTTTGATGTAACATTTGAAGACAAACACACCACCTGTTGCACATTWAGTTGCCCAGAAAATTCAGATGAAAAGTCTATTTCTCCTCTTTTTTTGTGGATTTCTGAATGAAATAAATGCAATAATAAGAAAATGTCTTGGATGATTGTCCCTACATGAGCCATCTGTTATCTTTTTTTTAGTTTCCTGTTTCATGCAGTCATCTAAGACAAAAAGASAGCAGCTGTTAAAACTCACCTTTGTAAAGGAGATCAGTCTCTTCGCAGCAGCAGCTGTGTGTGTGTGTGTGTCTGGTTGAGGCAGCGCAGCTTTAAAAGACAGAGGGAGTTGCTCAGAAAAGAAGAAGGAAGAAAAAAAAAAGAAAAAGAAAACCGTGAGCCCAAGCCCTTGTAAATTCGAATAAACAATGACCTCAGCCAGGAATTTACAAGCTCATTGGCCCTCCGAGCAGAGCGCACATTTTTCAGGAAATCWGTCAGAAATTTCCTGCATCAAAGAGCAGAGACTCAATAATTACAAGCTTGTGTCCGAGGCAGGTCTGCTCTGCAGGAAGATGAGTTTATTATTTAATTATTATATCATGAAACACAGCAGAAAAGAAGAAAAGAGGACTGTTAACTTCTGTTCAGCTCTGATTCTCTCCTTCTTTGGTAAAAAGTGGAGGAATGACTCAACTCAAAGTAAATAGTCTGAAAATAATCAGCAATCTTAACCCATGATGGGAACMAATCTCAGGTTGAAAGTCCTGATCCAGTTGTGTAATACAGATGATTTATATTTACATCATCTATGAACTGGGAGCAAAGCGACGCCTCCACTCTGATAAAAATCTTACAGTTTTTAAAAYGTCAGAGTGAAATAAAAGGAGGAGCAGGAAGACCAGGAGGTCACTTGTGTTGTGTTAAAGTCTGTCAGGGTTACTCAAAGATCAACGACAAAAACAACAAAAAGCTTTTCTTACATTGAGCCTCCTTTTTTCTGCAACAAGCTTCTGTTCAAGCCTTACATGCAAGGTTTTTAAAGAAACCCCACTGTATTAAAAACAAAAACGTGAACACGTCATGTAGTTATACTAAATCATACCCATAACTGACATGCAATGTTTCGCTTAGATTAGCTTTTAGTTAGTTTGGCTAAATTTGGCTTATAGGAATGTTGTGCTAATTTTTTGCATATCAATGTTTTGCTCATTTTAGCCATTAGTTAGTTTGGCTAAATTTAGCTTATATTAGTGTTTTGCTAATTTTAGCTTTGAACTAGTTTGGCTAATTTTAGCTTATAGCAATATTTTGTTCATTTTAGCTCAATATTTTGCTAATTTTGGCTTTCAACAATGTTTTTCTCATTTATTAGTTAGTTTATCTAAATATAGCTTAGCAGTGTTTTACCAATTTTAACTTTGAACTAGTTTGGCTAATTTTAGCAACGTTTTACTAATTTTTGCATTTTGATAGTTTAGCTAATTTAAGTTTATATGTACTGTTTTGCAAATTTTAGCTTTTATTTACCATTTTTGATTTTAGGCTTTGTTCTCCTTTAGTTCTAGCAATTCTTTTTTCAACAAATTTAATTGCTCAGTCTTCAAACTCTCGYTTTTCATTTTTAGTCGCTTAGCTTCATTTTTCCAAATTAATTCTTTCAAAATCGAAACGGTTATCTTAAAGCTCTGCAGCTTAATGACTTTATTCCTTTCAATGCTTGTTGTGTGTGCTCACACCTCCTGCTATAATTACAAGGATTTAACGATTTAAAACTTATTCCTTCGATTTTCACAGAAAAGAAAAAAAAACTACCTCTGAAACTAATCCTGCTTACTGARGAGAGGATGATCTCTGTAACACAGTCCAGACATCCAATAAAGAGCGAACCGGATAAATGAGGAGACGATGACCGAGGCTTTAATCAAAAGCACRGGGCTTTTGTTTATTCCTTGCTGCACGCACACAGAACAGGTGAAGGTATATTTACACAGATGTAAACAGTCAGAACCTGCAACAAAAAGGAAAAGAGAGGGCTTAGTCTCTCTCTCTCTCTCTCACATATACAGACATACTTGCAGGCTTTAGGACACACAAACGTTTTCACACACACTGAGTTTGCCGTAGAAAGAGAGTGGAGTGTCTGAAAACACGACGGGCCTTTTTGTTCAGCGGCTTCAGATGAGATCACAAAGCTTCAAACAAGCCACCGTTCAGAGACAGAACACGTACTGGTGGGCCAGGGGGGGAAAACACAGACCGTTTAAGATTTTTAATATGTCTGTTAACAATGGCACACAATTCTGCTTAAATATATTTAACTGTTTTTCTTCCCCCCTAAGAGTTCACCATCGGAGATAAAATGATTCCTGCTCTGCAGACATCATGGCAACAGCATTCAAACAATGACTCTTTGCAAACAAAATGAACACAAAGTACCTGATCAGCAGTGGTGGGTAGCTAGCCAAAAATTAAGCTTCACTAATTCATAATCTATTTAAAAATATAGCTTCGCTAACGCTAAATGTGTAAAAAATAAAATAATAAACTGCGGAAGCTAGCACTACACTGCAAAAAACTGTCCATGTAACCAAGTTTTAAAATCTTATATCCAGCCAAAAAGTCTTTTTGATCTTGTTTTGAGACTGATTTACTAAACAAGAACTGATTGTGTAAGAATAATCATCTTGTTTTCAGAATGTGTAAGATTATTTGTCTTGTTAGCCTGAAAATTTGACTCAAATTAAGTAAAAATTTCTGCCAATGAAGTAAGAAAATTTTACTTGGTAAGATTCTTGAAATACTTGATTTGACTCAATTTTTTCTTATTTCAAGCATCTTACCAAGTAAAATTTTCTTACTCCATTGGTAGAAATTTTTGACTTAATTTGAGTCAAATTTTCAGACTAACAAGATGATTATTCTTACACAATCAGTTCTTGTTTAGTAAATCAGTCTCAAAACAAGATCAAAAATACATTTTGGCTGGATATAAGATTTTAAAACTTGGTTAGGTGGACATTTTTTGCAGTGTAACAATCGCTAACCACTAAAACAGCTGTCACTCAGTCTGCGTCACAGGTCTTCATCTTCTTTCAGCTGAAGACTGGTGGGACTGACACAAACCTGTTGATGTTGCCTTGCTAGTTAGCCGTTAGCGGCCTTAAAGTTGTCAAAACCCAATTTAACGGAAGCTAACACTCAAAGCTAATCGTTAACCGATAAAACAACTGTCACTCTGTCACACGCACTAGCRGAACAATCAGAGCCGAGCYGGTCCGGGGGCGTGCYGCCCCCCCAGCCCCCCCAGAAGCTCCRCCCCTGGTCACACATCTTCGTCTCCTTCGAGCTGAAGACTGGTGRCACAAACCTTAGCTGTTAGCAGACTKAAAAGTTGGCAAAACATAACTTAACRAAAGCTCATTTGTTCACTAACAKTTTTAAAAGTTAGTGAAAAAGATAATCCGCTAAAAKAAAAMATTGTGCTATTAGCTGATTAGCGGAACCAYGCCCACCACTGCTGAATAGATGGAAAAATGCCATGAAAGGGTTTGTTAACATCGTCACATATTTCTTTACTAAATAACAAACTCAGCGTCTACTGAACATGAACTAATCTGATATAATTTGACAGAAATGTGTCTTTTTTTTTTTATCTGCAACCTTCCAAAACATCAGGTAAATAATAAAAGCAGCTGTGAGATAAAATAAACATCGCAAAACTATAAAATAACATTCTCAATGCGTGCAAATAATTCATTTTTTAAACTTCATCTTTCTGCTCTTTAGGGAGTATTCTTAACACAAATAATAACAAAACAAGCTGCTGAAATGATAACAAGTAACATGGCGTCACCAGGTATGCCCGATTTTAAAAAAAAGAAAGAAAAAAGGGATTAAATTTGAAGTTCCTGCACAGCAGAAGATAACCTTGGAAGGAGAAGCAATATTTACAAGCCTGCTCTTCCTTCCACCTCTATCATCCATATTCTCACACAAACACACACCTCCTCCTTTTTCCTGTCTATTCATGCGTTCAGTCCTCTTGTTCTGCATGCACTCGCTTCTTGTCTTTGGCTCGAAAAGTGGCCAAAACACAMAAAAACATCTGTTGTGTTCAGCCAAATCACCAAACGTTTTCTGGCTCCTGTCTGAATAAACACGGCGTTGCCCTGGTGGCAACTTATCGACGCTTCCTGTTGAGATCAACAGCTGCAAAGTTCAGCTCAGAAAACCTTCCAATCTGCTGAACCGTACTTTAAATGTAACACCTAAATCTACGTACCCATAGAATATTATTATCTGTTTATTAACTTTATGCTTGTAAACTCKAAATGCTCGTTCTTGGGACTCCTGGTGTGAAAAACATAAGAGAATTCCAGCATTTTCACTGTTWGTTTTCACAATAATCTGCCACAGTACCAGTGCAAATATCTGCTCAGAACAAGACCAGGATCTAACACTTTAAATTATTATTATTATCTGAGGTTGCAACAGAATAATTATCAAGTCAACGCAAATTAAATTAGGATTAAAAATCAATGCAAGTTGAAACATCTGATGGGCGTTGTTTATTATGAGATTTTTACTAGCAGAACAAATTAATAATAATCAAAAAATAGTTGATAGATTAACGAGTATTGAAATAAAAATTGTTTTTCCATTTTGCTTATGACTTTTATCTTTCTGATTTGCGAAGACAACACTAAAAAACATCCTGTTTTTGTTTGCTAATGATAAAAAAGTAAGTTATTTTAGTGTCAAATGCAATTATTTTAGTTTTTTAATTATTGGAATGAGGATAATGTGATTTGTTTATTATACCTTTTATAAAAAATGTGTGGAGAAAAGCTGAACGGGTATGAAAAATGTGATTCAAAAATGCGTAGAAAACACTTCAAAGTCAGTTCTTGTGAAATGGCAGGACGCAGGATGGAAATGGCACAAATCGTTCTCACTTTATCTCCTGTGCTGTGAGCGGCGTCGGCGTCTAAAATAAGGTGTAAAGCCTTCCTCTGGGTCACAGTCTAAGGTCAGGACTTTCACGGGCAGACTGTTAAACACTGTTTACACACAGAGCAGCACAAACTGACAGCCTGCGCACACACACACAGGACACTGTTGTTTGTCTTACCTTTTTTTTTTTTACAAAGAAAAACAAAAGGGCCGCTCTGCTTCTTAATGATAATCCAGCTTTAGGGCTCACCGTGCTCAAAAACCTACAACTCTTAGGCACTTGGTAGAAACCTAACCTAACGTACAGCAGAGTTTTCCACTGGGTCAGCTCACCTCTGATGCTCAGAGGAAAGGCAGCAACATTCAAAGTCAGACCCAAAAACAAAACAAACACAAAAAAAAGCTCTTAACTTCAGCATGCATATACTGTACGTTGACAATTTAACTAGAGGTTGGTGCTTGCATTCACACACTAATACATGCTGCTAGAACTCTGCAAAATGCTACAATAAGAGATAAACTATGTAAAAAATAGCATCTGAATGCCGAAAACCCTGAAAATAAATATGATTAATACAGCTGATGGTCGATGCCAGACAGGAGTGGGGAAGTGAGCAGAAAGAGATGAGGTAGAGACAGCTGTTTGTGTGGGGGAAACACTGGACAAATGTGGCAGGAAAAACAGACTGGAGTGCAAAAAATAAATAAAAAATGGAATGAATGAGAGTCGGGTACTGGTCTTTTGCTCAGCGGCTGGGGTCGTTAAATAAGGTGATTTGTTTCGTCACATCCTCAAATGGTGATGGGAGTCTGTGAACGGCGGGTCGGAGTCGTCCATGGGCAGGACCAGGCGCGTCCCCCTCATCACCAGCTCGTGATCCCCGCAGGCCAGCTCTCGGTCCAGGTCGTCGGCGATGGCGCCGCCGCCGAAGCCCCCGCCGCTGCTGGTGTGGGCCCCCGTGGCGTCCGTGCTGACGGTGATGTCGCCGTAGGTCAGGTTGATGTCGCCGTCTGTCAGGATGAGGTCGGAGTCATCGTCCTTCAGCTGGCACTCGTTCTGGGGGGCGGAGTTTAAACGTGTCACAAGCAGGAAGTAACCGTAGTCCTTATTTATGTCTCTTATTAGGGACTCAACCACCAACAGGCCAATCCAATACGCAAAAAATCTTCATCAAAGACGAAGGTTTTTATTTTTTAAAAAATAAAAACTTTCGTCTTTGGTAAAGTTTTTATTGAATAAAAGAATAATTGTAAAAAAAAAACACTTCTGAAGACATTTTCATTTATTAGTTGTGCAATAATCAAAACTAATAAAACATGTCTACATTATGATGAACTGAGCCAAGCTCAAACCCTGCTGCCAGTGGCTCGTTATGGTCACAAGGGTAACCACACATCTGTATCTCTCACTCCCTGACTGCAAAGTTAATGACAGGCAGACTGAAAAGTAAGCCTCAAACAAACAGTCGCTGTGCAGAATATATAAAGAAGATCTCAAAGATTATTGAGCCATTAGAGGCAGAACACCCTGACGGTCACTCATGTGGATTTCAATGAGTTTACAGGGTTTTCTGTGGGAGACACAACAAGTTAAAATGATTGATTTTATATTTAGAATATGGTGTGTACTCTCTGCATTCTGGAGTGGATTTAATAAAAAGCAGTRTGACAAAGAAAGAAGAAAAAATCCCTACATTTTCATTTATAATTTGTTTACGTACCAAAAAAATGTTGTGGGAATTAGAAGAGCGAGTTTGCAAAGCTTTTGATTTTTGAAGATAGGATGTGACTTCATCAAATGCCAGTTAATAGGGAAAAAAAAAAATCCTAAAATCATCCAATTTAAAATGCGATTGTGCAAAAACTGTGGAAGATRTCAAAGTGCCAGGTCAGATATGTAAAGTTACACTTTGAGTGACCTGTTTAAATCTCGAATGATGTCTCTACTGTGAAGTATGTCTGAGGTGTAGATCTCCAAAGAGGGCGAGATTTTCTCATCYGTTCAGACAAAATCCCATTCATCACAAGTTAACATGCTGCTAAAAGTCATAGCACACTTTTTCTGACTGAGCAGCACTATTTGATAATTTGCATTTTTTATGACAACATACAGGACTTTTTAATAGAATGGTGATGAGCCCTTTTCTACAGTAGACAAAGTATTTTGTATTCTGTTAGTTATAGTTTTGTGGCACAAAATTTGAAACAGATAACGATAATTCAAAGCAGTAGAGAATTTGGAATAGGCCAACTAAACTGACTGGTGCATCTCTTAACAGCTAAGCTTCACAAATCCTTTTTTTCCTGTCTAATAAGATCAGCTTTAAAAACAATTTATTTAAAAAGTGGCTCCTGTATGAACCAGAATCTCACCTCAAAGGCCTGAGGGCTGGTCAGGAAGCGGGCGAGGGGGCCGCAGCACGGAGGCAGTGTGGTTGTGAGAGGGGGGCCGCTGTGGGTCAGGATGGGCTTCAGGTAGCTGGAGACTCGAGTTAAGGACAAACAGATTAGAACGCAAAATTAAAACAGTAAAAGAAGAATTAATCAACGTTAAAGTTGTTTATTAGGAGAATTCACTCTATGCATAAAACTGAATGTCCCTCATATCACAGAGACAACAGAGGAGATRATTTATCCTCAAGTCTACAAGTGGGGCTCCCCCTGCTGCCTGATGATAAAAATCAAGCTCGGCTCATGAACTGATACGAACAGAAGCTCCGACTTCACACAAGTTGACTGTAAAGCAGAGGCTCCCAAACTTTTTGTCTTCTGACCCACAAAATATCCATGACAAAAACT
>NW_013952403.1:2483567-2487737 GCF_001266775.1 Austrofundulus limnaeus | reverse complement strand
TTTTCAGGACCCCACCTTGAAGTTTTGGGACCCCACTTTGGGTCCCGACCCCAACTTTGGGAAACACTGCTGTAAAGGATACTTGTGGTCAAAGGTGTACCAGATTCTGAAAAGCCAGGCACTTTCTTGTTTGGTGCTTCTTCTCTCTGATCCATCAGTGACACTCATCTGGAACAAAAACATCATTAATATTACTTTTTGATCAGTTCCTCTAACAATCACGCTGCTGTAAAACGTGTGTCCAAGTTCTGTKCCTTACCGAGTTATCTTGATCGGTGTCTACTCCAACTCTGTTGAGRAAAATAAAAATCAGTTTCTGGTGGAAGCTTTCAGCAGAAGATTGTGAGACAACTTTTTTTTTTTAAATTCCTAAATTAGGTATATAATTACATCTTGATAATTTCAAAGTTCTGAATAAATTACGGTGTTTAAATGTATAGAAGCTTCCTATTATATAAATGGATAAATAAAGATGAGTTTTCAGGGAATGGCTTCTAAAATCCAGTTTATAGGACACCRTTTTTATGTTGCTGTTCAGTCAACTGTGGACGTGACAACTGTGCCTGTTTTCTCTGAAACCTAAGCTTTGTCAACCCAGGTCTCAGACTGGAGGTTTTTCRGGAAGCCCCTCCCCCCACAGCGGTGTGACATCACACCTGCGCACTACAGACGGCTGCAGTCAATAGTTTTTCTGCRCTTGTGGAACCAGATGAGCGACAGTAACCATGGTGGATAGCAGAAATCACCTTTTTTCAACATGGARGCGCAAATCAAACTCATAATAAACGTTTGTGTATTTTAATGTTTCCAGACATCATTCAGCTGTAAACAGGGCCTAAAACACCAGCAGAAAATTTGTTTTCGAAGCAGCTGATTTGACAAAGTTGCGGTCGTACCGTATTCGCTGGCAGGACAGCATCTGAGTGGTGCCCCCGCCACAAACCCAAACGGTGAAGAAGACCACGAGGAGGTTGGTGGAAAACATCATCTGCCGGGCATACGTGGCCGTGTCCCTRATGGACAGGGCAAAGGTCATCGCCCCTCGCAGGCCTGAGCAAACGAACACAGAGAGCGTTGTACAAAAATAAACATGRAGGTGTCCCAATGAGGTCGTCTTTGTTATTCTTTTTTTTTTTTTTTAAGATTTCCACCACAGCAACAACTGTGCTCCACTGACCTGCAAACATCATCATGTGCTGAAAGTTGGACCTGATCTTGTAACGTCGGCCCAGATTGAGAAGAAGYGAAAGAGGGTAGATGTTAGCAGCTCGGCCAAGAAAAACAGCCAGCTGAGTGGGAGCGACGTTAAGAAAATCAAAACCAGCAACAATTTCTGACACAACAGGCTTATTTGCTACTAAAAAGATTTTGATTTCATTTAGGTCCTTGCTTTTAATTCTTTGACTGCTTTTATTTGTAAAAATGCAKAAATGAGCAGCATGGCCTCATGTTTCTACTAAAATTAAAGTAAAATATTTCACTTTTGTACAGTAGGTTAACTTCAGGCCCAGGCCTCCCTTGAGAAAGAGATCTGAGATCTCAACGGGACTTGCCTGGTTAAATAACAGTAAATAAATAAACTTTCTGGATCAAGGAGTGAGTTCATAAACGTTGTGGCTCATCAGGTCCAAAGGATACAAAAGATCCGACGATGAACATCGGATTAAAGACGTGGTTCTGGAAGGTGAACAGGGTCAGACCCATGTAGGAAAAAATAAAGTTCTCTGCCAGGAAATTTAGGAGCTCAAACAGCTGCGAGCAAACAAAAACAAAACCAGTTTTAGATAGAGGACGTACAGGAGAATAACCATGATGTTTCTAAAAAATATTTGGATTTATTGTTTATTTAGGCAGACTGTTAATGGTTTAAGGATGCTGAAAAAGCGGATAAGAAGCAGTGTGACGGCTGAGGTCCAGGTCTGACCTGCTTTGTTCGGTCCTGAGATTCGGGGGACAAGTTGTTGTAAGTGTAGTGGGCCTGAGTGATTCCACAGAACAACACTGCCACCACACCTGCAGAACAAYACAAGATCAACAAACTCTGATCTGGATTATTACAATGGATTAACAATATTCCCTGCATATTTTGTTTAGATTTTCCGTTAGAATTCAAGGCAGAAATTGACGTTACCCTCAACTTACGTTGTATCTGTGTGAGTGAGTGTGTGTGTTTGTTTGTTACCTGTGAAGCCACAAGCCTCAGCCAGCAGAAACGTGCTCCATGACATGAGGAAGAACAGAGCCGTCTCCAGCAGCTGGAAATCCCTCAGCTTCGTGAACTTTGTCACGTATGCCAAAGTCAAGGACTTTACCAACTTTCCTTCATTTGCTTCTAAAGCCTTACGCTGACTGAGCGCCGCAAAAAGAACTAACTTCTTTCAAACGCTTGAAAACAAAAACAATATGTCGCTCATTTTGGTTGTGCTGATTCTAATACTTCTACACACAAACCCATCTGTCACTCAGAGATTACTAATGTACTAATAATAATAATTACTAATGYACTAAATATTTCTCTGTTTTCTAGATCTGACTTGAAATGAAATCCATTCATCTTCATTAATTAATAAACAACAGAAGAACAAAAAAAAAAAGATATGAGAGCTGTTACAACTCCAGTGGCCACGCCCAGAGAAAAGGAGCCACTGAAAACTCCGAGGAACATCCCGAAGGACTTCAGCAGCGCCGTGGCCTCAAAGGTGTGGCTGTTGTCTCCTTGAGGTTGGTACGCCACGATCGACCTGAAACGTCACAGAAAATATACATTTTATTGCAAAAATATATAGAGTACAGAGGCGGCAAACCAGTGCACTCTGGCTGTTTTTGACCATAATTACAGCACTCCTAGTTCATGTAACAGATTGTGAAATGAACATTTAACTTCATGTATTAAGTCTGTTGCTGAACTAAAAGGATTTCTTCTTCAGTTCTAATTTCCACCTCTTACCGTGGTCAGCCACAGGTTCAGGACAGAAACCCAGACCCTCCAGCTCTTTGAGGGACCCTGAGGTGTTCTCATACCTGGGAGGATATATAAACCCTCTATCGAGTTCTGGGTCTGGCCCGGGGTTCTCTTCCCAGTGGCATATGACCGGAAGAATCAGAACCGCCTCAGCTTGGCTCCTTTCGATGTGGAGGAGCAGCGGCTCYACTCTGAGCCCCCTCAGGTCTCTAAGCTCATCTCAGCAGCTTGTATCAGGATCACGTTCTATCGATTATGATCCACATGTCATGACCACAGGTGAGAGTTGAAACGAAGACGGACCAGTAAATTGAGAGCTTTGCCTTTCGACTCAACTATTCACCACAACTGACCGAAGCAACAACCTCATTACTGATTTGTCGATCCATCCTAAATCTGATAAGGACGCCTCCCTTTGCAGGTTTTCTGGGCACGTCCCATTGGTAAGAGGCCCAGGAGAAGACCCAGGACTCATTGGAAAGTGTTGCTGGGCAAAAAAAAAAAAAACAGAGATCTGGGTTTCTCTCATCTGTCATCTCTACGACCAACAGAATAAGCAGAAAGAGATGGAGGTAGAATTTATTTAAAACTTTGACAAGTTCGATCAAATCCTCAGCTTGCATTGTGGTAAATAAAAAACAACACTTAAGTGAAAAACAACGTAAAAAGCTTTCATGATACTTTTTTCCTCCACAGTGATCAACTGAATTGTGCTTTTTTCCACGACTCCCACCACCATCCCTTTCACTGGGCTTGTTATCAGTTTAATCAGCATTAATCGTTGCCAAATTGTTTTTCCAAAACAGGAGGTCCTGCTGAGCTGCAGCAGTTGGAAAACAGTGATACGTGTCAGGCATTAAAACAACCCATTAATTTCACCTTATTCAAAGGAAGGGAGGAAACCTTGTCTGCAGCCAAATGTGTTAAAGCCAAGCTCAGAGTGAAAGATGGTAAAGATTATTTCTCATAGAGGAAGAAAAAATAAAGCAAAAAAAGATTTAATGTTCAGTTTTAAAGGGATCTATTTATTTATTTATTACATTTATTGTAACTGTAAAATAAAGACAGTAAAAATACTGTAGGCTGTTTAGTTTTGTAAATTTTTGAACATATATTTTAACATGGACGGAGCCATTTTATTTACATGCAAAGCATTCTGGGTAAATGATCATATGGATAGGACCTCAGTGTGAGCGAACTATATCCAC
>NW_013952403.1:2480613-2483057 GCF_001266775.1 Austrofundulus limnaeus | reverse complement strand
ACACACACACACACACACACACACACACACACACACACACACACACACGCACACACACACACACACACAGGCTAGATAAACCATAAGGCATTTTATCTTTAAGCACTCCTTCCCTCCTCGTCTCTCAACCTCCTTAAAGATGATAAATATGTACTGAAATGTCTTAATGCTGACTTTCTGCACTAAAAATATCAAAAGAATAAAAAAGTAAAATGTCTGAATAAGCCAGAGTCTAACAACAAACAGCCTGTGATTTGTCCTCAGGCACAGCAAAGACACACAAAGCCATGCTCTACTTGTGCAGCCAGTCAGAGACTTTCTTCTGCAGGACCCAGCTCCTCCTCGCTGCCTGCTTTAAAAACACAGAAGTCTGTGGAAATTACAACAACCCAACATGGAGGAGGGCTYAAATGAGTTWACCCAGATTTTACTTTAAAAACCAYGAATGTTTTAATCACTGGTGAGTCAACAAACAAGATCCATGTTCTCCACTTTTAACCCCCCTCTCATGGAAAATGAGCAACATGACCTCCGAGCGCTCATCGCAGCTCAGAAATAAGCAGAATGGAAACTTACGAAGACAGAACCACAGCCACAGCGTCGTTGAGCACGCTCTCTCCAAACAGCAAGGCGTACAGGTCTGCATCAACCTGCAGCTCGTGGAAAATAGCCAGAACTGTCACTAAGAAACAGAAAAAAAAAACATGTTATTCCTTTATAGAGAGAGTGATCAAAAGAACTGTACATCACAGAAACGTTCTCCAAATCTATAGTTTATTCTGCGTTAACAATAATTTAAGCTTTAATGCTGTAACTTAAGGCAGGTGTCTTTAAACCTGTTCCTCGTGATCCACTGTCCTACATGTTTTAGCCTTCTCCCTGCTTCAACTAAAATATTATTATTAATAAAGATTTATGTTTCTATTATAAAGGACTGGAACATGGATTCATGAGTAGCCTAAAACACAAATAAAAACATGCTTTTGATGATTTTATTTTAGCAGAATGTACTACAAACATACAACTGTTTACATTTTTCCTGCATAGATTTGATCTCAGTTGGACTTTGTATTAAATGCCAGAATGGGGAGTGGGCGTTTCCCACTTACAAGTCCTAAACGTAAACAGGAATGCCCCTCTGGTGGGAATTCTCTGATAGAAAGTGGGAAAGTTCAGAATCCAAGGCTGCAGCTACTTACCACAACTCAACAGTGAATAAAACTCTCTTATTGTTACCTTTATTAGTATGTCTAGATTATTTATTTCATATTTAGTCAGTCGTGCACGTAGTACTTTTCAGTGTTTATAAGAGGACGTGTTAAAACACTGTTTCTATGAAGGAAATACCACATAGAGCTCAGTTATTGTTTGTTAGCGGTGCTCAGCCATAGCAAGGAGACGAGAAACTGGATATTTGAAGGTCAGCATTATGCTCCTGTGGCCCTCAGTGAAAATGAGTTTGACACCCCTGGTTTACAGGAAGTTGATTTATTACGCAGCACATAAATCACTGCAGTTGTATGCAGACGCAGTTTTGGAAGATGCTATGTTGTGATACACTAAACACATACAACAAGCTCAGTTTCAAGAAAATTCTGCAATAAATGATTAGCCCTACAAAAGTTGTGTGGAAGCATTTTTACCAGGGTCTGTGGCTGAAACGATGGCGCCGTAGAACAAACAGTCAGTGAAGAAGAAGTCTCCGCCCAGCTGACTGAGACGCTTCATCAGCGTCACGCAGCCGTACATCAGCAACCTGTTGGAGGACAAAACAAAACAAAACACACAACGGACTTTAACCTCGCAATCAAAGACAAAGGGATTGTTTTTATTGGAGAAAATGAATGTTCTGACCCAATCACGAAACAGGAAATGACAGTCCCCAAAAAGGCGTAAGCCAGGATGGAACCCATATTCCGGAAAAAATGTCTCTGAAAGATAAAATAAAACGCCTCAAAGGTCCCAAACAGAAGCTTCAATGATCGAGGAGAGATTTTTTTATTACTCAAAGGAAGATGTAAAGAAAAATAAATAAATAATTCTGTACCCTTTTTAAGCTGTAGCCAGCATGAAAGATGATGGGTGGTAGTAGAATATTGAAGAACACTTCAGGGTCAAAGGTCACCTGAGTCACACAAAAAAGAAACAACGAGAAAAGCATCAACAAAACAGCCAAGTATTTTCATCAACACTTTCAGCTCCGTCAGAGATTTTCAGATAACTTTTAAGAACTTATTCAACAGATGGTGACACATCTGGGACAGAATGAAGTCATTTTTAGAATCAAAAAAGAACTGATGGGAAGAGTTAATGACAAAACGTTGAAGGGGAGCAGCTTCAATACTTTTATGCTGCGTTCACACCGAACGCGATTTCAGCTTCAAAATCGCATCCAACACTTCAAGTTGGTCGCTTGTGCGCTTTGAGGTCAGACGCAGGACAGC
>NW_013952403.1:2474839-2479589 GCF_001266775.1 Austrofundulus limnaeus | reverse complement strand
TGTAAACCTGAGGCTCCTGACGCTGAAATCGCGTTTGGTGTGAACGCACCATTAGACACAAATCTAGCGGTGTGCCACATAAATGTGTCAGGGTGTTTTTTTTAAATCAGGCTTGGTTTGAATTTGACCACATTATGGTAAATGATGAACAATCATCTGGTAAGATAGAGTGAAGCAACTGAAGAGGTGCAGGAAAAATATCAAAGTTTATTCACTTGTATTTAAGAAGGGCTTTTTAAAGGTATTTTAAAAAAAATATATGAAACTGATCACCTTCACAAAAGATTTCTAAATTACAAAACACCCCATAATAATTGCAACATTATATTCTTTCTTTCAGTCTAAAATTTAGAGTTTGGAAGTTGAACAGTAAAAGTTAACACATAAAAACAACCGGGACAGTTACCTTACGCAGCATCTCGTTATCCTGCACGTCGTTCACCTCGTTGGCGCTGATCTCCCCTTTCAGAGTGTACTCGTAGAACTTGCCGCTGACGTTGACCAGGAGGGTGGCGGGGCTGGCGTTGACAACGCAGGCCATGGATGCTGTGCTCACATCTCGCGGAACGTGAACGCCGTACCGTAAGATTACACCGACGATTAAGCCTGTGGAAAACAGAAGAGACAATAAAGATCAGAGATAAGCACAAATAACATTTTATATTTATTGTTTTTGTCGATGTGAGGCAGCCACTACAGCAAATCAACAACAAAATTGGCTATAATTCAGTCTGTTTTCCAATTATTGTACGTGGTAGTAGCTAATGTCATCCTACACACAAATGATGTATATTTAAATATTTGACATTAACATTTCTTATTATAAAAACCTCATGTAAACGCTCCACTTGGCTCACTGATTTGTTAAAGGACTGTTTACAACAGTGTTTCCCAAAGTTGGGGTTGGGACCCAAAGTGGGGTCCCAAAACTTCAAGGTGGGGTCCTGAAAAGATTTTCTGAATTAATGAAATTTTTGCCTTAGTTGTTACAAATGAGTGAGGTTAGTATATTTAAAATGGATAAATGTAATATAAAAAAACATTGTTACTATGCCCATGTTTTGTTAACCTGATACAAATGTTTATCATCCAAAACTAGCTGGGGGCACAGGTCTCTCCTACTGTTATTTTGTGGGTCAAAAGCTGAAAAGTTTGGGAACCACTGCACTTTGGTTCCCAAAGTTGGGCTTGGGACCCAATTATGGGTCATGAAGCACCTTGGATAATCTCCAGAAATCAATTTAAAGGTTAATAAAATAATTGCTGATGCAATATTTTCCCTATAACTATTACAAAAATACAAAACAAGTATAAATAAGTATTTATATTTGTGTACAAGCTGTTTAGATTGTCAAAAAGCCTGTGWTTTTAGGGTAATTAACAAAGTTTGTGTACTCAGACCAGTAATATTTGGGGTCACAAGTTTTTGCCATGAATATTTTGTGGGTCAGAAGATAAAAAGTTTGGGAACCTCTGGATTACAAGATGCGTAAATATTCTGTCTGTAACTATAAAGAAGGTGTTGATTTCTGGGTTAAAGAGGAAACAATCATGTTTTCAGTCAGGTTTAGTCTAACCAGCCCTTTGTGTGGAGAGAGGAAGTGAAATTTTATCTAGTTTTTTTGGTTACAGTTGTTCTGTTTGTAGTGTGAAGGTCAGCTGTGTGGATTTTATTGTTTAAAACCAAACCCAGGAGGCCCTTTAATGCCTCCATGGGTCTAATGACTGTAAATGAAGACATGTTTAACCTCATCAGGCACTGATGGCGTCATCTCACCGTAGATCATGGCCAGCCCGGTCTCGTGCAGAAATCTGAACCGCCGGTGTTTGAACAACCAGATGGTTAAAATGGTGAGGGTGAGGAGCATGATGAAGATGAGCAGGTCAGCGCTGTCYTGTCTGTGGCTCTCCTCAGCCTTTTTCTCCGTAACGATGTTCTCCATGGCACTGTCCTCCTCCTCCTGGGGGGAGGATGCTCGGCAAACACCGACGAACACACACAGGCTCACTGGGAGGAGGAACCACCGCGTCCTCGTAGTCCTCCGGGAGCTGCCGACGGTCRCTCTGAACACCATCCTGGCTTTAGGACAGGGATGTAATGTTAGACAGAAATRTCCCCAGAAGCGGAAATCAATTCTGCTCAAACGTTTTCCGCTCGCTGAGGTGAGTTGACAGCAAAAGAGACGACAGCAACCAACCCGGAAGTTCAAATGTGTTTTAATGGTAAGCTTTTGTTTTCCTTTCAAAACATTGTTCAAAGTGGTTGCCAATGCTAATGCATTTGAATTGGATAATATTTATACAAAGTATTACATATGTATTTAAAATATAAAATTAAAACAATTATAAATATGTAGTAATTTTTAACATCTGATTTTCTGAGGTGGCAGTATCAACGTCAATGCATGACTCTTATTTTGAAATTATGAATTTGCATTTATTTTGAGCCGGAAATGAAATCAGCGATTACCGTAAAAAAAAAAAAAAGTTCCGTTGACCAACAAAAATATGATTTAATACCATGTTTATTAGCAAACTTGAAAAAAAACTGGTGAAATTTGAATTTAATTAAAATGCTTAAAATTTGCTTTATTTTAGTCAGCAGAACCCCGAGAATAGCGTGACAAACCTCGCGATACATCTGACGTGTTTAGTGTAATGTTTAAAGGCTATTGGTAATTACAACACTTTATTGTCAATGAACAATTTGGATTTTTTATATAGAGCCATAATAACATAAACAAATATTAACATGTTTAAGTTATTTTATGACGTTTTATTTAATGATTTTATGAATGTAGTTTAATTTAATAATCATTTCTCAAGCTTGATTTGGAAACAGTAAAACACCAAAATTCCGAGGTGTACGTGAATGCAGCAGGAGCATCATCGTTTGGGTTTGTTGACCGCCGTAGTTCGGAAACATATTTGGGGAAAAGTAGTTTTCTTTTTGTGTTAGAATCACAAAATTCACTCTTGTTGATCATTATAAATAATTTTAAAAAACTGCTTTAGATGGACCTGTGAATTACAAATCAAGGATGACGTCTAAAATTAAAGGTACGTCTAGCGCTAGCATTTGCTAGCTCGTATAATTGTGCTAACGGCGTCTGTCCTCTTAATCCCACTCATATGTTAACAAGTTTGTATTTAAGCAGTATAAATACAATGACATATAACACAATACGAATGCATTGATGTAACKYRMGTTACATCAATGTGAGTGTGAGTGTTTACACATTTTTTCCTGCAGTATCAATGCTACATTAGCCTAGCTAAATCATTAACATTCACTGTTGTTTAAAACGATCATTTGATTTGGATGTTATTAGTTATAATACAATTATATATACAGTTATAGTACGTTATAGTACAACAGTATTTATGTGACACCACTCTGGTTGTTATGAGTCTTATGCATTCAAGTGTTTGAGAGTTCAAAAAAGGATTTTTTTAATTGTTGTTTTTATAAATCCTCATTTATTGTGGTGTGTTTGGATTCCAGTCGGAAAAGTTGGCTCCAAGAGCAAAGAAGATGCTCCCTATGAGTTGGAAAGCCAATTCATCCTGAGGCTTCCTTCGGTGAGAACATTCAACTCCAGGAAAATATTATGTTTGTCTATAAAAAAGAAAACTTGGGTATGTGTTTAAAATGATGTATATTTATGTTTTTTTCTTTCTTTGTAGGAGTATGCATCCACAGTAAGAAGAGCTGCCCAATCCAGCAGCATGAACATGAAAGACAAACTGACCATTGAGTTGCACCGTAAGTTTTTTAAATAGTATTTAAAAAAACATTGTTTTAACATAGTTTTTTATTTGAGTTAAAACATTGCTTTCACTAAGCACCTCTCTGGGTGTTTATATAATTTCTGTTTTACATTCCAGGAAAATGTCAGCATAAATTTAGTCTGAAATCATAATTTGCTGCAGATCAAATTTGATTATAAAATTAGGCTATATTTCATGTTGTTGTTTGATGCAGAAATATGTGCTTGCTAAAGGACTTTAAAACCCACACAGAAATGTTTTATTTAATTTATTTTACATTTATTWAAAAAAAATAACAATCACTATACTTACCACCAAGTCTATTTTTTAATTACTTATTTTTGAAGGGGTTCATAGCTGTGCTTGTTTTTTCTGTTTTGGACTGTTTTTGTTGTTGTGTGATAACATCAGAATGGTCAGACATGTTTTTCATCATCTAGGTTCTCTTTTTAAACTATTAAATTAAATATTCTGTGAAAGCAGAACAGGTTACAGAAACAGCCGGTCTTACTGTAGGTTTAACTAGTCTAACTGTAGGTTTAAGATTTACCAACATCTTTTAGTTCTGATCAGCTCAGCGGATCACTGGAAATAGATCAGGTGTGGAAACAGAATCTTTATACACAGGGCTGTACTGACGCTTTGCATCTATAGAGACTAAAATTCCAATTTCATATATCGTAATCTGCAAGAACTGATGGAATTCTTGTTTTCTATTTAACATTGACTGCAGTGTCCAAACAACAGTGCTTTCTAATAAAAATCACCCTTTTTTCTCTGTAGCCGATGGTCGTCACGGAATAGTCCGGGTCGACCGTGTTCCTTTGGCCTGCAAACTGGTGGACTTGCCTTGTATGATTGAGTCCCTGAAAACAGTCGACAAGAAAACATTTTACAAAACGGCTGATGTCTGCCAGGTATCCTGCTACTCTCATCAGAATTACTTTTGGGCTTTGATCCTCATGATTTTATATATATA
>NW_013952403.1:2459338-2474320 GCF_001266775.1 Austrofundulus limnaeus | reverse complement strand
TATATATATATACAAAATATACTGTAGCTGCATTAATTATTTTAGCATAAATCAGACAAAGTTCTCATTCATTGATTCACTTTTTGTTGTGCTCCTGGTTTAGATGCTGGTCTGTACACTAGATGGAGATCTTTACCCTCCTTTAGARGAGCCAACTGGCACCGACCCAAAGAACAAGAAAAAAGATAAAGACAAGGACAAGAAATTTGTTTGGAATCATGGCAGTAAGTTGATAAATCTCCGGAYKTTTTGAACAGTTTGAGCTGAAAAGTTACATGTCAGCAAGATGTGGAAGGAGACTCTGCCTCCTCAGCTGTTGAACTGTTTTCTTTCCTTTTGCCAACTCTGGTGTTTTTGGTCCGCAGTCACCTGCCCGCTGAAGAACACACGCAAACGGAGATTTCGGAAGACTGCGAAAAAGAAGGTTGTGACAYTGTTATTTATTTATTTAGCATTCCATCCAGCGTACCCCTATCATTCTGCCAGGGTCTCTTTAGCATATTGTTTGATGATCCATCTATTTTCAAAGCTGTGTTCCAACAAGACATTTACATTTCATAAAACAGGCGCTGTAGTAAAAAGTGAAAAACCAAGATTAACATATAAATAAAGCATTCCATCTTGGTTTTCCCCAAAGGCATGCAAAAAAAAAAAAAAAGAAAAAAGAAGCAATTTCACTCTTGCTTTGATCAAAGTAAAAAAAAAAAAAAAAAAGAAAAAAGAAGCAATTTCACTCTTGCTTTGATCAAAGTAAAAATCAGATGAGAGTACAACACTTTGTGTTTTGAATAGATTTCACTGAAGGTGCCGAGCTGAGTAATATTGATTTGTCCCCTTCTGTTTTTAATCGCTAATGTGCTTTCTGGCATGGATCCAGCTGCTACCTTTGTGTTGTGTGTCTTTGTGTGTGTTTGTGTGGGGCTGAGAAGTAACCCGATCCGTTTCTTTGTCCCTGCAGTACATCGAATCTCCTGACGTGGAAAAGGAAGTGAAGAGGCTACTGAGCACAGATGCTGAGGCTGTCAGCGTTCGTATCCTTTTTTAGACCCTGCAGCGCAAAGATTTGATGCGTTTACCTCGAAACTAACSGAGCGAGGCCGTTTGGTCTCATCTGCAAATCAAAACACGTGGAGTCTTAAAAGCAGAACGGTCCAGTCCTGTAGGATATATTCAAAGAAATGTTTGTAAATTCACCCTTAGAACAAAGACAACTTACTTTAAACAGTTTACTGAATTGGGTAAATGAGTGAACATCCTTTTTGACATGTTGCAGCAAAGGCAAGTAAAAACCGGTTCTAACTGTGAAGTTATAAATAGATCTTGTATATTACATTATCTGCAAACCAGCCAACAGAAAACCTGCCTTTATTTCCAAAAAATTAGCGASCCAAATTTTTTTGTTTCTACCAAGGAAATGCGTCGGCGCCTCCATGCCAAAATTGACAGAACTCTGGCTGCCTGCTTAATTTACGTAGGAATATTGAGATGAAGGAAAAACTAAATGAATTATGTGATGAGGGAAGAGGAAAAGTGCCACTACATGCTGTATGTTGGTCATTTCTAACACCAAGTTTTTGTAGTTGTTTTGGAGGGAACACGAATGCACTAATTAGAGTGTAATTATGATTCATCCAAGGCTCAGGCGGGTGTCCTGACTCCTGCCCAGCTCCTCGCTGACTCGCCTCAGTGAGAGATACGTGGTGGGAAAAGAAGCGATTAGTGTTGTAATGGAAGTCTGAACTTCTCTGACAGAATAAGAGCACAGCAGGGCCGCTCTGTACGGCTGCTTCCTGTGCGTTAATCCAGACGGACGGTTCGTTATCGCTGCTCAGATGGTCACTGAGAAAATAGGCTCTGCTCCTGTTTTTATTGTTTGCATACATCAGACATGTGCACGACAAAACAAGCGGACCTTTAAATATCGTCCCTCAGGTCTTGGGTTAGGTCCGTGTCGCAGGACTGTTGATGAATTTTGAAACCTGCAGAAGGTTGTTGTCCCTAACCGATGCTGCACAGGATGGGAAGTTATCGCAGAGGATGAATCCAAAGAAGCAGATCAACACGGCTCTCTGGGCAATTTGGACTCTTCACCTGGTACTTCAGGACTTAAGATGGGGCACGACTCATCAGGTAGAAACAAGTTACTCTTTATGTCAGAGGTCTTCAAGGATGGGGTTGTGGCCCCTAGTGGTTCTGTGGCGGTATTACAGGGGGGTCATGAAATTTTTTTAGACTTTTTTTGTTATACATTTTTTGATTTCTAAGATTTATCTTGGTATCAATAATACCAAGTAATTAGATGCAGAATTAAGCTAAATTTATTCTAAAACATCATATCTATGTTCATATAAATAGTAGGGGGTCCTTGCTCTTTCTCTTCATCAGTTTGGGGATCCCAGACTGAAAAATGTTGGAAGGACCCCCCCCACCCAGCTTTATTTCATCAGTGAACATTTGGGACGGGCTTTGTTGGCAAAACCAGATCCTCAGTTCTATAACAGGAAACCGTACCTATAGAACAAAGCACATTACAACAAGATATTCTTGGAAAGTTTATATCATTATTTAATTTACACAGTGGTGGGCAGCACTAATCTAAAAGTTAGTTGCACTAACCCTAAAGCACTAACTTTAATATTTAGGTCCCCTAACTCTAAAGCACTAACTTTAATATTTAGGTCCCCTAACTCTAAAGCACTAACTTTAATATTTAGGTCCCCTAACTCTAAAGCACTAACACATTAAAAAATTTAGCAAAAGCTAACTCTAAAGCACTAAAATCCCAGCTGACCCAGAGTCAACGAGAGACAATATTTTCTGTGTGCAGAATATTAATATTTCATCTCATGTAGTGGTTCCCAAAGTTGGGGTCAGGACCTTTGTGGGACACAAAACATCAAATGAGGGTCCCCAGAGGATTACCAGAACTCAATTAATTTAAATGCAAAAAATGCCAGTGGAATATTTTCATTGTGATTATTGCAATTTATTTGAAATAATCATAAATGAATTAAAATTTGTATCGTAGTTATTACTATGATATATATATACTGTATATGATACTGCGAAATGATACTATGATAATATTTACTATATTTCTACTAGTTATTACCTAATTTCCCTCTGGGATCAATAAATTATTTTTGAGTTTGAATTTTTTGAATTTAATTAGGTTTGTTTATAGTTATTATTCCCATGTTTAACAGAGTTATTAGCAAAGTTTGCTACGTAAACAAGTAATATCTGGGGTCACGAGTGTCTGCAACTTTTATTTTGTGGGTCGGAAGCAGAAAAGTTTGAAAACCACTGATCTAGTGGATAAGTGGCCAACACGTCTGACAGCTTTCACCCTCAGCTGTTGACAATTATATTGATCAATAATATTCAAAGAACTCAACTAGTGCTTATAAATTTAACCCATAAATTTAGCAAGTGCTAATCCACTAATGAATTAAGAAATTAGCAAAAGCCCTAAAGCACTAATCAGGAAATTAGTTCCCCTATTAGTGCTTTAGGGGAACTGTGCCCACCACTGAATTTACAATATATGTTCTTGTGAAAAAAGTTTTATTTATTTATATGAAAAGGAAAATATGAGAAGGATATAAAAATGTAGTGACTCAAAAATGTATAAAACTGCTATTTAAACATAAGAATATCAATGCTTCTGAGTTAAGGTTATTTTGTTTTTATTCTATTTTTATACRTTCTTTATAGGATTAGAAAAGGGTTTAGTGAACAAATCTGTAAAAACTTAATCTAAACCTGGAAAAAGTGAACATTAATTTTTTTCAAAGAAGTCATCATCGTACTTATTTAGCTTTAAAAGTGAGGACTTTTTAAACAACTACAACTAAAATAAAGCTAAAGAGGAATTCAGAGAAGAATAAAACTTTCTAAAACCACTGATGTCCTCCGTGTTGAGGCATGTTCAACATTTGGTTCCTGGATTTGTGAGTTATATAAAATGTTTAGTTTCCTATGAGAGGAACATTCTGGATGTTTGTTTTGTTCAGTTGGACTAAAAGTTTAATGTGTAAAATCGTTGTCTCTTGAAGTTAATCCAAGCTCAGCAGCGCTATAAAGTTTCCATCTTTGTGTCCTCGTTATTAATGCGTTCTGCACGGCCCAGGCCCACGCGATGAGCTGCGGGAGATCTTCAACGACATCAGCAGCTCAAGCGAGGACGAGGAGGACGAAGGGGACCGGCATGAAGACGAGGACCTGAACATCATGGACACGGAGGACGATCTGGTGCGACAGCTCCAAGACAAGCTCAACGAGTCGGATTCTGCTCAGCATGAAAGTGACAGAAACAACCAGATAGGTGAGAATACGGAGGAGGTGTGTTTCTGGTCAAGACTGGTGAAGTTGTGTAAAAGTTTAGCATTTCTTACAGTTAAGTTCATTAAGGAGTAGTGATTAATCGAAAGAAGTCAGTTTTGTGATGTCACACTTGGATTTACAAACACATAATTATCTTTTTTCTTTAAATATTAAACTGATTCATTTGATATTTTCCTAACAGTTGTGATGTTTTCTGTGATCAAAAGTACATTTTTCATCCACTGCATGATTAATTCCACATGAAAAGTTAAACTTTACAAATAGACTGCACAAAAGAGATAATTATATTTAGATAAATTAACTACATATAACTGTATGCATGATCCTTGGTCTGTGTGTGTGTGGGTGCGTGTTAGGGCTGCAACAACAAATCGATAAAAATCGATTATTAAAAGCGTTTGCAACGAATTTCTTTAACGATTCATTGTATTGCGCGTTTTATGCGTCCCTCGCCATGTCGCCGAGCCGTTTACGTCACCCACAGAGCGTCGTCAACGCTGGCTGAACTAAATAAAGTTTGGGAAGAAAAAAAACTCTACCTGTAAAGATCCGCCCTCTCTGAGACCTTGAGTCAAAAGAAGAGATTTCGAACTTTAAACAGTTTTTAAATTGTGTTGTTTGGCCAAGTAGAACCGAAGCTATGATAAAAAGTAAATGCCACATTTAATTTTTTTAACGATGGTCTGATTTGATGTGAGCCGTGTCGTGAGGAGGAAACACGTCCCGGGGAGGAAAAAAAGTACCTCAGTCCACCATTTGTTTCCTCTTCTCGGGTCAGAGATATAAAACCCTCCAGTCTTTTTTTTTTTCTGATCGAGGCTCAAAGTTATTTGATAAACAGCAAAAAGGTTCAGGATGAAGAAAAAGAAAAAACAGGCGCGAGCAGAACTTCAGACCACTTCACATTAATTGATAACTTGCATCCCTAAATTATACAGGAATTAAATTGATTTATATCTACTTATATTTATGTAATTAAGTGTTTTAATGATTTGGCCGATTAATCGAAAAAATAATCAACAGATTAATCGATTATTAAAATAATCATTAGTTGCAGCCCTAGTGTGTGTGGATGTGTCTTTTTCCACTTTATAGTTTCTTCCCATCAGTTTTGCAGTCAAAGCAGATGAACAGCTTTTGTTTTTACTTTTCAAATAACAATGTTCAACCAACGGGTGGTTTGACTTCCTAGTTTTACATTTCAGCTACTGTTTCGCTGATTTTAGATCTTAGCTACTAATTTTTTTTGTTTAGCTATAAGCTACCATTTTGCCAATTTTATCTTTAAGTTACTGTTTTGCTAAATTAATGTTTTTACAACCGTTTTATTCATTTTAGCTTTCAGCTACTGTTTTGCTGATCTCTACTTTGAGTTAATGTTATGGTAATAACATAATATATAATTAATATTAATTAAATATATAATTATACAGCTGCTGGTTTGCTGATTTTCAATTCAATTCAAAAATACTTTATTAATCCAAGAGGGAAATTAGGTGTTGTTGTTACTCATTTAACTAAAGAGTTATTGTAGATGCTGATGGCTGTGGGCAGGAACGAACTTCTGCAGCGGTTTTCAGCTTGTAGCTGTTTTGCTGATTTTAGCTTTTCACTACTATTGTGCTGGTTGTATCGTTTAGCTTCTGTTTTGTTCATTTTAGCTATAATCCACTGTTTTGCTGATTTTATCCTGTAGCTACTATTTTGCTTGTTGTAGCTTTTAGCTGCTGTTTTGTTTGTTTTAGCTATAAGCTAATGCATTGCTAATTAAAATTTTCACCACTGCTTTGATAATTTGAGCTTTTAGCTTATGTTTTGGTAGTTTTTCCTTTTTGACTTGTGTTTTACTTTTTTAGCTACCATTTTAGTTGTTTTAGTTTTGAGCTACAGTTTTGTTTTAGCTTTAAGCTAATTTTCTGCTTGTTTCAGCTTTTCACTGTTTTGCTTAACCAGTATTGTGTTGCTCACTTTAGCTGTTTTACTCAGCACTCAGCATTTCTCTTGTGTTTTCACTATAAAATGCTTCATTTTTAGCTTTAGACTTTTTGTTTTCAAAATGTTGCCCCTCTGTACAATGTTGATCCATATAGGTATAAAATATACATTTTTAATTTATTTTTATTTTTAACGGTTTGTATATATGTATGTAATGGCAAAACAAAATCCTGCTCAGTGTCAAAACTTTCATTGTTGATGGCAGGTCATCATTGTGTAGGAGTTTGTTCTGCTTATTTTTTAACTCTAAGAAACCACTCAGGTTGCTGTTAAAGAATAGATTTAGGTGCAAAGAGCTGACTCCTAAATTTGAATCTGTTCACCTTGAAATAACCTCCATACCTGTCTGAATGAAGTAACTGCTGCATTCGATAATGCAATCATTCCTGCTGTGCTTGCAAGTCACACCTTAGGGTAAATGTTCAGTCTCTCAGCCAAGTGGGTTTTTCATTTTTTAGACCAAGTGGTCCCAGCTACAAGGTTGGGCTTTAGAACAGAGTCAGACGTTAAATTAAGTCAGACCACCCTCAGGAACTTGTCGAAACGKATGTCAGAAATGAACTTAAAGCTTAAGTGCTCAAACTTTTAATAGGAGCTGAGCTTTCTAGGTCAGACATCACACACAGTCAAATAAGTAGCCTCTATTTCATGTAAACACACAGTGTGCCCCTCGCCCACAGAGAGGCACACACTGACAGCTCTCAGCTCCCCTCCTTAACTAACCAGTCTGACAGGTGTTGTGGCTCAGCGTGCAGCTCAGACAGCAGTCCGGTCCGACGGCACAGCGCYTCCTTATCTGCATGCATGAAGCTGTCAGTCAGTCAGCAGCTCTACTGGTCAGATCCAAAGCAGAGACTTTCCACCGATATGTCCCACATTGGTTKAGTGTGTTTCCCGCCGCTGTGCAGAGTTGTAATAAATGATGCTGCAGGGGCTCCTTTTTCTGTTTAATTTAGCATAAAACAGCAACCGCATTGGAAAATTGAGCACCAGTGGAAATGAGCAGTGAATGGATACAATTAGTTTGAAAAATCTCGATGCTGGCGGAGCCACAGGTTAGTGTGATGCAGTGTAATGGGACTCTCTTTGTTAAGACTGCAGCAGACTGATTTAGTTGTCTCGTTGTGTTTCAAGCTGCTTGTGCATCTTCTCCTAAATGGACCGGTAGTTCCCAAGAGCTGCAAGATGCATGTGCTGTTTCCCTACGTTTTTTTTTWAATTAATTTATTTATTTTTGCGGCTCCAAAAATGAAGCTGCATCATTGTCCTTCTATAAMCTCATCAACCCACTCTTTGCAGCACATAAATTGTGGGCACATAAATGTCTTCTTGATGTTGTGTATGACCTTCTCATGCACGAACCTCTTGCTGTTTTCTGCAGTTATGGAGTATCAGGTGCAGATTAACAACGTTAAGGCCAAGCTCCAGGAAACCCGTGCTCGGAAGAAACAACAAGAGCAGCTCATCATGAAAGTGGAAAACCAGGCTCTGAAAGTAAGTAACAAGTGCACTCTTTTCCTCACAAACAGCATAAGACAAAGTTGAGCGTTAAACTGCGGGGGTATTACGTATTTCCCAGACAAATAGTTCAATTCTATGTGTGTGTATGGATGAACCAAAATGGCAACCAAACAGGGCAACAGCTCACAGCCAACAAAACCCAACTTAATTCTGTGTTACAAAGTCTGCCCCACTTTTCACCTGAGCGTCCCAGACACAGGGCCGCAGGTCAGGTGACATGTTTACAAAATCATCAACCTTTGGCCTGACTTTGCAAGGTACCAAGTACACCTGTGTACCAACCTAAGTTCAAACATGGTGTTCATTATGGACAACTCACGCCCAGCACACAAGTCCAGTAACAGAACATCATTTCAGATCAGGGAGGCTGTTCCTCCAAATCACCCCCCCCTCCAGGTAACTCAGTCATTAGGGATGTCCCAATCAGATACTCTGTATCGGTGGCAGATATGGCCATGTTTTGAAAATTGGGTAGAATTGGATTTAGTCATGTGATCGGGCCGATCCAGTTTTGGCGACAGTTTTCAGCATCATCATGCTTTACAACTGCTGTTAAGAAGTCAAGATACAAGTATCCATGTCCACAGTGTGGGAACACTTTTCAGTGGAAAACGATGCTGAAACTGCATCTTGCAAAATCTGCAAACTAGATGTTTCTTGTGTGGGAACAGCAGGGCTCGCTTTAATACTACCAACCTTGTCACTTGGAAAGAAATAAAGCTATCAGATCGGTATCGGAAAGACTAATTGTTAAAAAAATCGGATTGTATCGGGAGCCAAAAAATCTGGATCGGGACATCCCTATCAGTCATTGCCCACATGGGCATCGACGTCACCAGTGGTGGACATCACTTGTCCTCTAACCTGTTATCAGCGGCACAAGCTTATTGTTGTCATAAGTTGTGATGTCATAAAGGAGTTCTCTGCCATTGATGTTGGTCAGTTAGGCTCCGCCCTGCTGGCAGAAACAGAACTTAACCTCCTKGTCAGAGGTGAAGTTTTTGGTAGAGTTGGTTCGTTTTGTTTATTTGTTTGTCTTTGCACAGGATTACTCAGAAAGTTATGGATGGATTTTCCTGAATTTTCAGGGCTTGTTGTGGTTGTCACAATGAACAATTATTTAAATTCTGGTGGTGATCTGCCAACATCTGCCAGAGCTGCAGCTTGCTCTAGCACAAACTGGAAATGAAACTATGACGATGTCATTCTATGACTGCCGATCAGCATCCAGCAGAACTTTGCTCCACCAATCACAGCACAGCAGCCGCACAAGCTTATTTGCATAACCTAGGGTCTTGGTGGAGGTATTCACTCTCCAAGTGCTTCTTAACTTTTTTTATTGATAAGGTCACTTCCACCAGGATTCTGTCGTCCCCTTCTGTTCATGACTCTTCAGTCCTCGTCCACTTGTGTTTGATACATCTCAGCCTGTCACTTCTTCCAGTTGAAGACTGGTGGGACTGTTGTTAGTTTTCTATTGGTTTAATTTACAGGTGAATGAGATCATCTGTGACTAGTCCAAACCAGAGTTATAGGTCTGTGTAACACGTGACACTTCCAGTTTACCCCTTTCAGAATAAAAGCACAACCTTGTCTGCTCAGAGGTTGTGAAAATATCAGTTTATTGTTTGTATATAAAAACCACCAAAATAGGTCCATTTGATTAAACTATGTACAATTCAGTTATTACTTTTCCCTCTTTTCCCAAATTAAAGATGGCAACTATTCACTTTATTCTTTTATTATTTTGATAAAGAGATGAAGCTTGAACACATCTTTGGGAGAGGTGGGGAGTAGTGAGGGATTAGGGAGCAGGGGATCAGCTTGGCTTGGAATTAAACTGGGGATTTGAGGAAAATAGGTTGGGAACCCCTAGTCCTTTAAACTTACAATAATCAAATGTGTTTTTTTACACTGTATATATTATATAAAAGCAAAAGCTTATTGTAAATTAAATGTGTGCAAATTGTAGCATGATTCAGTGAAGTGCTACACTCTGTATAGCAATATATGCTACAGAAGCTAATATCTGCAAACCAATTCAATGAATAACAGTGATTACATCGGTTTTATAAGCTAATTTTATTTTGAAGCTGTTGCATAAGCTTCAATTCGGGTCAGATCACATCTTTATGGAGGAAATTAAGATAAAATCTGAAATGAAACACTTTTTCCTGTTTCTCCTCTGTTAGTACATCCATAACACACTCAGCTTTCTGTCATTTTTATATACATTAGATAGTTTATATGTAGTTGAATATATTAATAAGGCTTTCGTTTATCATCAATAGTTCTGACAGTTTTACATAGTCAGCTCTTATTGTTTGGATTTATCATTACTGTACATACAGTATTAGCAAAGTAGCTGACTCTTGCCCTGTTTGCTGCTTCTACAGTAGATCACAGGGTCATGTGGCCAGAAAAACACAACAGCTGTATTACAAAACCTCCTTGATAGAAATTTAACAAGTGAAGCAAATGAGTTGGGAGGCAAATCCTTGTTGCATATGTTCACCCAAAGCTCATCTGCAATCTTGAAAAAAATAAAAATAAAATAAAAAACAGCTGATTGTGCACATTTTAGGTCTRTGTTTTATTATGTTAAATATTAAATCTGCCCCTCTGGCTGTTCGCTGTATAAACCCCACCATCCTCAAAATAAAAAGTGCAGATTTCACTCTTCAGCCTCTTTAACGAAGACTTTACGATGAGAGGGACACGAGCAGACGTGGTGCCTTCTTCCTCTTTTATTTTTTTATGTTGCCATTTAGAGCTCTCGTTCCGTCGTGTGTTTTGGGACCGTCAAAGCCCGATCACCAGTCGTTACTATCACAGTCGCGTGGAGAAAGGTCAGCTGTCTCAGACTGGCGTTCTAAATGGCCTTTCTGTCAGGGAAGGAGGATGGTGACATGAGCAGCCTCGGCAGGCACACACTTAAAGCCACGGCAGTTTAATGAGGCTCAGCGTGTCGACTCGCACAAATCTTGTTTTGTCTCTCATCCATTTCAGAACCGCTTCCAAGCCTTGTTGAACGAGATCATTCAGCAGGAGGAGAGAGAGATGGAGCAGGTACGTTTAAAAAAAATAAAATCAGTGAGTTTTCTACATCTTCCAGCATTTTATTGTCAGAAACAGAGCTTATCTGCCCTAGGAGGATGTTCAAATGAAGTGGTGTGTAATTTGTCGCCTCTGTAGCTTAACTGCGCACAGTTCTGGGTTAAGTGTAATGTCAGTAGAAAACATAAAAATTTATATAAAATGACACGTTAAATATCATATAGTTACTCTACAATTAAACTGCAGAGCTGTTGGGCATCAATTACACCCTCATGTTTCATGTTTCCACAGCTGGCTTCCCTGCAGGAGCAGCTGGACTCGCTGATAGAGAAGTGACCAGCAGGGGGCAGTCTTATGTCATCCTCAGCCATACATCACCCACAAAGACGAGGAAGAGGAGGAGAATAGCCTGTTTGGAAATTGAAGGCCTTTATTAGCTGGCTTTTGTCATTTTTTTCATAATGTCTGCAGCCTTCTAGGTTTTGAAGTAAAAAGTTAATATTTTTTGTTAACTTACTGCATGATTGAAGTAAAAAGTTGGCCTCCAGGGAGGATGCTGGTTTTGGCTGTCATCCTAAAACAAAAACTAAATCTTAGCCAGCTTTTATTTCAATCAACCCTTTGTGTTTTTTTTTTTTTTTTACAAAAAAAAGACACTCAAAAAAGACACAAAAGCTGGATTTTATTGTTTTATTCACAGTGGCACACATCACCACACACGAACGTTTCTTTGTTTCTGATTGTGCTTTTGTTACTTTGTCAAAATATATTTAGTGTCCTGATTACCAACCTAAACCACGCAAGTTCAGTTTGTTTTATCCTAAAAAAAAATCATCAAAATCAAATAAAACCTAAAAAAACTGAGTTTTATGTTTGGGTTGTTCCCTCTTGAGTTGTAGACATTTAAAGTGTATTTTTCAAAACAAACATTTACAAATGCTGCATTTTGTTTGGTACTGCAGCCAGTTTGTGTGATTTTTATCAAAATTAATGGTAATGTTCCTAAATTATATTTTTAGATTAAACCTCAACCAGTGATGTTATCATGAGGTGGAACTTTTCGAACCTTCTCAAACCAGCACGGAAGACAAGTCTGGGGATTTCAGGGTTGGTCTGTCCATAATTGGGACTGGAGACGCAGAGCGGCAGGGCTCCGGGGTGGACGAGATCTGCCCTGGTTTCCTGAAGGCTCTGGATGTTGTGGAGCTGTCTTGGTTGACACGTCTTCATGTGAACATCTGTGGCAGTGCCAGTGGATTGGCAGGTCGAGGTAGTGGTTCTCATCAAAAACGGGGACCAGAGTTTATGTTCCAAATACAGGCACATCACTCTCCTTAGCCTCCCTGGTAAGGTCTACTCGGGTACTGAAGAGTGAGTGCGATCGATGGTTAAACCTCAGATTCAGGAGGAACAATACGGTTCTATCCTGGCCATGGAACACTGGACCAGCTCTACCCTCACTAGGGTCATCGAGGGGTCATGGGAGTTCCATGTGTTTTGTGGATTTGGAGAAGGCATTCGACTGTTCCTTGAGGTACACTGTGTGGGGTGCTTCACGAATATGTGATTGTGTGTTCCTTGTTACGGGACATTCAGTCCCTATACAAGGAGTGAAGGTTTGACTGGCATTGCCAGCAGTAAGTCGGACCCCTCCAGGATAGGAGATGGACTTCGCCAGGGCTGCCCGTTGTCACAGATTCTGTTCATAACCTACATGGACAGAATTTCTCGGTGCAGCCAGGGGGCGGAGGGAGTCCTGTTCGGTGGCCTCAGGATTCCATCACTGCTGTTAGCAGATGATGTGGTCCAGGTTGGTGTCATCGTGTTGTGATCTTCAGCTCTCACCGGAACGGTTCACAGTTGAGCGCTCTTTCATTGTGCTCTGTACGATGACAATAAAGTTCTCTTACCTTACCTCCAAATCTGAAACCAGTTGGGAAAGGTTAGATTGCTCTCTCTGGATTGGGGGTGAATTTCTGCCTCAAGTGCAGGAGTTCAAGTATCTTGGGGTTTTGTTCACGAGTGAGGGAAGAATAGAGCRTGAGATTGACTGACGGATCGGGGCAGCGTGGACTCTACTGGTCTGTTGTGAAGAGGGAGCTGAGCTGTAAGGCAAAGCTCTCTGTTTACTGATAGTCTACGCTCCTACCCTCAMCTTTGGTCACAAACTTTGGGTAGTGACCAAAAGGATAAGATCACAGATTCAGGCAACCTAACTGAAACAAGCAGAGAGATAATGGAGTTAAATTTAGATCACTTATGCTAACTAAATTTTAAAAAATAAAGTATTTTAAAGGGTTTTTACAGCTTATCGACATTTTAAGAGTTGAATAATTCAAAATAATAATTAGATTTATCATTAGTAGTTGTTACATTCTGCTGTATGTCATGTTATTCAGACCACCCATGGTCAGGAAGGATGGCCCTGCTTCCAGAATGATCTTTGGTCCAAAGACTGATCTAGACTTTTCTCTTATCCACATGATTCTGGCCTGTCCTAAGTCTTCCTGCAGGGATTGCCCCCACCAATCGTAGGGGTAGGCGAGGGATTAGCTCCGCAGATTAAAGTGGCCATCTCCAAACCCTGCTTAATCCTGCCATCTGTCAGAGAGCAGCAAACCAGCCAAGAACTCTCTCTTCACTGGGCTAATTAGAAAAGCCAGAAGAGCACACTCAAGGAGAGAATCTTCAAAATACACAAACTTTCTCTGCTTGKTTTCGGAGGCGATGGAGGATATCAGCCTTCGCAACTATCCAGGAGTCCAGAAGAAAATTCTGGCTGGAGGCAAAGGACCACTGCCTCATTTTCCACCTGGGACCAAGGTATTCTAACTGATGACCTGAATTAATGATTGTTTGTGTACTCATTAGGAAAACATTCATTGTCATGTCTTCTTTCCTTTGTTACACTTGTTTAGCTTTTCCTCCTAAATTAGATCCTTATGAATTTTCATGAGGTGAGAAAACGTTCTTGGCTCACACGCACAGAGCAAACATTTGGTCAACCGGATTGCAACATGYTTTTTTTTTGGCCCCAGTCTTTGTGCATCCACTGATCTGTTGGTCTCCCTTTCTTTTCTCTCCCCTTCCCCCCGTCCCATCCAAACATATGGCACCAAGCCTGGACACTGTGACAAATATTTTCCATGACAATGCCAGCATGAATTTCCATTCACCTGTGTATCTCTGTGTGTGTGTGTGTGTGTGTGTGTGTCCAGTCCGCTGAGGTGATTCCCATTTGTTTGCACAGTAAGGATTTTGTCCTGTTGGACTCAGTCTATCAGCCTATAAATAGAGTGATAGAAGGATCCAACAGGATTTTGCAGCCAGCCTGACCAAGGGTTAGGAAGTTTTTTTTTAAACACATATGGGAGACATAAAAGAAAGATCTGAGAAAGAAAAAAATCCTTATTTTAAATGATAGAGAAACAAATGAAGTTTAAAAAGCAGAGACATTTTTTTCTTCTTTACCTGCTTCTCTTCTTTGGGTCATGAGGATCTAGACCCAATTTCCAGGGGTGACAGTAAAGGTCAAGGGAAAGGTTTATAACACTAGTGCGTCCACATGTTATATGGTTTGGAGACAGTGGACAGGTGACAGAGCAGGAAGTGGCAGAGCTGAAGATTGTAACATTTTCCTGCAAATAAATAATCATTTCTGATTAGATTTCCCTTGTTCCTCTGACAACGGCTCAGGAAGGAAGAAAAACCCCACTTTGACTTCAGACTATTTTCTAAAGATTTTTGCGTGGAACTTCATTTGTGGCTCGAATTAACATCTCTTACAAAAAMCCCCACCAGACGTCCTGACGCCTTATTGTTAATAGATAAGAATTGCCACATTCCTGTTCCGAACCCCACAAGTTCTGTTGCTTCCDTCCCCCATAAGCACAGGACTGTCTGTTGGTTCCTCTTCAAAGGGATCATAAATGCCTTTAACCAGACTCTTCGGCGTGACTGAGAACAAAGGACCTACATTCTTCATTAAATGTGAAAAAAATGAGAAAAGATAAAGGAATCTGTGTATCTAATGTTTTCTGTCTTATTGCAAAGAATGTCATC
>NW_013952403.1:2442718-2452638 GCF_001266775.1 Austrofundulus limnaeus | reverse complement strand
ACAATAAAGTTACAGGTTTTCGTCTCTTTCCTGGGTTAGTTTTTGATCAAATTAAGAGCGTGGTGCCTCGAGGTCAGATAATTTGCGTATTTAAATAATTCACTAATAATTCATTTTAGAATATACCCAAAACCCCTACAAGATGTTCTCATTGGGAGGGATAAGAATGGATATTGAGATCAGAGGTACAGCACAGGTTGAACCACTGGGAGATAAAGTTAGAGGCCAGACTGAGTCGGCTTGGCCAGTGGAGGGACAGTGAATATATTGGTAGAATGATGTTAGAGATGCAGCTGCTTGGAAAAAGACGGAGGAAATATGGATGAATGTTAGAGAGGACTTGGAGGCAGATGGAGTATAGTGGCCTCTGAAAAGGGAACTGTTAAAAGAACTGTGTAAGAAGACCATCATGGYCACACAAACGTCCATTGTCACACCAGAATTATCCCATATTTCAAAAATGAATGGTGCCTTTTTACTGAATTGATTACAGACATAAATATTTTTAATCTTGGAACACAACTACATTAATAAAGGAMAGATATTTTGAAGCAAAAACCCTTTTTTGTAATAACATACATGTGTATTAAAGACGGTAGCCTATTTTTTGCAGCYACCGGTAAATGAACATCGATCCTATAGAAGCCACGGATTCCTAAATGAAGGTGGTAGATATGAGCTGAAACCCTCAGGATTTAAACACCAGCAGTGGAGTTAGGAAGAACAGATAAAGAGATGGAGGAGGGCAGAGTATAAAAATGGCTTAAAGGCAGAATTACATTGATATTTAAATGATATTAAAGTGGCGAGGCCTATGGGTTGAGGGTTAGAATAACGAGGACCGAATTATTTTGACAGCCTGGAAAAGGGGAGGAAGGATGAACAGAACTGCGGGAACAATTAGAGTTAAAAAAATAATTTATATTTCTACATTTGATCTCCATTAAGAACATAAGAAAAAAATAAAAGTGAGAAGAGGTGTTAAGTTCAGTTATATCAGTGGTGGGCATATGTCACTAATACTGTATCAGAATTTTATTTATTTATTTTTTAGTTACCAGACTAACCTTTTCACTGACTTTGAAAAACGGTTAAAAGCCTACTTGCTTAGCGTTTTTTTTTTTTTTTTAATTATAATCCTGGCCAAGACTAAAAAAAAAAAAAAAAAAAAAAAAAAAAACAGAAAAAGAGCAAAAATAGAAAAAGAGCAAAAATAGAAAAAGAGCATTTGTTTCCACTAAAAGGTTTTGCTAACTGACTGTCAACAGCTGACTAAGATGACAGTCTTTAGTTGGAAGGAGACATGTTAAAGTTGTCTTAGCATTTAGCTGTTTGTGTTAGTTTCTATTGCTTGTTTATTGTTAGCTTCCGCTAAATTAAGTTGTGCAGACTTTTAGTCCGCTAACAGCTTACTAACAAACTAACATGAACAGGTTTGTGTCAGTCCTACCATTCTTTAGCTGGAAGACAAAAGACTTTTAGCATTTAGCTGTTAGAGTTAGCATCTGCTAACCTTTACTTGTTTAGTGTCAGCACCTTTTAATTTTTTAAAACTTGTTTAGCTGGTATTGTTAGCTTCCATATTTTTTTTTTACTTGTTTAGCTTTTAATGTGAGCATCTGCTAACTTTTACTTGTTTACCTGTTTAGTGTTAGCTTCTGCTAAATAGTTTTGCTAACTTTAACTAACAAACTAACATTGGCAGGTTTGTGTCAGTTCCACCATTCTTCAGCTGGAAGGATGTGACACAGTCATCTTAGCTGTTAGCTTATGCTGTTTTATTTTGTACTTGTATAGCTTTAACTTCAGCTATTTAATTTTTAATTTTTTTCATGTTTAACAGTTTATGTTAGCGAAGCTATATGTTTAGTTAACATTTTTAACATTTAATATTTAGTTTAGTTATTTGGGTTAGCTGTGCCCACCACTGGATAATTCATATTTCATTTAGCAAAAAACAAAACAAAACAAAAAGCAGACCTCACAGTGTGTCCACCTTTTTTTCTCATTCAAGCTTGTCTTCCACTTYCAAACTCTCCTGGACAACTTTGAGCGGACGGTCATCGACGACAGCCGCCTGGCWGGCAGACCAGCTGAAATCTTTGTTGGAAAGTTGTTCAAGATGGAGATTTGGGAGCCCATGCTGACGTCCATGAGGGTCGGGGAGGTGGCTGAATTTTGGTGCGATGCCGTTGTGAGTTAAAAACATCGACTGCAAATACAGTATATTTTCCTAATATATAAAGGGTTAGTTGTAGGGAAGTAAGGAAAGCATTTTGTACATGTGCCAGCCTTCAGCAGCCTCCTACATGTTCAGTTCAGAATAATATAAATGTGTTTGAACTAATTTAGTCCTTTTCTTCTACAGAAAAAGTCAAATTGAGCGACATTGTTTCTCTGATTCGTAGGGGCTTAAAGCACCAGAGGCTTAGCATGATTAAGTGCTTTTTTGTTTGTTTTATTTTAGAATCTGTGTTCCTGTTTTTGTTGATGTGTCAATCTTGCAGCACACAGGCCTGTATCCCATCGTGTCCAAGGGAATGAGGCTGATTGCTCAAGGCAAAGACCCCCTGGAGGGTCAGAAACACATGTGTGGCATGGGAAACCTGTTCCACTATCACTCCACTGGCTTCCCTGAGCTGGATGAGATCATGCGAACGCCTCAGCCGCTGATATTCATCATGGAGCTCCTGCAGGTAAGCTGTGTCACCTGTCCTGAATTCCTAATGAAAAACAACAACAAAACAAGACGTTGCACTGAAACAAAATGATGGAAGAAGCAGCAAAACACAAAACATGTCCACGTTTTTACCTTTTTTTCAGCTGATTTTATTTAGTTTGTTTTGCATCTTTATCTTTAGATTAAAAGCAAACAAAGATGGTTCTAAACCATTTCTGAAATACGTAACATAAACCTTAAAGAAAACCAGTAAAACAGGTGGGTAAAACTCCTTTTAGTCATTAGTTTTAGTGTATTATTGTATTTTCACCAAGGGCCACATGAGCATTATGTAGTTGTAATTCAACGTTTCATGTTTACCTTTAACTAAAAGCTCAAAATGTTACACTCCTCTTCTCATTGTTAACATTGCTCAGTTGTAGCAAGCAATAACTGAGCTCTACGTGGTATTTCCTGCACAGAAACAGTGTTTTACTGCGTTTTTATAAACACTGAAAAGTACTGACTACGACTGACTAAATGTAAAACAAATAACACAGAAATACTATTACAAGTAATAGTTTTACTCATTTTCCATCAGAAAACTGGAGGGGGCACTCCAGTTTAAACTTACGTCTTGTAASTGGGAAATTCCCACTTCCCAGTACAAATGGGCCGCAGCAAAAGTAGCCGACGAAACGCAGCGAAACAGAGATTTTAAACTGCGAATTTTGCAAACTGCTGACCCCGTTTGAACCTTGTTCACCTTCACCAGTGGAATGCTGTCATTTCACTGGTGAAGTAATCGACAAAAGCAGWGCACACTTATTTGAAAACACGTTCCCTAAATTATTAACGCCCAATTAATACTAATTGATTAAATGGTCATTAAAATTTTAAGCTTCTGGTAAAGTTACTACAAMGCTGAGGCCTTTAAAACTAAAAAAGATTTTGACTTTTATTGCGCACTATTGTGTGCAAACAAATATTTCAGAAAGTTATTTTTCTATAAAAACTGAATTAAAAAATATTTAGTGAAGACTAGAAGATTTTTTTACAGTTTTGTTGTATTTTTTTAAGTTTATTTAATTTATTTATTTATTCATCATCAGTGACTTTTTTTAAGTGAAGAGAAAATAGAGACAAAGAGAAAAACAGAGAGAGAAGTAATTAGAAAGATAGAAAGACTGAAATAGCAATTAGAAGTATATTAAATATACACCAACAAAACATTATTTAAGTTGTTATTTTTCTAAAAAAACTGAATTAAAAAATATTTAATGAAGACTAGAAGATTTTTTTTACAGTTTTGTTGTATTTCTAAACTGCCCTTAATTAACCTCATTAAAATGTTGCAGAACTTCCTCCTGAACAAATGTAATCAGCTTCTTATCTGTATGACCCAACATTTATCATATCTACAATAAATCAGCTCTGTGATGTAAATGTTGACTTCTAATTTCTATAACTTTCAGATAAAAGCATTAAAAAGTATAGTTTTCTGTGGTTTTACATTAGATAAGTTCATGTGAGTGATTTTAAATCTTTGAGTTCATGCATTCAGACTCTTTTCTTCCATCCCGTCTCTTCCTGCCTGTGCTGCTTCCAGGTAGGAGACCCCATGTCCTACCACAGAGAGTCGTGGATGATGGACAAGGACGAGAAGCTGCAGACGGTGCCGGTCCTCCACATGCAGGGCAACGCTCTGGTCAAGCAGAGGCGGTTCAGAGAGGCCGCCAGCAAATACAAAGAAGCTGTGCTGCTGCTGAAAACCGTTCAGTCCAGGGTGAGTGAAGGATGGATGGAGAGAGAGAGTGAGATAAATGACTGCTACACTGGTGCAGGCAGGCACTTTTCATGTTTTTTTAATCTTTCTTTTTCCATGTGGGCAGAGAACTTTGTTTTTCTGTTTTGATCTTTTATTTCACTGTATTCCTGCTTCCAGGCAGCCTGGGTGGGACAGAAATCTGTCTGAGAACGAGGGTAGAAATGGAGACATACCGACAATAGAGCCGTCAGACTTGTTTTGCACAAGAATACTGTCATTTTCTTCAGCTTTCAGAACATCACAGTTTAAACTAGAGTTATTGCATTTCCTGCGAAAATGCAGTGTGAAGGCTTAATAATGAAAGATTTTAGCTGAAAACTGCTGAAGAAGCTGCAAAGTTTTAATAGCAAAACTGTTAATGCATGTTCAGTTTGAACAGCTGACTTGATGAAAGTAGGACAACAAAAGTGAAAAATCAGTAGAAAGATAGCAAAAAGTGGTCAAATTCTGAAAAGTTAAAAAACAATAGCTAAAATTAGCTAAATTAAGCTAAAAGTAGATGAAACAAGTTATCAGACAGGAAAATAAGAGTGAAAAGTTTCAAATGAGCTAAAAACAAGAAAATAAAAAACACTTACAATGTGTTTTGAAATGGCTAAATTAGCTGAAGTAGCTAAAATAAAGTAGCTTAAGTAGCTGAAGTTAGCACAAAAAGGWGATTTTGGCTGAAAAAAGTTCAAATTGGCTGAAATGAACTAAAAAGTAGCTAAGAACACAAACAGCTGAAATTTTATTTCCACCTTTTATTTTATTTTGATTTGTGTATTTTCTTTGTTTTCTATTGTATATGGTTATTTTGTTTTTTAATGAAATGAATAAATTTTTTGAAATAAATTGACAAAAACAGCTTTAAAAGTTTACATTAAGAGAAGAATAGCAGAAAATGATATGAATATGAATGATGGCTAAAAAAAACTAAAATCAACAAAATAGAAGCTGATGGAAACTGAAGCATCAAGTAAAAAATGAACCAGAATAAAAGTTAAAAAGTGCAGTAAAGATTTATGAACATTTTAAAGAGGTTTAAGGATGTTGAAGACGACTCCGTTAATTTTCAATGAGACATAAATGGCAGAAAAAGTTAAACATGTCAAAAAGTATAAATAGCTGACATACCAAACTCCTGAAGCAGCTGAACCTTCTGATACACAAACTGTTGAAAAAACACAAAAATTGTGTAACTAGATGCGTGCCAAAAAACATCCAGAAGAAAAATTGTTAAAAGCCTTTTAAAGTATTTAAAGTAAAGATTTTAGTATTGTGCCACCCCCACAGCTGCATGATGTTTAATCAGTTTGGAAATATTTAAAACAACTGTCTTCATGTCAGTTATTAAAGTAAGTGCCAGGTAACAGCAGCCCTCTGAGCATGTTCCTCGTCTCTGCATGCGTTAGGAGATGCCGGGCGATGTAGACTACATTAACTTGGGWCGGATGATTGTTCCCCTGGAGCTGAACTACTGCCAGTGCATGTTGGAGCTGGAGGAGTACTACGAGGTCATTGAACACACCACCGAACTGCTGGAGAAACACAAAGGTACGAGAAAATCCCCAGAAATGATACTGCTTCTGCAAYGAAGTTCTTCTTTTCCCAAAAAAGAAACAAGACGGGRCATTTGAGTTTCCTCCTCCTGAGTCACCTCCACAGTCCCACACAGTTGCATCACTCCCTCATACCTCTGAGGTTAGCAGCTGCACGCTTAATCTTGTGCACTGAGGTGGTTTAACAGTGTGAGTTTATTATTCACTGCAGAGATGTGAACTCTCAACATGCACCATATGTTCACAGAAGCTCAAGGCTAATGTTGTGGCCACATTTAAAAGAAGCAATTTTTGTTGCCYGTAATTATGGTATTTATTTACAACAACATGTTTTTCCTTATTTTAATTTAGACGTAAATGTGTTTATTCTTCTTAAAGCTGTGAGGACTGCCTTCTGTAAAAACCTTTCTTACTGGTAATGTCACCTGTAATCGAAATGCACAAATGCTAATGATGAATTAAGCTGGCTAATAAATAATGCTTCAATAATACATCAAAGTTTGAATCAAGCCAAATTTATCTTGAACACATGTAGCCCAGCTTTATTAACCATTTAAAATATGTTCATATTTTTGATTTGACAAACATCTGCAWTGTTAAATCCTCGTTATTGCTGTTTTAAATACAATGTAAACCCATCAGCCGTCATTATAACTAGGTAAACACCGGCGCTAATGTGTTTAATGTTGATTTAACATCTAATTACAGTGACAATATCAAAAAGGTTAGTTAGCAAATGAGCCGTCATTTGATGTGAAACTAAAAAACTTCCTTAACTACTTCAGGAAGCATCATTTTGTGAATCCCAGAGGTCTGAGTTTGGACATCTAAACTGCATTTCTTCTTTGAGATAAGCAGTGGTCTGCATCCTGTATATCTGTCGTTAAACAGCATGAATGAAAGAGTAATACTGTTGACTTTCTTCACAAGTTCAAAAAACAAACAAATCCAATTCTTAGCATTATATAGACTCATTGTATACATATTAAAGTGTATAAATTAATCATAAAGTTTAGCATTTTAAACTAATTTTTAAACTTCCTTTGCAAAGCAAGGGCACCTGGGTAATTTCAACAAATAAAATTTTTTTGTTTTTCATAATAAATTTCTCAGTAGGTTTCTTGTTTATGCATCTTGAATGCTTAAAATGAAAAGTGGAATAGAGTTAGCATAACTTAGCTTAGCATTATTAGCTTACTACTACTACTACTGTAGACTATCATAACAAGACTAGACTAGTGGAAATAGTTTGCTAACTCGTACTAATGAAGAAAATTACATTATTTCCTTAAATTTACTATTTTTTATAAACATTAAAAATGTTTCATTTCAAACATTGAAAGAAGTTGCAGCACCTGAAAAGAGTTTAAGCTAGTTAAAACAGTTTTGCTAACTCTTGCTAACAAAACAAACCCAGTTACTCCACACAAATAAAATAAAAAAATATATATTTCATTCACAATTTCAGTAGGTCCTGTATTTGACTCCTATATACTCAAAAGTAAAACTGGACGGTGTTAGTGCATTTATCTGATCTTAGCCTAATCAATGGTTGCTTAAGTTTGTTTAGCTTAGCATACTATAAAAAGGGTGAGCTTGAGCTAGTCTAAAGAAGTTACTCATACTAATAAAACAGACATTATTTTCATGCACATTATTCAATAAACATTAAATTTAGCCTAATTTTCCATAAACACCATCTGTAATTTCATAAACTCTGTGTACAGTTTCTTTATTCTTGTTCTAGCCTTTCTGTTAGCAGCGGCTGAATGTAGCAGCACTGTCCTCTGTCAGTGTGTAGGAGGACTTGAGGTTGATGTTACTGAAGGTTTTACAGCTGGAGCAGCCCTGGGAATCGTACTGTCAGACTCAGGACCAGTCATATAAAGCCTGGAAGATCCTCACATGCTGGAACAGCCTCCACTTCAGAGCCTCGAGTCGGCCCCCCACCCTGTGACAGGATCTACTGAGACAGGCTGTATTCAACACTGTATTCTTCAGCCAGCATCCTCAGTTTTACWATGACTTATTGTGTGTTTGTGTACCTCTGCACCACTTTTAGTGTGTGGGGAGAAAATATGTTTAGACAGTCAGAATGTGGGTATAAATAAAATCACTCAATGTACAGATTAGGAAAAAACTGAGTTAATGTGACATAATTACAGGACAGAATACAAATAGTTTTAGTTTTTGATCTTCACTGGTCAGGTCCAAAAGGTTGCCAAAAGGTTATATTCCTCCTTCAAATGTTTAAAATAACAATCCACCTCATAATAGCATTCTCTTCCTACCTTCTTGTTGTAGCAGTACCTTTTGTTTGACTTCTGTACAGATTTTCAGCGCCTTCTCATTCACCTTTCAGCTTCATTCCTTGCTGTGTTGTTGTTTCTCCTGTCATCAGTGTCATGTTGTCTGCAGCAGTTTAAGTCAGCCGCTCCGCTGCCGTTTCATCCCCTCAACACAGTTGTTCTTTGGAAAAAGGCGTCTCGCTGCAGTGCCTCTGCTTTTGCCAGAGGCGACCTGTTTAACTGTTGGCTGAATAAAAACTTAACATAGACAGAAATTAAATGATGGAAAAAACAACAACAACAACAACTGAGAAACAAAACAGTGTAAAACAGAAGTGCTGCAGTGAGTGTGAACACTTTTTCCATGTTGGGAAGTTTCTATTCGAGGAAAGATTAAAAGATTTTCACACCAATAACACTAATCTTTAGTTTTCTCTAAAGCCTGATTCACACGGCATGATTTAAAATTGTCGGTTGATTTTCAAAAAATGATAAAAAAAAAAAAAACAGATTTGGTCCTACAGTGTGTGGTGTACAGCCGCACAGCAAATACAACACATCACACAGCAACAGTTATTACTCAAGAACATTCACACATCACATGGGAAATCTCACAAAACCTTGTTTTCTGATTGGCTACACGTCACATTCAACAGGCTGCGAGCTCGTTTGTCCTCGAGGGAACACCACACACGATGGGATGTTGGACCAAGACAAACATGTTGAATATCCTCGATTTGAGATCGGAACGGTCCTGACGTCCTTCTGGGTTGACTACCTTTAACACACCACACACGGCAGGAATATCTCTTAAGATTATCTTGAGAACTAAGTTAATCAGGGCGTCCTGGGCCAAAAATAATAATTATCTTGTGTGGAGACAGGACATACAGCAGGGCAAGGGTGGGAATAAAACTGAAGGCCAGAACATCTAAATTTACAGCCACTACTCCCGGTCTCCCTGGTCAACCAAGGACTCGGTCCAGGGTCCTTCCATAGAAGCGGCTCCTGAATTTGGACAGAGCCACAGTTTGGCGCAACGGTTCCCAAACTTTTCCACAAATAAGAGTAGCAGAGAGCTTTTCTCCCAACTATTGTTTTGGGTGCTAAACTTATCAAATCAAATAAAGATATTAAGCTACTTTTATTCATTTTAATACACACCAACCTCCCTCTTTTGTGATAAGACAAAAGGTTTTTAGTCATTTTTAAATGTAATTTATTCTGAAATTCTTCTCAAGACACCACCTTGATGTTTCAGCACCTGCTGGTCCTGGGTCTTCTCCCAGTTGAACGTGCCCAGAACACCTCTCCAGGAAAGGGTCTGGGGGGCAACCTTACCAGCTGCCTGAACCACCTCAGACGATGAGACCTTGGTGCTCTGACCAAACCTGGCTCCTGGAACAGGACAGAACTATGTTGGCTAGTTTGTAGAATTTTTCTAATTAATTAGAGTTCCCACGGGTCCTTGAAATCCTTGAAAGTTTGTGAATTTGAAAAAAAAGATTTCAAGGCCCTGGAAAGTTTGTGAAAACAGCCAAAAATTACACTTGTCCTTGAAAATCCTTGCATTTTTTTGGGAGGTGAAGTTCTCAATTCACAAC
>NW_013952403.1:2439578-2441721 GCF_001266775.1 Austrofundulus limnaeus | reverse complement strand
TATGAATGAAGGGTATACATTTAATCCACTTTCTTTCATTGATTCTGACTCAACAACTTCTATGTTGTTCAGTTTTTCATTGAATTTATATGATATTAAACCTGTTTATTGGTAACATTCTGTGGTAGCARTAGGYAATTGCCATTGCACGTGGTTMKTGAATTTGAGGACATTGGTACTGGAAAGTTCTTGAAAGGTCCTTGAATTTGATGTTGACCAAGGTGTGGAGAMCCTGTCTAATGCTYGTCGGAAGCTAACCTACCTCCATATCTACCTAGAATTATGTAGCAAAAACCAAATAAAACACGCAAACTGTCAAACTGAACAGAGAAAACACGTTCTTTGTTGGGTATGCAAACAAAAAGTGAAGTGAAGCCAGGTCGTTACAGAGCTCACCCCTTACAGGYGTCTCTAGATTTTAAATATACTCTTCTGAGGACGTTTATCAAAAAGGCCGTTCCTGGGATGATACTTTTTTTTTTTTTTATCATTTTCTTCTCTTTTGATGGTAAAGAAAACAGAGCCGACACATGAAAGAGCGTTCTTATCTGCCTCAAAGCAGAGATGCCAACACAAATTAGACTTTATTGCAGCGACCAGAGATCCTCTTTTTTCATGTGATCACAGAAAACAGAGTTTGTCTGACAGAAGTACCTTGTGTTAATGAAAATACACATTTATGCTTTGCTTTAAAYGGACAAAAATTAATAACTCAGCTTCCAAAAAGCTAATTTTYTGTCTGAACATGACTAATAATGAAGTTGTTTGTGGTTTTGTTTCTCAGACTGTGTGAAGGCGTACTACAAGAGGGCCAAGGCTCACGCTGCTGTGTGGAACGAGAAGGAGGCCCAGAGAGACTTCAGGATGGTGGGCCAGCTCGACACCACTCTGTCCTCGCTGGTCCACCGCGAGCTGAAGGCCCTGATGGAGCRCATGAAGGAGAAGTACTGGGAGGAGAAGGAGCAGTTCTGGAACAAGCTGGAGACAACAGAAAGCAAGAGCAAAAGGGATGAGGAAGAGGCAGAGGAAGGGGAGCAAAAGAAGGAAGAGAACCTCGAAAGCGTCGCGACGGAGACGACGACGGGAGATGGATCGGCTCAGCCCGAAYGTGCCGAAGTTAACGATGAAGCTGCGACTTCTGAGGGAGGCGAGGAGGAGGAGGAGTCAAGCTGTTCTGTCGTCAGCTTCAACGTTTGTGATAAAACGGAGGGGAAGGACTGGCAGCAGATGTTGCGGCTGGTCATGTTGCTGCAGAAYGAAGGAAACTTTCACATCAAACAAAAACACTTCCAAGAAGCTTCTGCCAAGTTTAAAGAGGCTTTAGAATACGTGGACTTCCTGCAGAATAAGGTACGTGTGATGGTTTGTAAAAGATAGAGTTTTAAAGTAAAATGTCCACATCTTGTCACKTTACAACCTCAAACTTCATTATAGGTATGGAGGACCAAAACTGACATAACTTAAAATAAACATTTTTTTAAATAAATACACTTAAAATACACCACTTAGTTTAAATAAGAATCATGGTATATATTTTTATTGTCCTTCATGTTTATTTTTTCAGCTTACTCCAAACAAATGATAAATTTTAGTTCATTGCTCAATAGACAAGAGGTTGCAGGATCCATGTGCAGATTGAKTGTGCATTCTTGTGCTGCCTCAGTTTAGCTTAAAGTGTAGTTTAAAACAAAGGCACAGGTAAGTGTTTTCCCTCAGTGCATTTTAAATGTGTTTATTTATTTACTGGGCCATTTAAGTATTTCTGTTTTTATTTTTAAATATGTCAGTTTCGGTCCTCCATAAAGTAGTGTATGACTAAGAGGAAGGTAAATGAGACATTTTTCACAATAAATCTTTACAAATAAAAATCAGATTTTTATTCAGCTCCCTTTCGTGTGCAGCTGAAACCTAATTAGTGAATAAAAAGTCCACCTGAGTGTTTAACCTGATTATAAATACATCTGCTATGAGAAGGCCTCAGAGATTTGGTACCAAACAATAATGATCAAAATGCATCATGAAGAACAAGGAACGTGCCAAACAAGTCTGAGACAATTTCGAGAAGCTTAAAAGGGGCAATATCACGTAAAATCAACTTTTTTGAGTTTTATATCATGTTATAATGTTATACTCTCATAAAAAC
>NW_013952403.1:2429503-2439043 GCF_001266775.1 Austrofundulus limnaeus | reverse complement strand
TGTGTGTGTGTGTGTGTGTGTGTGTGTGTGTGTGTGTGTAGGGTAATATAAGGTTCCCACAGCAGGATCAGATTGAGTTTATGGATCAGACAGATAAAACTCACTGTGTGTTTTTGTTTAAATCAGACAAGCTTAATGATAATCTGACTCTGCTATGGTGTGGTACTAGCGCCAAAATTAAGACTGTTGAGCAGCCAGCGGTGGCTACATCCTTGTAGCAGAAAGTTAAATCTATTTCAAAGCCAGTTACTGATCTGATTAATGACAGGTCGGCACCGATAACTCAGAAGAAGATTAACGAGTTAGCATTAGAGAGGCTAACGTCTAGCATGCCTAGGCTGGTAACTCACTTTAATAGACACATACTTTTTTTAAATAAAACTTTTTAAAGAAAATGCATTAAGGCCAGACAGATTCTTTTTTAATTACCAGAATAAAGTCGGTATACATGAGACTAGTCATATTAGCTAAATAAAAACGCCATATTAGTAGAAGAAAGTTGTAAAATCATGAGACAAAAATCTTCGATAGTTATCAAGATGATCTGACGTGACCAACTCGGTCGAACCGCAGCCGATTAAAGATTGAATATTTCCTTATTTGTAAAACCAATACCAAAGTATAACTTCATAAGATGCTCTACATTCTTCAATTTAACACAGTTGCTAGTCACTAGCCTCTCCAATGTTAACTCTAGCTTAGATATGCTAGTCACTAGCCTCTCTAATGCTAACTCTAGTCTGGGTATGCTAGTCACTAGCCTCTCTAATGCTAACTCTAGTCTGGGTATGCTAGTCACTAGCCTCTCTAATGCTAACTCTGGTCTGGGCATGCTAGTCACTAGCCTCTCTAATGCTAACTCTGGTCTGGGCATGCTAGTCACTAGCCTCTCTAATGCTAACTCTGGTCTGGGAATGCTAGTCACTAGCCTCTCTAATGCTAACTCTGGTCTGGGCATGCTAGTCACTAGCCTCTCTAATGCTAACTCTGGTCTGGGTATGCTAGTCACTAGCCTCTCTAATGCTAACTCTGGTCTGGGCATGCTAGTCACTAGCCTCTCTAACGCTAACTCTAGTCTGGGCATGCTAGTCACTAGCCTCTCTAATGCTAACTCTAGTCTGGGCATGCTAGTCACTAGCCTCTCTAATGCTAACTCTAGTCTGGGCATGCTAGTTACTAACTCTCCAATGCTAATGCCAGCAAGGAATGCTAGTCACCAGCCTCTCCAATGTTAACACAAGCCTAGATGTGCTAGTCATTTGCCTCTCCAATGCTAACTCCAGCTGAAGCATGCTAGTCACTAGCCCTCCAATACTAACTCCAGCTGAAGCATGCTAGTCACTAGCCCTCCAATGCTATCGCCAGCTTCTCCAACGCTAACTCCAGGTTAGGCACGATAGTTACTAACCTCTCTAATGCTAACGCCAGCAAGGCATGCTAGTCACTAGACTCTCCAATGCTAATGCCAGCTTCTCCAATGCTAACCCCAAACTACTAGGCATGCAAGTCACTAGACTCTCCAATGCTAATGCTAGCCCTTCCAAAGCTAACACACATGAACAGTTTCCTCATCTGCCAGCGCTGGCCTCTCAGTTACCAGTAGCTGGCTTTGGGGTAGATATACCTTCTGCTACAAGGACATACCACTGCTGGGTACACATTAGTCTTAAGTTTGACCCTAATACCACCCCATCTCTGCCACATTGTGTGTTTCTGTTGTCATTCTGCCTCCTGTACATCATCAGAAAATAAACACCACGTGGGGGGGCCTCTACATCGTTTTCAGTTTGTCACTGCTACATCTTTTGTGTGTGCTCACAAGAGCGTGGAGACAATATGCGTGATGGGTAATCATTGTTTAATGAGATGTGTAAATACCCAGAGATAAATTACTGTGAACAAACACTACTTGCCATTGCTTTTCTTTTCCCTCTTTCCCTCCCTCAAGCTGAGTCGCTCATTGTTCTGAATGAAAAGGGAAAAAAAAACATTAAAGAAAATCTTGAGCTGTTGCTAAAAGATTTCACTAATAATAATGATTATCTTCAGCAGCTGAGCAGCAGCAGCTTTCAGAGGAGGTGGAAGTGGAAAATTGGAGGGTTGTGTTTTTTGGGGAAATAAGGTGCTTCCTTCTCTGTCTCTCTCGCTTCCCTTAAGGCTATTAGCATTTGTAAAATGAGGCGGCACATCACCTGCCCACCTCACAAACCTGTGGAGCTGCGTCCTTGGGGACAGTTCCCTAGCAACAGCATCCAAACTAACAGGCGGCGAAGCGCAGAGGAGGATGGTGTCAAATGTGAACGCTGTGAGGACCGGAATGAATGCGGAGAACAAGGTTCCAAAACTCCTGTTTGTGAGGTCAGAGCGGCTTCTGCTCCGGTTTTCTTCTCTGAAAATGAGGTGGCGTGATTTCAAAGAAAAACACAACAGCTTCATTGTCTCGCTTCCCTTTTTTTTTTACTGTGGTAGGCACATCAAAGCAGATCTCTCCCACCAGCCCTCGAGCTATAAACTCAACCAGATTTTTTTTCTTCCCCCCTCCAACTTTCCTTTTATATCTTTCAGATCTATGTTCCTCTCTGAGCATCACCACGGGTTCACACTTTAAACCGGTTCAACCTCGTGGTTGTTCAGCTGCGCTGTGATCCTACATTTCACTTCCTCTTGCTCCATCACTTCCTGTCAACCACAGACCTTTAACTCTCATCATATGAAGAGAACAAACTAACCATCATCATGTGGATTCAGCTTTGTTTTAAGGCATTAATTGTGCTACAGTTTTAACAAAATATCTAATAAAACTACACGTGAGTCTGTCAATGTAATACACAAGGTGAGTTTAAAAGTATCAGGACACTCATTACTTTAGAAACAAAAGAGGAAAATTAAATATCTGAATACCCCAGTACGAGTCTATCTTTTAGGATATGTTCACAATATGGCCRCCATCTTWAAAGTGCCAGTGACATCAAATTTTTATAATAAATATGAATGTATTGTTGGAAAGACAACACTGATAACATATTGTAAAAAAGATTTCATGCCGCTGAGATGAACAGTTGTTGAGATATTCACATGTAAAGAAACAGGAAGTGATGTCAAACAGGAAGTGATGTCAAAGGGGAATGTCTGAATGTAAACAGTGTTGCTAAAATGGCTAACGGCACAGACTGTAGAGAAGAATCTGATGTTTCTTCAGATTATTTTAATCATTATCATAGAGAGATGAGAAAGAGTCATTGTTCAAATAATATTGTTTCAGTAAACAAAAACCARGAAGTTTTCTTTCTCAAAGAGTTCCCCTTTGATGTCACTTCCTGTTTCAATTTAGCTGAGCAAAATTCAAAAGAAAATATGCCAACTATGTGACATAACGGGTCAAATCATGTGTAATATGCCGAGTTTCTTAAAAATAAACATATTTTCTTTGACTTTTTGAATTTCATGGATCTGCACGTCACAGGCACTTTAAAGCTGAATTAAAGTCAAACTTTTCCAACATGAAGGGAGTTATATAGCATATCAAAGATCAGAAATGAATCAAAACATTTGTTATTTTTCACAGGTAACTGAAGAAGGAACTGATAAATATTGGCACCACCAATACCAAAACTTTCTGCTCTAAAGTTATTACTAAAATCAAAATATAAATACTTTGATACRTCAGTCATTTCAGTAACATCTATCATTAACATGAATACAGTGGAAAGTAGTGTAATATGTTCATGTAACATAAATTAAGTTTTCATTTCATAGTAATTCTTGATAACTGAACAACAACCAGTGGTGGGMACAGTTCCTCTAAAGCACTGTGACTCATGTTGTCTGTTGAAGGATGTTTATGGGCTGACTGAGTTATTTTAGTGCTTTACAATTAGCTTTTGCTAAAACTTTCAGTGCATTAGTGCTTTAGAGTTAGCTTTTGCTAAAACTTTCAGTGCATTAGTGCTTTAGATTTAGGGGACCTAAATATTTGAGTTAGTATTTTAGTATTTTACTAATGTTTAGATTAGTGCTGCCCACCACTGACAATACTTTATTATAATGGTTTTAGTATTTTACTTCATTTTTATTGTTAAAAACAACTTTTTCACATTTTGTATGATTGTGCAATGTGTTTTTTTTTTCTTTCTGGTATATTAGCTCGGCTAAATGAGGACGCTGCATAAATATACTAAGTTAAAAAAATACATAAATTACTCTGATATCTTTTATTGCACGTTTCAATATTGGATCAGTACTGCGGATACCAGCCTGAGTTTTACTCTCATAAATGTGACCCATCATATCGAAATGAGGATTTAGTCAAATTTGGTCAAAATGATCTAAYTACATTTTCAGATTCCTGCTTTAAAAGCTACATTTTGATACCTGGATCATCCTGATATCATAAGCTGATCCAGAGATATGACCTAATTTGTCTTGTTGGTTAAAATGATACGTTACTGTTTGGTCTGAACCCTAATTTTATGCATATTTATTGAGTAAWTTTTATGTTAATATAAAGAGGAAACCTCAAGTAGTATTTGTATATTAATATTTCCCAGTTGGAAAGAAACAAAAACATTGTGAACTCACAGGGAAAAAAAAAATTTAAGGCGTTTTTCATCAAAATCCGTTTTTTTTTTTGTTACTGCTCARAAAAGGCTTCATTTTTTTTAGGATTACATTTCAGACAGTTCATTCAAATGATACATTGATAAGGCATATATTCATTATGTTTTGGCAAAATGCATTTTTTGCACACGCTTAAATCAAAATTTCTCTACATTCCACTTTTGGACTAAATCCTGGTTTCGATGCGATGGGTCACAAACATTACTGGTGTTCATCAGCAGGGACGATCATCTTTCTGTGTTGATAAATTACAAATTACAAGAGATACTGACAATCTGATTACAAAAATCCAYTTCTGAGACAATTCTAGTCTTTAATACGGTACATGACCTCCTTCTCATTGGACAAACTGACTTTGATCCGATATGGCGGGTTTCAGAACGGCAGCCATGTTTTAGCTATCACCTAAAAGACAGACCCTCTCAGGTAAACTGCTGGATTATTCAGATATTTTAACTTCTCTTTGGTTTCTGCAATAAAAGGGCGTCCTGAGACTTTTGACTCACCCTGCACGATCGAGGAGAATGAGAAACGCAGAGCAAACAGCCACCAATCTGGTCAAATCTACACGAAACGAGGYGATTATTATGGATAATGTCTGTGGACCGCATCGTGTTGGTGCACATTATAACCCCCCCTCCTGCACCCCCCGCGGTGTCTGGAATTGCACAGAGAGGAGGAGGTGGGGAGTCGGCCTGAAGCTCCTTCTGTCAATTTCTCCTCAAACAGCAGGAGAACAATCAGACCTCAGGGAGGAGGCCTGCACGCTGTTATTTATCGGCATATATTTCGTCAACAAGACACAAATCCAGTGGCGGAGCAGACAGCTTGTCTGAATTCAAAGGAGAAAATAAACAGATCTGTGTTCTGCTGAAAGGAGGAGCAGGTTTTCGTGCCGCAGCACAGCATCCTAACAATCACGCAGGAGGAGTCTGTGTGTTTCTGTGCAGGATGCAGGATGGTGGATTGTACATGGAGTGCATGTACAGCAGCATAAACGCGTGAAAATGAAAGCGAAGCGACGAGAGCGGTGTGACGAGCGGGAAACACGGCGTGTGTGAACGCAGGCGCGATGCTAGCGGGCACTTCGGGCTGTCGTAAGTAAAGCGTGGGTTTAACGTCCATCTCGCCGTGGAAAGGAGCTCGTTTTTTTTGGACGGGGGGGATTCTCCTCACAGATGCAACCAGTCGGCACAAACTGGATCTTAAAACTCAAAAACAAACAAAGGAAGAAACGAAACGCAGACGTTAAAATAAAAGAGATACGTGAGTCACTTCCTGTTTAGCTTTTTTCAAGTTCTTCTCGTGGAATTTGTGCTCTGAAGTGTCGTAAAGCTCCACACCTCTGATGGACTACACAGAAACTGGTAAGCACAGTGTCTTGGCCGGGCGTCTCTGACTTCCTGCTAACAACGGTTTTCTTTTTTTYYTTCTTGAAATATGTTTTTTTTGCTTGTGAACGTGGAGCTGTGAAGCACAGCCGGACCAAAGGGGCGTCAGTGTGAGCCTCTAGCAGTTTGCATGAGAAATGCTTTTTAGTGCACAGCGTTAGTTCTCAGGGTCCAAGCTGCTGCTGCTGCTGCTGCTGCTGCGGTCACAGCGTCCCGGCGCAGTGCTGCCTGACCTCGGCTCCTCCCCTCAGCTCTCAGGCAACCTTTCAGGACGTCATTCTGCTCCTCGAGTCCCGCTCTGGGGTCAGATGTGTGAGGTGGTGCCTGAAATTAGGAAAGGAAAGGAAACAAGAACGATTTTACAAGTTTGGGAGCACATGTAGACCAAGAAAATGACGGAGGCAAATGTGTTTGTGTCTCGTTAGCAAAATATCTCTTGAACCAAAAGTTGGATAAAAAGAACAGGACACAAGATCATCCAAAACTGATTTGGGAATCCACCTCGTTCAAGATGGCTGATGTTAAAAAAAACACAAAAATCATCACTCAGCTCTGGATTCATTTAAAAATGTTGCCATTAGGAGTCAACTCTGTCTGTCTGTTAGCAAAATATCTCTGAAAGCAGTGGACCTTACTGAAACTTTCAGGAAATCTTCATTAGATGTGCACGAACTGATTCTCTTTGGAAGCAATTCCAAGATGGCTGCCACAGCTGATCAACATTCACCAACACAGAAATGACTAATTAACTCTACAGATATGGAGCCTAAACCTGTCGTCACATCTCATGCTGCACATGAACGCTTTAACTAYAGCTAGGGGTGGAACAAYACATTGATTAAATTAAACGATTAATGATTCAATTACATCAAGACAAAATGAAAACATCGATCCGATGCTCCATGTGGATCAATATCAAATCGATCGCAGACTTGTGAATTGATTTGAATCAATGTGAAATAGAGAAACATCGTATCCTTAGTATAACCTTTGTATACATGTGAACCCCTACAGACGTTTATCTTGACCCTGAAAAATCAGACATTTTTAGTTGGAAGATGATTATTTATTTTTATTTAATTATTATTGAGACGTGTTGTAAACTTGAAGCTGAGTTTTTGGAAAAATCYGTGAGATTTCTGTACACCTCTGTAAAATTGTGTAATTTATGGACAATTCATACAAGTTGACATGTATGAATTTGAAGACAGATAAAATGTTAACGAGGGCCAGATTTGGCCCTCGGGCCTTGAGTTTGACTTCTGCTCCAATTGAAAAAGGTTGATTATGATAAAGCCTGTCGTTCAGTTTACTAAACTTCATGTTTTCATGTGTTTATAAAGTTTGTGACAGTTATAATCTGTGTGTTTGTCTGGGTGTCACTTTTATCTCCCTCCTCCTTCGCACCATTTAACCCCCCCATCCCCCACTCAGATCTATCGACCCGCAGCGGTACATATCTGCTCTCCTCTCCATCGCTCACGCTCTCCCGGAGGCCGTGGGGAAAAAGGAAAGTCTCTGAAGTGCTGGCAAGCTGGAGCAGCACAGATGTGTGTCGTTCCGGTCTCTACTCACCCGGTTCTGAAGGGAAGACGTTCCTCAGCTGCTCGATGACCTCTTGGAGCTGCAGCACCGTGTCCTGCTCGTGCTCCAGATCGTCCCCTGACACGCAGAGGGAGAAACCTCCTTATTAATACGGAGGTGAAGGGAGGAGCGCGCGGGTTCACGTCTGGAGCCCGGCGGCACTTCGCTCACCTGCTGCTTCGGTGTCGGTGGTCTCCCGGCTCGCCGGCTCCCCGTGGCGACCCCCTCCAGACACAGGAGAGGACAGCGTGGAGAGCTCTGATCCGTTGGCCTCCGAATCATCTTTGGGCTGATGAAATATCCACACATCATCACTCAACCGCAATAACTCCTAAAAACACTTTTACTTCAGACCRCACTTATTAAGCTTTAGAAATAAAAATAAAAGTGAAGTTTTATTGTCCCTTTGAACAAAAAAAAAGCTGTTTTACTCAAAAGCTGTAACACACTCCTGAGAACTGATGGGCAAATTAAAGAGGGGAAACTGGAAAATCTCTGCAGAAACGTGTCAGAAATGGATGAAAGCTTCAGATGCATAATGTATTTCAGGAATATAAAACACAACAAGCATATTTTTGTTGTGAGCAGCACCGTAGCATGACTCTGGAGGTGAGTCATTTCAGAGGCAGCAGAGACTGGAGGAGAAAATAAAAGATTCCTACACCTCAGATTACGTTTTACCAGATTTTATTTTTTTAGAAGAAACGAAGCTGCGATGTTGTTCCACTGAGAAAATAACTCCAGCTGTAACGCAACGCACCGAAAATATTCTCTTTTCCTTTCAACTTTCGTTTTCCAGGCAGATTCCTGGGACCTTCTCCTCTTCATCACTCTGCTCCCWCCTCATCGTTTACAGTTATTTCCAATAAGATCACAACAATAACAGCGCAGCAGCTTTCCCCTCCTATCCAGTTGTTAAACCTCCCTGCAGTAAATCCTTTAGCATCAAAGCTTTCAGCCTTTTCTTCTTTGTACCCGTTTTTTAAATTTAAATCTGTTCAGTTTTTGTCTTTTTGTTTGGGAATTACTTTATAGTCGTATCGACAGTTATTCAAGCAATGAAAAGCAGCTGAATTTAAATTTGATAATTTTAGCCTCAATGCCCCTGACTTAAAAACCACACACACTGCTGAAGACTGAAGCACAGCTTTAAAACCCAGCGGCTGTTCAACATGACGACAGGAAGTGATCTCACACCTGTTAGATTTAATGTTCTGCTAATCAGCTAATAGCTGAGCTCATCTTTCATTTAGTGGATTAGCTTATATWTTTTTTTACTACAGAAAACTGTTAGCGAACCAGTTAGCTTCTGCTAAATTAGGTTTTGCCAACTTTAAGCCTGCTAACAGCTAACTAACAAGCTAACATCAACAGGTTTGTGTAGACAGTCTTAGCGGTTAGCGATTAGCTGTTCTGCTGATTCCTTTGGACATATTTAGCAGTTTAATGAAGTTAGTTAAGCTCTATTTTTAGTTAGCGGATTATGAGCTAACAAAGCTAACGTTTTGATTGGCTGTGCCCACCCTCTGAAAATATCTCACATGATCAATGAGCTGAGACATTGACACTAAATATTATTAGTGATGGTGAGATGAAGCTTCATGATGCACTGAAGCTTTCCATCCAACTGGTCGACACACTAGTCGCAGCATCGTCGATGCTTCATTTGCTCTACTGCGCCATCAAGTGGACAATAAGTGTGAACTAGATTATAATGACTTGACTTGTTAATGAAGCTTTAAGTTGAATAAAGAAAAAGCATGTGTGTGTTTGTGATGACCATAAATAAAGTGTAAATTTGATTTGAATATAATTTTAATCTCTCCTGATCATAGAATCATCATTGATCATTTGATCGAATGAAAAAAGGAAAGGAAAGCGCATGGAGAAAAATAGGGAAATAGTATTGATGTGAATGTGCTTGTGTGGTTTTGAGATGGTGCTGATG
>NW_013952403.1:2426568-2429493 GCF_001266775.1 Austrofundulus limnaeus | reverse complement strand
CCTGAAGGTTAATCTTGGACAATATCTGATGATCGACTCTTTTAAATGAAACCAGAGAGCGTTGACAGAGAGGAGAAGGTAGAAATGACTCAGGCTGTAACTGAAAATATATGCCTGAGAAACGCATAATATTGTCCCTTTAAGTAAAAAACACAAATCAGTGATGATAAAATAAAATACTAATACTAATAATTACATATTTTGAATTTTAATGCCTCACTTAAAATAAAAAAGAAGGATTTATACTAAATTTTGTTGCCAACAGAAACAGAAAATAACTGTGGTAACATTTTTATTGTTTTAACTGAGTAGATTATTTCCTGTTAACCCTTTTGTTGCCCTTCAAAATAAAGGTATTTTAAATATATTTTCATAAACTCCAGGCAGTTCCTTTGTTTGTTTTTTTATGTTGGTCAATTACTTTTTTGTTTTTAAAAGTGAGAAAAGCTCATTGCGTTTCATGAAACAGCCTGCAGCCTTTAATCAAAGCCTGCAGCATTTCCAACTTTTATTTCTAAATTCTCAGTATTTCAGTTCGAAGCCTCCAGTCTGGTGTTAGAGGGATATTTTCAGTGGCCAGTTTAAAGTATCATCTTAGTTATTCAAACTTGAAATCAAATATTTTGGAGCCAACACATGAAAAAACTATAAATAGTTTTTGTTCCTGTTGACCTTCCACACCATCAGGTTCTGGGCGTACCTGTAGCAGGAGCTCCCTGAGCCGCCTCAGCTGGGACTCCAGCTGYTTGTTGTGGTCCTCCAGGATCTGCATGCGGGTCTCCAGGCGAGTTTTGTGTTGGCGGAGGACCCGCGCTTCGGCCAGCAGCTCTTCGTCCTGCGCTCCTCCCGCCGTGGGCGACCCCGGCTCCCCGGCCTCCGTCAGCATGGGGACAGAAGCCGCCTCTTCGTGTTTCCACTTCAGCCGCCTGTATTCACTCTGGAGCACCCTGAGGAGCCACGACAGGAAGGAGCGCCTCGTTAGCACAAACCAAGAAATAAATCCTGACAGATTTCAGTGTCGCTGTTTCATCAAAACAAGATGGTTTGGCACTAAAAGAGTCACTCTAACGTTTCTAATGGAGGCTTATTGCATGAAAAAAGACAACAGTAACGAAGAATTTAGAAACTTTGTATGAAGGAAGAATGCAAACAGCTGCAACCAGCCTCCTGAGTTCTCGAACGCTTTCAGTGGTTTTTAAAAGAAAAGCTGATGCAACACAGTGGTAAACACACTTGGGTCCAAACTACTCACATTAAACTCAGCTTAAGCAGAAAACAAAAAAGCTTCTCAGCTCAACATTTATTCTTTTAAGTTTCACTTCCATTTTATGTCCCAGATGTTAAAAATCAGTTTGTTTGTTTTTTCTTTTTTAAGCTTTGCAGTTTGTAAAATTCCAAACATGGTTTTTAACATCAGAAGTACGAGTATAGTAAGATATCTAAACATGTGTTTTTTAATTTATCTTTAAGCTATCAAGTGGGAGCTACTGGGTGAGTCAAAAATCTCAGGACACCCTTTTCTTTCAGAAGAGAAAAATAAATTAAAATATCTAAACACCCCAGCAAGTAATAGATGAGGGGGTCTATCTTGTAGGCTATGTCCGGACTGATTGGCATCTTAAAGGTTGCCCTTTTGGATGAAAAGCCAATTTTTTAACTTATCAAATAAAACAAGTATTTGATCGCCGCAATCCGACGCAACTGGATTTCTGTTCTGTAGCTGAAGACATGCAGAGTTCTGTGCTTGAAACTCACATCAGGTTTGTGAAATGAGAAATAATATATGAATACAATTGACGGACCCCCAAGTCATATTTCATTTTCCTCTGTTTTTCAAAGGAAAGAGCATCATTAGCCTTTTGACTCACCCTGTATTTATTTTGTGAATGCACATTTAGTTAATTTTTTATTCTAAACCTGATGTATTGGTTAGATTCAGGACACTTTGTGGAGGAAACTCTAATTTCTGTCAAGGTTTTAAACACCCAGAGGGCACAAAGAGAGTGTGTGGCATCATTTAGCTGTGGGTTTCCAAAGGTCACTGGCAAAGTAGGGACGGGAAAATTATTCATATGAATCACTGGCATGAAGGACGCCTCTGGTGACAAATTAAGAGGATATAGGAGGAAATGAATTAGATTCATTTATGGAAATAAAATGTCTTAACCTGAAGCAAAGAAACCCAAATTAAAACATTCATATCTTGTGTTTCAGTCATGCTCTTCACACCAGTCAGTTCCTAACAAGCTTTTTTCCCCTCTCCTCTCTGTTGGGCACAAACTGTCAAACTGAAGCAGAATTTACACGTAGCTTCATGTTATCGCAGTATTTTACACACTTGCCTGTCAGCTATGTATTCAGAGTGTTTATTTTCTTAAGGCGGTTCTAAAGGATATGGAGCTGGAGTGTGTTTACTCAGCAGGAGTTTTTTTTTCTTTTAAATGACAGGCAAACTGAAAATAGTCCCACAGCTCCAGATCAACTCCTACATATTTGCATGTTTGTCTGGATCGTTTCCTAAAGCAGACGTATATGTTTCACTGTGTTTAACCCTCAGTGAAACACGTAAACAAACCTAAATAAGCTCAGTTGAGAAACTGTTTTTAAGCCTGATCAGTGGTGAGCATAATTAGTCCAAAAATTTGCTTTTCTAAACTTTAATCTGCTAACTAAAAATTTTACATCGCTAATGCTAAACCACTAAATAAGTGGGGGAAAAAATTGCGAAAGCTAACGATAACCGCTAACTTAAGCACTAAGCTCACGGTATCAGGGGTAGAAATGCACTTCCTTTTTTGGGATAAATGGCTATAACATACAGGAACAAACACTGCTATTAGCATAACTACAATAAACTGAAGCTAATTGGTCTGCTAACAGTTTAGCAAAAATCCTAATCTGCTGAACAAAAAGTTAGCTTTGCTA
>NW_013952403.1:2420806-2426079 GCF_001266775.1 Austrofundulus limnaeus | reverse complement strand
CGTGACATGTTCGTACGAACCCTTTGTACGAACAAAAGTAAGAGAAATTTAGGATAAGAATACGAACATGTTCTTGCATGAGGCCCATTGAGTTTTGTTAGTGGACTTAAAGTTATCTGAACTACATTAAGCGGAAGCTAATTGGTCCGCTAACAGTTTTCATTGTTAGCAAAAACGTTAATCTGCTGAGCAAAAAGTTAGCTTTGCTAACTAAAATTTTTTACCTCGCTAATGCTAAACCTCTAAAAATATAGCAGCAGCTAACACAATCACCATGTATTGTTTTGGGGGAATTATTGCACTTCCTGTTTTCTATTTCAGTTAGTTTTTTTTTTTTGGGATAAATGGCCATAACAGAACAACTGTGTGAGTTTTGCTGGTGGACTTAAAGTTATCTGAACTACATTAGGCGAAAATTTACTGGTCTGCTAACAGTTTACAATTTTAACAAAAATGCTAATCTGCAGAACAAAAAGTTAGCTTTGTTAACTGCTAATCTGCTAACTAAAAACTTTTATCTCACTAAACTGCTAAAAAAATAGCAGCAGTTAACATTAAGTGATAGCAGCCAACTTAAGCCCTGAGCTTATGGTATCGGGGGCAGAACTGCACTTCCTGTTTTCTTTTTCTAGTTAGTTGTGATGGAAATATTACTTCTCGGTTTAAGCCAGTAATTCATGACCTAGGTTTTCATGACATGCTGTTTATCWGYAGATATAATGATTAAAGTCAGAACAAGATTTTCTAACAACAATCATTCTTAGATATCACTTGTGTTTATCTTTGTGTTTTCCCTTGACCCTGCATTTTCTTAGGATGAAATCTTGCTTTATTAAGATGACATAATGCTGTTTGTTAAACAGTATATATGAGGCCTCAACTGCCTCAGAGAAGGAGAAGCAGGAGCAGAGAGCAGGAGGACCGTCTGATGGCTCTATGTTGTTCTCTGTGTTCCTGTTGCAATAAAACTCAGCTGATCATTCCACGGCGTGCCTTCTTTTCTGTCTTTGTTAAATAAATATTTCCATTTTTTTTTGTGGGGGGATGAAAATAAACATTTGGGAAAACAGCACAGCTTCAGAGTCAGTGCCCAGTGGCCCACAGCACTCTCATTTCCCAGTTACAGACCTGTTTTCGTTCTCCAGGCGGGCCAGGGTGCACTGGAGCTGCTCCTTGTCCTGATGCTCCAGGTGAGCCAGCAGCATGTGTTGTCCGCAGGGCGAATCATGGTCCAGGGCTGGGCTGGAGTGACGCAGGAGGTACTGATCTTCATCCCTGAGTCGCCCCACACAGGAGACAACACACTGAGCCACCAGCAGCACAGCCACCAGCAGCACAAAGCAGAGCCAACAGAACAGCAGAGCAGACAAGCCAGGGCGAAGGCGAAGGCGAGCGGGAAGGGGACATGATGAAATGAAACAGGCCACAGCAGGACGGGCTTCTGTGACTCTGAGCCAGACTCACATACAAACACTAAAAGCCCTAAAATAAACTCGGCTCAGCAGACCGTTAAACTGCTCAGGTTTAATAAAACTGGAAGGTGCAGATTAAGCTGCGGCACGACGAAATGTCAAAAATAATAAACACTTCAGTGACATAATGTGCAGATATTCTCGCAGACCTCAGGCTGTTAAACAATAAACAGATCTGTGAACGGCTGGCTTTTATCATTATAGAAAGTCAGTTATTTTCCTGTTTCTGCCTGATGTTAATGTCTCGCCTGCAGGAATAACTTTACCGTCTAAAATACAATAAAGTTATGATTTTACATCACAGTGATATTTATTGCTTGAATAGGAAAAATAATAGTGACATATCTGAATTTATGACCTGTCAAGTGTTTTTCTTACTGTGTTTGATATTGATAGTAACTACAATAATATTATAGTTTACTACAAATGATCTGTTAGGAGCAAACTTTGGTAAAACATTGTTTGTTTTGTCTGTATTATATATGTAAACAGAAGCAGGCCAAAGTTTGTTTCAAATTTCTAATTGGACGGAAGTTAAGTTTTTTCATTCTGCTTCTTCTTTAGTACAAACATCAAGAATAATAAGCATTTTTAGCTTGATTTATTCAGTATTAAGTATTTTAAAAGCATAAGCATGAGTTGTTTACATAATTTATCTTTTAGGATCTTGTTCATATTCAGATTAAGTCATGAACATTTGTCCCAATAATCCTCTGAGCTGTTGCTGTTGGATTAAAAACACTTTTTACTATAATACAACAAAATCTAATGCTGATATCTGTGACTGCGTCTCTTTGTGTTGATATAAAGGTCATAAAAAACAAAAAAGGTTTTGTAGTAAGTGGTCACAACATCACTAAAATATTGTTTTTTTCTGTCTGATATGGTGGGCACAGCTAACCAAAGAGTTAGCATCACTAAATCATAATCCGCTAACTAAAATCATAGCTTTACTAATGCTAAACCACTAAACATGTAAAAAAAAAGCTAAAAAAAACACAGCTAACTAAGTAAAAATTAGCTGAAGCTAACACTAACAGCTAATCGCTAACATCTGAGATGACTGTCACTCAGTCTTTGTCTCCTTCCAGGTGAAAACTGGTTGAACCTGTTGATGTTAGCTTGTTAGTTAGCTGTTAGCAGACCTAAAGTTAGCAAAACCTAAACCTAAACCTGCTAATGGTTCTCAAAGTTAGTGAAAAAGCTAATCTGCTAATAGTTTCACTGTTAGCGTTTTAGCGGTAGCCAAGCTAAATGAGTTTGGAAAGCGAACTTTTTGATTAGCTGTGCCCTCCTCTGATCTTACTTAAACTTTAACAGCTACAGATTAGGTCAGGTGCAATCAAATTGTCTAATCCACTGTGTTTGGAGGATTATAATTGACATTACATTAGTCGATTAGCTTGTAAATGCAGATTTTTTTTAAGTTTATCAGTGTACACGCTGTTACATAATAATGATAATAGTTTAATTCTAACACACTTCAGAGCAAATTTCAAACCATTCTACATTGAAGTGAAAAAACTGTCGTCCCAACAGACAGGCAGCACAAACTCCTCCGAGCTGCATCATTTTGACGATTGGCTCAGCGACTGAGAGCTTCAATTATTTTCAGGTCCGTTACCTGCCAGTCAGTGCGGTGAACCCAGAGGGACGTACAAAGGTGGAGGTGGAGGGCTGTGCTCACAGACAGCGTGATTCGGGAAAGAAAACAGTACGATAGCAACCAAAACACCAGCTGGAGGCACAGATAGCACAGCGGCATGTAGGAAGCCAGGCAGGAATAATAAWAAAAAAAAAAAAGCACAGAGGCAATAAAGGCACTGACAGACAAGAGAGACAGACCAGAAGAACAGAAAAGCAGCGCTGCTTCTCACAGAGCATGAGCCGTGCACACAAACACAGTTATATTCTGACGAAATCGTGCAAATGTTGTATGCAAATGCACTGAGAGACGCAATTAGTGACAAACTTCCATTCAAGCAGCAGCAACAGATGCCTCTTTATAAAAACTGTGTTGCTGCTGTTTTGTTACAGCCCTTCATGTGGCGTCAATCACAGTTAATGTCTCAAAACAGATAAAACTCATCTGATAATGAATAACGCTCACACCGAAGAAAACACATGGAGCTCTAAAGACTTTAAAGGTTTTCTGAGATGGAGTCTTATTCTGACCCGCTAACAGACAGTCTGAGACGAACCAAGATCAAAGAGATTTGAAGCGATCCTCTCAAACTTTTAAAGTGCCTGTGACATCAAAATGTTTTAAATAATACAAATGCGTTTTTGGAAAGATAACACTGAGAACATATTACAAAATAATGTTCATGCTGCTGAGATGAACAGTTGTTGAGATATTTGCATGTGAAGTAACAGGAAGTGATGTCAAAGGGGAATATCTGCATGAAAACAGAGCTAAGCTAACATGCTCAACAGCCCAGACTGTGGGGAGAAATCTGATGTTTTATATTATTTTGAGTCACTATCAGACAAAAAAAAAAAAAGAGTCAGAGTTCAAATCATAATATTTCAATAAACAAAGACCAGTTGAGTTATTTTTCTTAAAGGAGTTCCCCTTTGATGTCACTTCCTGTTTCTCTTTTGCCAAGCCAAGTTCAAAAAGAAAATAGGTCAGTTATGCRTCCAAATGGGTAAGATAATGTGTGGTATGCCAAGTTTCTTAAATAGAACAAAGTTTTCTTTGACTTTTTGTATATGAAGGATAAACATGTCACAGGCACTTTAAAGCAGCTCATGCTAACGCTACATTAAAAACCTTGACATCACCATCAGTGTCTCCGTTAGCACAAACAGCAGCAGCACGAGCTGGCTGTAGCAGCTGAATATTATGCTATTTTTGCCATAGTTATAAATAACTATTTTAGTCATATTAAGTAACTTAAAACAACTGCTCAACTGTTAGTCTGCGGGCCACATTTGACCTGCAGGTGACTYCCCCCCCTAAATTAATATATAAATAGATTTCAAATATTTGTAAATTTAAATGGTAAAAAACAATAATACTTGTTCTGTTACATGCTGCAGTGTTTCACATATCCTTAATGGGCATGCGCTACTTTTGCTGTAGCTCAGTTGTACTGGGAAGTGGGAATCTCCCACTTAAAAATTGTAAATTTAAACTGGAACACCCCTCCAGTGAGAACTTCCTGTCAGAAAATGGGAGAGTTCCGAATTCAAGACTGCAGCTACTCACCACAAGTCAACAGTAAGTAAAACMATCTTACATTTACTTTTATTAGTATTTATTTCACATTTAGTCAGTCGTACACGTAGTACTTTTCTGTGTTTATAAGAGGACGTGGCAAAACTATGTTTCTATGCAGGAAATACCACGCAGAGCTCAGTTATTGTTCGTTAGCGGTGCTCAGAACGTGACGTTTCGTGATCTCAGTTTCGTCCCACTGCTGCGAACAGGATGATGGTGGTTTGTAAACTGCAGCCCTGAAGCRGGCGTGAGGACGATGAAGGGGCAGAGAGTGTGCCGGCTGCTCTCTGTGGGTCATTCTCATTACGCGCCTGATTATTTATGTGATCCTTCCCTAACAGCCAAACACGCACGTACGAGCCCGAGCGCACACACAAACACAGCGACAGTCAGTGTGTCGGGGAGGGGAGGGGGAGGGGGTGGTGGCTGCATACTCACAGGCTTTCATCAGGAGAGAGGCTATCCGTGAAGAATGAACAGTTCTGGTTCTCCATCTCTGCCAGTCTGTAAACACACACACACACACACACACACACACACACACACACACACACACACACACACACACACACACA
>NW_013952403.1:2410990-2420454 GCF_001266775.1 Austrofundulus limnaeus | reverse complement strand
CTCAACATTAGTTCTCACTCAGTGAAACTCTTTTCTGATTAAAAATACCTTCGAGGAAATGTACTTTCAGATGTCAAGTAAACTGCATCATGGCAGCAACCCCCCTCCCCCCCCACCAAAAAAAAAAAATTGTCAAGACAGAAGTGAAGGTGGTTCTTAAAGAGACAGAGGCCAATTTCAAGGCGTTTAGAAGAGGAAGTGATGAGAAGATGTTTATTTTCTATTTAAACATAAAAACAGCATTTTAATAAAACTAAAGGTGACATAGACACTTTATTATGGTATAGTATTTAAATGTATGCCTGAGAAACACAGAATATTGGCCCTTTAAGCATGGTAAATAAACAACACTGTTAGAAAAAAGCCCAACCAGCTCATGTCTGAACATAAACACACGAGCTGCTCTACAAGTCAAATCTTCGCAGCCGTCCTCGCGCTCAGACCGACTCTGCTGCATCATCTTCTGCAGAGGCGTCAGCTGAAGGGGTGAGGAGAGGAGAGGGGGACTGTTAAGTGATTAAAAGGGCTGTCAGGAGCAACCTGGCTACATCCTATTTCTTTCAATTTTCCAATGTGACCACAACACTAAGAAATGTAGGATTTATCTGCGTCCTGTAACAGGAGACTGAGCCCGTGAACCCGGCTGCTTGTAATTCAGTCCACAACACTATTCATCAGGAAGGTTCCTAAAACCTCAAGGCTGAGTCAGGGACAGGAGCAGATGATAAAGGAAAGGGCAGAAACTAATAGGACATGGTGTGTGTGTGAGTGTGTGTGGAGTGCACACACTGGAGTTTAGTCTTGTGAATGAATGAATGTGAATGGATGTGAAAGGAAATGAGAAACAGGAGAGAAAGCGAAGCAAGTCAGGAAAAACCCTATCTGAGCTCAGAGAGGTTTTTTTTTTTCATTATCTTCTTCTTCTCATCTGTTGAATATGAGATGTCAAAGCATGGGCTGTGATGAAAGGATCGAAGTCCTGCATCAATGAAGGAGGAAGGACGGGATGAGAGAAATAGATATAAAAAAAAGCCCAAGACACAAAAGGCCGTGTTCTGCGTTTGACATGACTATAAATCTGACTTTGTAACCTGAAATATTAAACAGAAACCTCTCCTTTGAGATAAGACTTCATCAAAAACCCGATAATAAGCTCTGACAATTTAGATCGTCTTACAGGAAACTAACCCTCCTTATCATTTTTATCAGGTTTTATAAAATGTTCAATAAGGGACTTTGTTAGATAAAACGTTTCTGGCTGCCTCAAAAACACCTCAAAATATTTGTGTTACATTATTATAAACTAATATAACAAAAAATATGCAATTTGTCACACATCTCTCTTCAATTTGAGCTTGTCCTGCAGTATATAATCATTCATGTTATTTCCTCAGTGAAAGGTGAAGCAAAGCTAAAAGATACTTGTTTAAAGTGAAGCTCTTTGACACGTTAAAAGTGCAATTTATATTTCTTCAAAATGGKTTTCTCAGCTGAATGAGAGCAGCTGGCACTAAATTTTCTCCAGGATTGATAAAATACATATTTTTTCTCCATTTTACATATAAATTCTAAAAAATAAAATTATTCTATCTCAATGTGAAAGCAGTCGTTTCACCAGCTGAGCTCCCAACAAACACAAGTGTCGGGTTTCATATTAGTGTGCAGRATAAAAAAACAACATCCAATTATTAAATCACATTAACCAACCTTCTCTTCATTCAGAGAAGGACACTTTGACACGTGAACAGACACGCGTCTTATATGTCCTGAATTTAAAACACGCTGACCTGTCAGTGATGATAACCTGTTATTTTCACATCAGCTTGACTTTCCATTACAGAGAGCACAGAGTGACGATTATAACTCGCAACAAACTCAAATTAGAAAACGTGCCACTCACCCATTTTATCACAAGCAAGAAGGAAAGAACCAAGTCAAAACATCACAACAGAGATTGTCTGTTTCTATCAGGACCCGGCTTAGACCTGATTAATAAACGAGAGYTCGATCGTTTCTTCTTTTGTCTCGTGAATAAAAGTTAAACTGCTGAAAAACCGTTCAGACTCACTCTTGTTCTTTTGTACATGAGACCGAAGAATCATCACTTTCTGAACAATACAATGAAAACGATTCAGGAGAATAATCATTGTTTTCAGTCTCACACACACAAGTTGGTTTTTCCATCCCTAATGGGACCGTGTTTTGGCTTCCATTCATGTCTGAAGCCTAACCTAAGCCTTACCCTAACCCATACGTGTCTTTCCACCATATTAGGACCAGGCTTTGGTCACCAAAAGGACTACAGGTCCTGTCAAGGTTGGTGTTTATACCAGACACGGTCCTAAAAACAAAGTAACAAAAGTCAGACACACACAGCTGAACAGCTTAGAGCAGGAGTGGGTAATCCTGGCCTTGGAGAGTCAGGATCCTACATGTTTTACTTGTTTCTCTGCTCYAACACACCAGAACGAACGGGTGAATTTGAATCACTGAATCAGATGTGTTGGAGCAGAGGAACAAGTAAAACGTGCAGAAAACTGGCCCTRGAGGACCAGGATTGCCCACCCCTGGCTTAAAGCCCCCGTCCTGATCAAGACACTCAAACACTTCAGAAAGGAAGAACTAATTAAACTTTTAGTAGCAATACTTTATGAAGCCTGATGAGTTTTTTCCTACTGTATTACTGAGAAAGTAACTGTTACCTAYAAGGTAATACATTGCATTTTGGGCACTCTCCCTCTACTTACTGGATACTTACAGGCATTTGTGAGCACAGCTAACCAAAAGSTTAGCATCGCTATCTCATAATCTGCCAACTAATAATAGCTTTCACTAACACTAAACTGTTAAACATCCCACAGAGAAAATGTTTCTGACCACACAGTGCACTAACGCTCTTAACACTCGGCCCAGATACCACAAAGAATAGGACTGATGGCCGTAAGCTAATCACAACCAGGTCAGTTGTGGCTTCTTAAAACAGAGTCATCATTGCCAGTTCTGGCCCACACCTGTGTTTAAGTAAAAGTTAGTGGAAGCTAATCGCTAAGACGACAGTCAGTCACTCTGCATCAGTCTTCATCTCTTGGAGCTGAAGACTGACGACTTAGCTGTTAGTGGACTTAAAGTTGGCAAAACCTAATTTAGTGGAAGCTAAYTGAGCYGCTAAAAAGTGAAAAAGCTAATCAGCTAAAKGAGAAATTAGTTCTGCTATTAGCCATTAGCTGTTAGCTGGAACTGTGCTCACCTCTGCTTACAAGATAGTTATAAAAGCATTTTCTACTACTTGTATGGTGCGTGGTGTTTACACTACTTACAGGACTTAAGTGGGTTCTTACAAGTTAGTTATAAAGTATTTCCTCACTACTTCCCTGAAACTTACAGGGTTTGTATGTAGTACGYACAAATTAAGTTCAGGGCACTTTTCTGCTACTTACATGATACTAATGTGGTAAATATTGGTTACCCAATAGGTAGTTACTAGGGGGTGAAACGATACAGAAAATTTACGGTTCGGTTCGGTTCGATGCTTTAGTCTCACGGTTCGATATTTTTTCGATACAAAAAAGAGTAATTCCCATGCCCCTTTTAACTTGTAATTTATTTAAATTAATTATGAACATTTATTTAACCTCAAAAGTACAGTTTTTAAATTAAATGTTGCAGAAACAGCAAGTTTCTCAGTGGACCTGTGCTCAAAAATGCAGCCTAGGTGGAGTAGTCGAACACAGATCTACTGATCCTTCAACACAGAGCATCTTCAGAAGACAAGTTGATAAAGTAAATTTTAAAATCTGTATTGTTCGATACAAGTGTGTATTGAACCTAAAGCACTGTTTGATACGGTTTGGTACGGTTCGATACGGGTACATGTATTGTTGCACCCCTAGTAGTTACATAGTACTTTTGTGCTATTTACAGGGTAAGTACCTGTTGAAGAATACTTATGGGAAACTATTTAACTACTTAACTACTGCTCATTCATGACCAGTTTGCCATTATTTACAGGGTTGTTGTTGTTTTTCTTTATGCTGGTCCCTGCAGAGTTCACCACAGTGAACATTAAAGTGCCTGTGACATTAAATTTAAGTGATATATTTGAGTGCATATTTGGAAAGATAACATTAATGATGAATTGCAAACAAAAATTCACAACACTGAAATTAACAGTTGTTGAAAAATTTGCATGAGCAGAAACAGGAAGTGATGCCAAAGGGGAATGCCTGAATGAGTTGTTACAACGGCTAACAACAGACTGCAAAGAATCAGATGTTTCTGTAGATTATTTTGAATCATTATCAGACAGATAAAGAAGAGTCAGATATGAAGACCAGGAAGTTACCCTTTCTTTAAAGATTTTCCCTTTGACATCACTTCCTGTTTTACTTGGACTGAACCAAATTTAGCAAGAAAATATGCACATTTTGTGACAAACTGGGTAAAAATCAAATGAATGATGCCAAACTTCTAAAATATTAGGATGTTTTCTTTAATTTTTTATAACTGAAAATAAAGCATGTCACAGGCACTTTAAAGATTTCAGCAATAAATTTATCCAGGATGTCCTTCCTGACAACCTGGACTCAAACCGACGGCCCCCCTACCTTCTTTACTTACCGGGTATTTTACTGCTACTTAACCTGCATCTACATATTATTAATGGTAACTGGGCTAAACTATAAAGTGCGTCTTATCTCAGTCTTACACTGTGTTTAGTTCAAGTTCAACTTTCAGTTTCATGTTTTATGTTTCATAATGACCGTTTGAATCCTGCATCTATACATGACATTAGTTCACATATATCTGATAAGATGTGCTAGATTATGTGTTTGCAACATTTTGGAACATGAATTGAAAATATACTGTAATAAAATGAAAAGTTAATAAACTTTATGTCTATGTTAAAAGCCTCTAAGTGCTATTTTAGATTAGTGAGTTTCTGACAGTTTCTTTGCAGAAACTTGCCACTTGTTCTTCATCAGTGTCTCCTTCTCCATTTCTGCTGCTCCAGTTTRCACTGATGAATACTGCAATTAGACACCGCACAGGCTGAAACATTTTCTCAGCGATCGACGCGAATCAAAAGCTGTTTGAAGAAAAAATTATAGTGTAATTTACAAATCTAAGCATATGTAAGAAGAAGTGACAGGTAATGATAAAAGTGAAGAGAAAAGAACTGGGATAAAAAAGAGTGGAAACACTAAAAGAAAGGGATTATCTGGAAAAAAGGAGAAAGACAAAGAGAGCAGCTGAAAGGTGAAAACAGTGAGAATAAAAGGGGTTAAGATGACAAACGTTCCTGCTCTCATTGTTTTAGCAGAATGTAAAGCATGTGGGAGCCACAGGGAGGTAAAACACAAACACACACAAACACATGAAGACTTGTTCATACACTGCAGGCTCATTTGGAAAGAGGAGGTGCGTGTCCAGAGCTGCCCAGAGTGCTGCGCTGCCAGGAGTGTGGCAGTCYGGGACTGTGGCCTGTTTATAACCTGTCACACCGACACTAATCCACACCGACAGCTCCCAGGTGACCACTGGGCTCACAGCTCAGCGACAAGCCGCTAGGCRCGCTGAACCTCTCTAACCTTCACGGACACTCACACAGAACCACCACACTGCTCTGCCTGTGTGTGCCAAAGGGTTGTGTTTGTGTTGGGAGAGTAAAAGGAAGTGCCGGSCAGTCCGGCAGTCCGGTCCTGGCTGCAGAGAAATCAATACTACAATCAGCAAAGACTAAAAGGTGAGGGAACGGAGAAGGCAGGAAGGGTAGATAAGGTGGAGGAGAGATGAAGTGAGGCAAAAAAAAAAACAAGAAGGGGGATCAATTGAAGAGGGAGAAGTGAAAGAGGTAGACTTGTACAGTAATTAGTTGATTTATAGGACACGTACCTGCTGGCGTAATGCTCAATCCTGCTGTGTGTGTCGGCGTGGGGCAGTCTGGGCGAGGAGCAAGGTCTGAGACCAGAAACCAAAATCAAAATCTCACAAATGACAAAAGAAAACACTTCTATACAACATAAACAATAGGCTGTGACATGAACTCTATWAACCTGTTAAAACRTGTCAAACTCAAGGCCTGTGGGCCAAACGTGATGCAGCAAAGCATTTTATATGGCCTGCAAGCTCTWCAAAAATGCTTTGATGTCTTAAAATAARCTGCTTTAAAGCCAGCATTRACCATAAACTACATTTCCCATAATGCAWGTTGATTTTACCCGTGAACTGATGACCTCCCACCACTAAGTGGAGGTGCACAGGGTTCAAAAGTAGTCGTGTAAAAATCTCCAATTTGTTACAGTTTCACCAGCTGCTTTTGCTGCRGCTCAGTTGAACTGGGAAGTGGGAATTTTCTACTTGCAAGTTGTAAATTTAAACTGGAATACTCCTCCAGTGGGAATTCCCTGTTGGCARTGGTGGGCAGCACTAATCTAAAAATTAGTTCCACTAGCCCTAAAACACTAACTCAGATATTTAGGTCCCCTAATTCTAAAGCATTAATGCACTGAAAGTTTTAACAAAAACTAATTCTAAAGCACTAAAGTAACCCAGTCAACCCATGAACATTCTTCAACAGACAACATAAGTCACATATTACTATGTTGCTCTCTTAAGACTTATTAACCCTATTTGGGTTCACATATTGTCAATATGTCACCTAGTGGATAAGTGACACACATATGAACAAAATGAGTGACAGTTTATCCCATCAGCTGTTAACTTTAATGTTGATCAATAACATTTAAAGACCTCAGTTWGTGCTTATAAATKTAGCCTATAAATCGTGTGMTAATCCACTAATAAATTTTAAATTAGCAAAAGCCCTAAAGCACTRATCAGGAAATTAGTCTCCCTGTTAGTGCTTTTGTGCTTYAGGGGAACTGTGCCCACCACTGACTGYTGRGAAGTGGGAGAGTTCAGAATTCAAGATGGCAGCTACTCAGCACAACTCAACAGTGAGTAAAACTCATAYTTTTACTTTTAATAGCATTTCTGTATTTACTTCACATTTAGTCAGTCGCACACATAGTACTTTTCAGTGTTTATAAGAGGAGGTGTCAAAACACTGTTTCTGTGCAGGAAATACCAGGTAGAGGTCAGTTAGTTTGTTAGCTGTACGTAGCAACAAGACGAGGAACGAGACGTTTCATGTATTTAGTCGAAGTTAACCATGAAACGTTTCAGTTAATTACAACTGGCCCTAAGACCACCATAGCGCTCATGTGGTCCTCGGTGAAAATGACTTTGACCCCCCTAAATAGGTTTAAACCAAACATTAAAAACAGAACATATTAAAGCAAAATTTATATCCAAAATAAAGTTGCGATCTGACACCTCCCTGCTCTGCGGCAACGAGTAGCAGAACTGAAATAATGTGTCAAAAACAAGATTTTAGCAAAAAAAATAACTTATTTAATTACGATGAGCCTTTCATACAGACATTTAGTTCCTGTAATCTCCTCATAAAGCTCAGTGCTTTGATGTGGCTTCATCTGGGTCAGTAGAAGTGTAGTTGTGCATCAACAACACAACGGTGAAAACATTCAATGTGCTTTCAGACCGTATCAGAGATGAATCATAAAGAGTGAAAATACTGTTTACAGTATGTCATTGTCTCTTCTCTATGCTCCTGTCATAATCTGTGACCTATTTAATCCAGACCCTGTTCACCTCCTGACTGCTTCGAGCTCAGAGACGGCAGATACGAGTTGGACTGTGGTTAGACGTGACGCTTCGACAAAAGGTTGCGTAAAGAATAAAACCTCTGTATTTGTCGCCTCAGTGATGTGTTTGAAGYGGTGAGGTTTGGACACACAAACCCACGTTCGGGTTAAATCATCCTGCTGTAGCCCAGAGCAGCGCTTCATGATGATCTCATTGATTTTAGTCTCATTGCTCTTGTTTTCCCTCTTTGTGTTGGAGTCACTCGTGAGCAGCGTGTCCGAGTCAGACTGAGATCACAGGACGGAGCTTATGTTTCCTCCCAACACAAAGAAAACCACCTCAGTAAGTCAGTGGTGCTGATTAGCACACAGCAGGAGTGTGTAGTGGTGTAGTGACAGAAAGGGGTTGGGACTCACGTCTCGGAGCTCTCAGCCTCCAGCACRGACTGCACCGGCAGGTAACCTCTCTGCGGGTGCTTGGTGAAGTACTGCTTTGACCTGAACTTGTTCTTCAGCGTCTTGGCGAAGTCCCTCATCTTCTCCCCCGAGGTCGTCTGCAGTCACCRGGGGTTGACGGGCGAAGGAGGGGTGGCGAGCGGAGGGTTGAAGCACGGGGCATGGATGATTGAAAGACAAATTGCACGGCTTTAAAGTGGCTTTCTCTGGAGGACGTCTGATTAAACACCMATCTTTTTCCACCAACTGTGTTCTTTTCTCTTCACAACATTTCCCCTCCCTTTCTTTCCTCCTCTGTTTTAAATTCAATCGTTGTGCCTGAACATTTCCACCTCAGCAGAAATATGAGTTAAACTGCACTCACATCTTTTCCTTTTTTCAAATTTCAGAACTGATTAGAAATTTAACCCGACACCATATCAGCACACTCCAGCATTCCCCGAGAATGAACTCAACTTTATGCACTTTTTCTGTATATAGRTTTTATTGGGATCTTGTGCTTGAAAAATGCACTTTAAACCCAGAATATACGAGCCAAAAGGGATTTTACGGCTAAGTGGCACTCCAWCTGTGCATACTATAGATCTGGATGAGATGATAGGCACTTTACAGTGGATTAGATCTCCCTAATCCATGTTTGGCAGAACAAATCAAGCATGAAGAGAATGTGTTTCACTCATGAGAAGAGTTTAGCTTTATCTGTCCCTAAAGACTTGGATTTGTAATCTGTCATTACACAGCTTGTCTTACTGGGGTGTAGTACTCCATGATGGGGTAGTGCAGCTTCTTCCCCTTGGTGGTGCGGCCGGTTAGAAAACACGTCTGGCAGATGTCCACGTTGAACTGCTTCAGGCTGCGATACCTGTCAAGATCAATAGAACAAAGAGACGTTACTGATGTTTGCAGGAGCGTGTGTGTTTGTGTRTGTGAGTGTTTTATCCTCCTCGGGTTGTACAAGTTAAATCTGTTTATACACTTACAGAAAAAAAAAACAAGACCTGTTTTTCCTTTTAAAAGACGCTGGGGTCAGATTTATAAAGCTTGCGTACGCACAAATCGAGCCCAGAAACTTGCGTACGMCACTTTTCACGCAAAGGTTGTGATTTATAAAATCCAAACTTGACATGAAAATGTGCGATCTGTCAGCCAGCTCTGACCCATGCGTACCATGACAAACAACAAACGTTTTGTTTCATTTCTGATCTTTGATATGCTATATAACCCCCTTCATGTTGGAGAAGTTTGAGTTTAATTCAGCTTTAAAGTGCCTGTGACGTGCATATCCATGAAATACAAAAAGTCAAAGAAAATATATTTATATTTAAGAAACTCAGCATATTACAC
>NW_013952403.1:2405415-2406755 GCF_001266775.1 Austrofundulus limnaeus | reverse complement strand
ACAATGCAGAAGCGGTGACTCCAGTGATAAATACATACAAGCACACACTAGAAGCAACAAGCTAAGCTATAAGACAACGGTAAAAACACAGTTTTTAATAATTCTGTCTGTCGCAGGCCTTCAACCTCCAGACAATGTTTCAAATGAACTTCCCTGAAGTCAGTTGTGTGGAAATTTGCTCTAGCAATGTCCTCGTCTGTTATGCTAAAATCACTGAGTCTCTGTCTAATCCACACACGTTGTCGTGTCATTTGAGACAGCGACAGATAATGTATGTAAATTAAATGAGTGACGCCACAAGCGGAGGTCGCCATTAAACTCATGGATGGTGTCGTGTCACAGGGCTCTTTGGATCGATGACATCAATCTCAAACACCTGCGATGATTAGTTTGCAAAGTGAGACTAATTAAAGGAAAATCTACTAAAGATGTTCCACATTATTAAGCAGAACACCATTTTCTCGCAGTATGGGAAAAATTGATCTCTGCGAATGCCTCGGACAAGGTATGGTAACCTTTGATATTTCATTAAAACTGTAGCGCCATCATCGTACTGTTAAGAGATTTGTGTCTGATTCAGAGCACAGTGGGTTCATACAGATGGTGAATGGACTGAACTTATGTAGTGCTTTATCAAGCCCCATGAGGACCCCAAAGCTACAGGCATTCACCCATTCACACACTGATGGTGGTAAGATACAATGGGGGACACTGAAAGAGGCGGGGCTGCCGGACCCTCTGACCACCATCAGTAGTGCCCAAGGACACGGCAACTGAGACAGCTGGATCAGGGGATCGAACCGTCAACCCTCCGCCTAACAACTCCGCCACAGCTGCCCTTCAGTATAAAGACAAGATAATGTCACAGTGAGGAAGGTTTCTAACAGACAAATTCGTCAGATTAAGAGAGCAGCTGGTAAAACAGAGCAGAAAACAGATATTTGAAGACGCTGCTGCCTCTAGAGTCCTGCAAACATCAAGGTGAAGGATCCTCCAGAGACTTGCAGTTCTGCATAAACCTTCCATTCAGCCACTCCTAACCAATGATCACAATGACAAACTGCTGCAGTGGGTCCAGAAATACAGCAAGTAAAATAAGTATTGAACACGTCACCATTTTCTCAGTAAATATATTACTAGAGGTGCTAATGACATGAAATTGTCACCAGATGTTGGTAACAACCCAAGTGATCCATACATACAAAGAAATCAAACCATAAATGTCCAGAAATAAAGTTATTTGTAATAATGTGGAATGGCACAGGGAAAAAGTATTCTATGAACTCTGATCTTTAGTTCTTTCCATAGATTTTCTGTTGGATTCAGGTCAGGTGATTGGC
>NW_013952403.1:2394564-2404294 GCF_001266775.1 Austrofundulus limnaeus | reverse complement strand
ATATATTTACTGAGAAAAATGGTGACGTGTTCAATACTTATTTTACCCGCTGTACCTTCATGCATCACAATSCAYCATCTCATTRGTTRATGTAGGCRTASAAGGAGAGAAACTCATGATCAGTGTTCAACTGAGCCTGTGTTAAAATGTAACTTGACCTGTTCAGATATATTTAATTTAAAAAAGCTTTTAATTTCAGAAAAAATTGCCTCAACAAACGACCATTTTCAGTTCTTTACAACCTATAAAATGTTTTGACACCATTGTTTAGATAATAGGGAACAATGCATTTTAAGTTTTAATATAATATTAAGAGTTTTTTCATTTACAATCAAATTGTCCTTTAACTTGAATTGATTGTTATTAATTTAAATCGATTATGAAACATCAGATAAAAATATTTGTGTAATAATTGTGCAGTGAATTTTACACAGGATGTGTTGTAGAAATGAACTTCCCTACATACGTTTGATAAACGTGTCTGAATAACACGCTTGTTCTTCATCTGCCTTTATGCAGATGAGAAATGTTCCAACATAACTCAGGATGAATAAATTAATTTACAACAAACACTGAAGTGTGTCTTATTAAAATCCAGAGTACGTATATCAGCACCATTAGCTCTGAAAGCAGCGCTCTGTCAGGTGAACAGCAGGTAATGAAAACATAAAACGCAAGATTTATTTTGTTAATTGTTCCACAGGCGATTCTTTATTTCTAAATATGAACACATGATAATCACAGAGCAAGTGTTGTGATGTTATACCAGCTTTTATTTTTAGATTGTTTCAAAAAAATCCTTATTTATGTTCATATTGCATGTAAAAATCATTTCGTTCAGTTTTTTTGAAACACTTTGATTACAAGATGAATAATCTKTTATCCATTCCTTAAACATTCACACAATTGAAATCATACATTTTTTGTGTACTTTTTTTTTTATCACAAATCTTGTTCTGCAGTTTTTGTGCCATTTCAAAACTTTAAACATCAAACTGTTCAGCTCCTTCAGCACATTATGGCTATGACCTTCGTTATTCCAGCAATTTATGCTTTTTGAGATATTTAGCCTTTTCTGACATTTTTTTTATTTAAAATGCATGGTGCTGTCTTCAAAATTTATAAAATTCTTCATAAACTGTAGTGCACTTTTCATCTTTTGTTCTGTTTTTTTTTTTTACTTTGTGCTAATTTCAGCTTCTTTTTTTTGTTAATTTTAGCTTTTTAAACTTTAATCTTTCTGCTCTTTCAGCTAATCTGCTGATTTAAACTTTTTGCGTTTCTCAGCTTCTTTCTGCTATTTTAAGCTTTTATGCATCTTTCAGCTGTTTCCTACTATTTAAGCTATTTTTTTGTTATTTCAGCTAATTTTAGCATTTTTAGCAACTATAAGTGATAATTTCAGCTTCGTACGGCTTGATTCAGCAAATGTCCTCTTTCAGCTAATCTTTCTTTTTCTACAGGAACCCTTTCAGCATCAAGCATCTCTAATTTTTATTATTTCCCCCTCATCCTGTTGAACACTGATAATATTTTGCACAATTCGATGAAGGAAAAGTCACATTTATGTTGCTGAAATCCCGAGTCGTGATTTTTAAATCCTCTTTTGTTTGTTTTCGCAGCCCCTCACCACACAGCCGTGCCCACCTGAAGCCTTTGATGGGACATTGTTTGCAGACGTAGCACTTGGCCTGATGCTTGGTGGACTCGGCAGCAGCCACTCGGTGGAGGACGGGCAGCCAGACCATCGACTGGGGTTCCAGACTCGTCCATTCCAGGAAGTGGGACACCTCGATGGCAGGCTTCCCCGGAGCCTGGCAGAGAAAAGTTGGAGGAAGGAAAAAGACTGTAAACAAACCAACAACAAGAAAAGCTAAGGACTGATTCCTTTGTTTCAGATATTACTAAAAATATGAGACACAAATTAGAGTGAGGCTAAATGTAGACCATTAAAGGATACCTCTGGGTTTTCTTTAATGCATCTGCTAAAGTAGGTATGAAGCTAAAAAGGCAACAGATTTAAATTAATGTCAGTGTTCATGCATTATTTCATGTTCTGTCTCTTTTAGCAACCTCTTGTTGAAAATTCCATAAAGTCGGGGAATAAAAAGGAAGTGAACCTAATAAAGGAATTACTCGTCAGGCGCTAAGAATTCGCGATGTGCTAAATTCTCATTAAGTCTGCATCAGAGATGCATTAAGAAGTTGATTTCCCCGGGGCTCCCCCCCCACCACCGCCACCTCGCTGCTCAAGCAGAGGAACATGATAAATGTGTGTGAACGAGTGTGTGTCGATGGCAGACTGCGAGGCGCGCGGAGATGTGGAGTCTCCGGAGGATAAGAGACGGCAGCGTGGCTCCCTGTGGGAGGTCAGATAACAGCTCCTCGCACACCAAACACCTGGAAGGAGCTGTAAGCTGTATGCCGATCACGTCACGAGATTCCAAAACAAAACACGACAGATGGGATGTTGTGATCAACACAAGGAAAAAAACACAGCCTAATTAATATGCAGTTATTGAAAAAAAAAATGCAGCTTATATCAGGAAAAGTTTGAAAAAAAACCTGTAATTCCCACATTAACTTTTTATTCTTGTTGGAAACTGAGCAGCCAGTTGAACATTATGTAGTTTTCTGTGCGCACGGCATTGTGGGTAGAGGTCAGAGGTTATTCAATAAAACAAACCGGCAGTGATTTGAAATTTGACCACGTTTATTTCAGTTTATCTGATGCTTTTTGAAAATTCTGGCAGAGAAAACATGGATGAGGTGAGAAGGAGAAGGGGGGGGGGGGTGCCCTCTCCGGGTCGGGGGAGAGTCTCTGCCTCAAGTGGAGGAGTTTAAGTGTCTGGGTGGTAGGATGGAGCGGGAGAGGGATCGACGGATTGGGGCCTCGTCCTCAGTAATGAGGACGTTGCTTCGGTCAGTCGTGGTGAAGAAAGAGCTGAAACGAAAGGCAGAGCTCTCGATTCACTGGTCTGTCTTGGTTCCAACCCTCACCTGTGGTCATGAGTGGATCATGACTGAAAGAATGAGATCCCAGACACCAGCGGCCGAAATGAGCTTCCTTCGTAGGGTGGCCGCTCCTCCTCACCCTGTCTCTAAGGCTGAGCCCGAAAGGAGTCAGTTGAGGTGGTTCGGGCATCTGGTTAGGATGCCTCCTGGATGCCTCTAAAGAGAGGCGTCCAGGAGGCATCCTACCTAACCAGAGGCATCCTTCCCCGGGGCCTCTCTGGGTCTTCCCCGGGGTCTCCCGGGGAAGACTCCAGGACTCGCTGGAGGGATTATGTATCCTCTCTGGCCTTGGGAATGCCTTGCGGTCCTCCAGGATGAACTTGAAAGTGTTGCCGGAGAGAGGGATGTCTGGGTTTCTCTCCTGGACCTGTTGCCTCAGCGACCCGGCTACAGATAAGCTGAAGAAGATGGAGATTCTGAAGCAGTCGTGCAGCACTGCGTGTGTGAGGGGATAGTTGTTTTTGACTTAAACTTATCAGAACTAAACTGAGTAGAAGCTAACGCTTTCCACAACTCATTCTCACTCCCAACTCGTCACATATTGACGCTTGATCAGGTAGCTGTCTGCGTCTAGCTTTGGACGCGTCGAGTACAGCCCTGGCATCAGTTAACAAGATGAGATGGAGGTGGAGGAGTGCCCGACGCGTCCAAAACTGAGCAGATGGTGCCTGACGTCAATATGTTGACGAGTCGGGAGTGAGAACATGTTGGTTTCCAGAGTTGGCAAATCCACTAACAGCAGAGCTAACATTTCATTTAGCGGCTCATTCTGCTGTGACCATCACTGGTATTTGTGAACTTCTGAATAATTCACTTCCAATCATACAGTATACCTCCATCAGACCAGGTCCAGGTAAAAGTCAGAAACTGGTCGGGCTTTCAAAAGGAAAAAAAATTGTATAGGTCCTCTGGACGGGTTCTTCTTTAATGAAACGTTTCGTCTCTCTTCCAAGAGACTTCTTCAGTCTGAGCGTTTCAGGCAAAATTCAGGCTTTTAAGTCCTGCCTCCAGGTGACTGATACTCACATCACATGGCTATCGTTCACCCTAATTAATACTTATTGTATTGGTCGGGCTTTCGCACGTCTGAGTTCAGCTTTCTGTGTTCCTCAACACTATGTTCATTAACAAAAACAAAACGAATATTTCTTGTCTGTGTTTGGTGGTAAAGAACTTGACTGACCCACAGAACCCAAGACTGTAACGTTCCTGTCCATCATCAGTGCCTGCCCTCATCGTTGCTCTACAGAAGGAATGGGCCCAGCTTCCCACCCTGCATCCAGGAGGAGCGCAATCTGTAACAGCTGCACAAGAGGGTCCAACTCCACGCAGTCCTCCAAAATAAAGGTGGGCCAACTTGATCCAAGTATTGGATCGATACTAGAGAGATGAGATGGATTCTTTTGCAAAACTGGTTTTATTTTTCACAAATAAAGTGAAAAATAAATTCAGTGCAGAGTCTCCAAACTGCTTGGAGTTAGTCATTAGTTCTCTACATTGTGTCTGCGTGCAATGAAGTTATTTTTTAATTGTATTCTTGACATGGTTACTTATATTTGTTACTTTTTTGTTATTTTGCACGAGGTTTTTCTTAAATAACTGTGTGTAGTAGAACATAATAGTGAAATTATTTTTATACTGTTAAATCGTTTTATTTTGTTGTAGTTAATACAAAGAATTTTTATTTAAAATCTTTCTAGTGTTTTATTATAATCGACTAACTAAAAGTAAAAATCACATTTATTTAACAAACATGATAAGTATCAGAATTGGCGATACTAGCCATGTTTGGTACAGGATCGATACCAAAATTTATCACCCACCCTAAACAAGAAACGCACAGGTCCTGCAAGGTTCATGTCTAATGACCTGCACTGCTGCAAGAAGTTTATCCTGTTTAAGTTTGTTGGGTTTTTAAAGTGTGTTGGAAGCCGCAGCACGTCTGTTGATGTGTTTAGGTGTGAAACACGCGTGTCTTCCTCACCACGCGGAAGCAGCTCCGAACGCTCGGCTCGACGTTGCTGCCGCCGAAAGCAGCGACCTCGCCCAGCTGCCGGGGGATCTGGATGGCTTCGTGGAGCAGCAGGCTGAGGTGACGCTGGTCCGTCAAACCTCCGGGACCAGAGACCTGACGGAACAAATCTGCACCACACACACACACACACACACGCACGCACGCACGCACGCACGCACACACACACAGAGTTATCCATCAGTTATGCAGCAGATTATCTGATTAGGTGGCAGCATAAATTATACAACGTAAATAAATATACGTATGTTATATTTATATTTGCCTCTTTCTCTACACATCTGTTGATTTCAGGAACTTTCTGTTTCCTGCTTCATCTAGAATTTTTGTCGTATTTCTGACAGTAAATCAAACCGATTCTATTTCATCAGAATAAAACTCCCTTTAGAAAAATTATTAAAAATACTTTAAATTTTCATCAGTGACCTGATCGGTCCGTTTGGCGATGAAAAACCTGCACAAACGGCATCTTTTTCTGCTCCGAACGGGTCTTCTGAGTCAGAGCTCGGAGTCTTTTTGACACTAAAGAGATGAGTGCTGACAGGCGCGTTGGGTCTGCTGCACAGTGTCACCACAGACGTCGTTCACATCCTCGTGTTTATGGAGTTCTTCCTCCTCACAATCAGAAGGTTTGGCTCCAGCGCCTGCATTTCAAACAGCCTCCTCCAGAGCTGAGCCTTAAAACTGAGTTCTGATTATATTTATTTTTTAAGACATATTCTTTGTATTTGAGTCAATATTTTTTTAAAAAAAGAAGCAGCGTGCAAAGTGGAAAACTGGTTTGGCACGTTTTGATTTAATTATAAGAACCATCTGTCTTTTAAAAGGCTTCAGTTTGTTTTCGAAGATGTTCTGGTGATGATTTCTGCAGGTAAACACGGAATTAATGAGGAAAAATCCCGTGCATGCATGAGTCCAGACAAAAGCAGGTGACGTTTTATTGATTATTCGGGTTGAAATGAAAATTGATTATCTTTCAGCCCTGGACAGAACGAGAGCCAGGAATGACTAATCCTGGAGGGAGTTTGTGATTATCGTCACATATCCTGAACTAATTACAAGCTGTTCCAGGTCCAAATATTATCATTTCAAACAATCACTTTTTATTTTACCTCCATGTGCGGAACGAGAACATCGACTGTCCAAAAACTAACCCAGAACTGTACACTGAGATTTAATAAATATTACAAATTAAGTACCTACAGGGGTTAGACAATGAAACTGAAACACCTGTCATTTTAGTGTGGGAGGTTTCATGGCTAAATTGGACCAGCCTGGTGGCCAGTCTTCATTAATTGCACATTGCACCAGTAAGAGCAGAGTGTGAAGGTTCAATTAGCAGGGTAAAAGTACGGTTTTGTTCAAAATATTGCAATGCACACAATATTATGGATGACATATCAGAGTTCAAAAGAGGACAAATTGTTGGTGCACGTCTTGCTGGTGCATCTGTGACCAAGACAGCAAGTCTTTGTGATGTATCAAGAGCCACAGTATCCAGGGTAATGTCAGCATACCACCAAGAAGGACCAACCACATCCAACAGGATTAACTGTGGACGCAAGAGGAAGCTGTCTGAAAGAGATGTTCAGGTCTAAAACCAGGTGGTTCCATTTCATTGTCTAACCCCTGTAATTAACCTAATTAAAGACCTATCATTCATTGAAGAAATGCATCTTGTGCTCCACGTTTCATATCAGGAGATTTATTGCTAGTTTTTAAGTCCACGTAATTTCAGACATCTTTTATGTGTTTCTACTAACTTAGAAGACGAATCATCACAATCCCTCCCACAGCGCTCCCAACGTAGCACATAGCTAAACAGATAAGTTCAATAGAGCCGTTTGGCTATGAACGAGTCATCATGTAAGGATGTACGTGATCCTGCCGTGGGTGGTACCACGTGTTTTGTCAAGTGGAACCCTCCTCCTGAGCTGCTGTACTCCACCCCTCTGCCTGTTTTATGAAAAAACAAAGGAGGAGCGATCGTCTCTGTGGTTAAAGAGAAGCTGTGGTTAAAGCTGTCTGCAGCTAGGTCCTTATCATTTGTTGATCGGATCATTCACAAATGTCAAATCTCCACAGTTGTTTTTCTCACTCGATGATGTCTCAGACGTCTGAAGTGAGGCTCGTGTTGTTTTCTTGTTCAAAGCAATGAAGGAAAGAAGACGTGAACGTCTGTTTTAACGTTCCATTGTGTTAATTTAAGTTTCTGGAAACTGACCATTTTCAATAACATGACAAGCAGAAGGACGCAACGCTCTGCATTAAAAAACACCCACAAAGTTCTGACGGGGTGTCAGCAGGAGATAACAGACAGAAGTTGCACAGTTTTTGTCACACAAGACGTGAGAATTAAAGTATAAATCAGCCTTTATACTCAAGAATGTTAGCCGTTTTGTTCAAATACTGACAATATGATCCATCCCCTGCAACAAGGCGGGATATCACACTGAAAATGTCTTGTGAACAGTGCTTTAAGTGGTCCGGTAAACACTGGTATGCAGCACCACTGCTTCTAATTTTCACCCCTCAAGATATTGAGACTTTTTCCCAGTGTTCTAACGGGAGTTTTTCTAGAAATGTAACAGGTGTTACATCAGCCTGCGATTTTCCATCAATATGTCCCAATATATAAAGCTATGAACTACACAAGCTGAGAAAAACAAACAAAAAATATATATAAAAATGTGCTCACTCTCAGCCTGTAACCTATTACTACCTACTATGCGCCCTAAGACACTGCATTTGACTTGTGGCTTTGGTCTTTGTCATTTTCTGTGCAATAAAACTTCAGATCTATACAAAAATATTCTGTATGTTTCTGTCCCATATTCATATGACATTAAGCAGAGCACATGCACTTATGTTTTTCCATCTAAAGCACCGGTTGTCAGATGCTACGTCGTAAAGAATTAAGCTCAGTTATCTGTAAAACGAACTGGTCTGTAGGCGTTTTTCTGTCACTGATTATCTGTGGCAGCCATCTTCATTTGACTGAATCTGCTGCAGATGCTCATCCAATCATTACTTTCTGTAAGTTTCATTAAAAAAGTGTGTTTGAGCTGTTTTGTTAGCAGACACACAAACACCTGTCCACTCAGACGTGTAAGAACATTATCACCCGCCCCTCGCTGGCGCTCGATGAAGACGAAGGAAGAGCCGGCTCTCGTTCCTATCCGAGCTAAATAAAGAGCGTGTGCATGAACGTGGCCAATCCTCTTAAGGTTTCTTGTGCTTCTGTACGAGGAAAGAAAGCTTTCTACATAATGGCAGCAGAGACACTTCCCCAATTTCACTAAGTGGACGTCTTTATGTGATACCAGCAATCAGGGCTGCTTTGTTTCGGATCGCTGCCGTCTGAGGAGTGTCGCTCACCTACGCCAATCAGCACCGGACTTACATTTGTACTTTTCCTGGACGTCTGCGTTGCATAGGCTCACCAATCCCATCTTGAAGCTGAGAACTCGCATTTTGCCGTTCCGAGGGCTACGGGAGAGAAAACAGAGACGAAAAAAAGAGAAAGAAAGAAAGTACTGAGGTTACAATTTTTGAAAGGTGAATAATTTTGAATCGGTGYGTACTGGATCGTGATAATACTGAGCCCTGCTGGGAGGAATTACACGGGTCGAGGCAGCACAATACAGGTCAGTGAAGTAGTGTGAAATTGTATTAGAGCACATTCAGGGTAAGTAAAAGCACCACAGGGACTTGAAGTGTTGTCTGAGGATTTTAAGGCCAGAGAAGCAATAACACTTTACAAATACATTTATTTACCTCACATTTCCAACACTTGTGAGATTTTAAAGTGTTTTTCCTGAACAAGGGTTCCTGAATAGATAAATAGTCTGATCTGTAGGAAGCAGCAAGATGAGGTTCGGTTTTTCTCTTTCCTTATGTGCAATTTAAATAAAGAAACATAAAATTTGAAAGCATCCTTGTTATTGGTGCCAACACAGCCTAGAAGAATTTATTGCAGATCTAAGCAGCATTAGCTAAAACCAGGCTAATCAAATTAGCATTTCAATCACTTTGGAAGGAAAAAAAATAAATAAAAGAAAGAAAATCAAAAGCATCACATCAATCGGAGAACAACTGATCAGTCAAGTGTGAAATTAAATAAAACGTCTAATTTCCAGAGCTGGATGTTGGTTCGGATGTGTTTAGAGAGGCCATTCTTTAATCCACAGCTGGGTGAAAACATGAAAAAAACCTCTTTAAATCAGGAGACAGACATGAGGAAGATCGCTGCCATTCCCCCCGTTACACCGCGGGCTGGAGCGAGTCCAGAGGAGATAGTGAGCACATGGAGACGACTGGCTGTCAGCATCTTTCACCCACACCTTCTGCTGCGTGCCACATGCCAGCTCCAATACGCACCCCACTCCTGCTCCTGGGGGGACATGTTTCCTCTCACACACCCTCGCAACGTTCTCGAGGACGCGCACACTTAAATACAGACGTGCTGTAAGCCACCATCACCTCACCTGCTTATGATTAGCAAACAACAAACAATTAATGAAATGGATTCAGAGCCTCTGGATTGATTTGATTTGATTTATTTATTTAACAGGAAAAGATTACCAAAAATCAAGCCTGACTCAGCATAATTGCTGTTTTACAGCATAAAACACTCAGAAATACAGCATCGCAATCACATCATTATACACCATAGACACAAAG
>NW_013952403.1:2388709-2393568 GCF_001266775.1 Austrofundulus limnaeus | reverse complement strand
GATAGATATTTGAAACAGAAGATGTCAGACTGGATCTAATTTTTGAATAAACGTATCATTTCTGTTTCAACTGAGTGGTTAAGACTTCTCAATCTCAGCATGAAACATGGGTAACTTTGATTTTGGAATCCTTTTAATGAAATTATGCACATGACCTGTAGGTTTCTTAAGGTTTTTTCTAATGACATAAATAAGTGAATGATCCCAGATTGAAGTATTGACTCTCATTAGCAGTTAGGAACCGTGTTTCTGCGTCGAGGTTTCTCCTGGAGATTAACAAACGGGAAAAAAGATGGACGAGTTCATGTGTCAGAGAGAATTTGTTTTCTGTTATGTCTCCCGGGGGGGGGGGGGGGGGGCACCCTGTCTGGGACACGATGATGTAAACAAACGTCTGTACAACAAGCCGTATAACTGGTGACATCAATCTGCAGACATGCTTTGTTCCCTCTACTGAGAGGAAATATTAGAGTTCATTTATGACTCGACAGAAATGCAGATGTGCATTTCTTGGATCCTTACAGTCACTTTCCCTTTTGGGGCCAAAACAATAGACTTGTTTTTGTGACTCCAAACAGGAAGCTGCAGAGTTTAAAAGCCTGAGCCGTTACCCTGCTTCCCGTCTGCTCAGGTGGAACCGGAGCAACATGCTGAAAGTAAAGGCGAGTAGTGGTGGTCCCGATGCCAGCATTTCCACAAGTACTCGTGCAAAATGCCCCGATTACTGGGGACGAGACCAATACCAGTACTGATACTCTATTAAATGTATTAGAGCCACATTTTGAACTTTGTGTTTATTTTGTTTGGTGTAATACCTAAAGGTCACAGTGGGTAGCAATATGCATGGTTTAAAAGGAACCACAGGTAATCACTCAACAGGTGTCCTGATTATGGCAGAAAACACAGCTTTTTGACTGTTGTCGTCGTCTTTGTGTTGTTTCAGCTATTGTTTTGATTATTTCATTGCGGCAATCATATAAACTTTTTGATTGCCCTGTTAATGTTGTAAGTCTGCAACATTAAGTTTCACATGTTGTTGGAGAGAGTAAGGTCAAATAAATGCTCTTTGATTGTGATCAAGCCTTCATTAGTTGGATCCAGGACAACACAGTCAGCAGCCCCTCAGTGGCTTAGGTTCGTTTTATTTTTATTTGTTAAGAAGAAGTGTTATAAAAGTAAAAAGTAAAGTAAAAGGTTTGTCAGTTCCATGTTTAAGAAATTAAACAGGTTGAAAGAACATTTTTATATGTATGTCATAGAAAAGGCAGCATGACGGCTCAGTGGTTAGCAAATGTATGAGTTGAGAAAAAATCTTATTTTTTATTTATATTTATTTTAAATTGTTTAATATATTATTCTGTATATTTGATTTGATGATCAAAAACCACGTAGTTCCTCTGGACGGGTTCTCTTTCAATGTGAAGTTTTTGAACATATTGTTCAGAAAGGGTTCATTAAAGAAGAACCCGTCCAGAGGAACTACTTGTTTTTTGATTTTTCTACCAGGATTACTGAGACGCTTCAGGACATTTGATTAGATGATTATTTCAAACTAGTTTAAAGGAACTCTGCTGTAATTCATGGAATAAGTTTATATAATCAGGAATAAGTTTATGGAATCATTTTGATGACAATGTTAAAACTTCCAGAACAATTTATATGTTAGAAAATATGATAAAAACTAGATTATTGATAAAATACGATAAGTAGTATGTATCAACATGAATTGTTCAAAAGATGGACCTGATGTTGTGTAATGTTTTTCTCTTCTCTCTGCTTTCTTCTATTTCATTTATAAATTGTGTTTTGTTTTTAATTGTATAAAAATTTTTTTTTTTTAATAAATAAATAAATAAATAAATAAATAAATAAATAAATAAATAAATAAGATCCAGTCAGAGGGGCTGCAGCCTACAAGGAGAGAGTTATCTTGTTCTAAATAAAATAAATGTTCTCAAAGTGTTTAATGTTTAGGTTCTAATGCAGTAAGTACTTAGTATCGGTGAGTACACAAACTGAAGTACACATACTCATTTTGAGGAAAAACTAGTGTCAGGACACCTCTAAATTCATCTATCAAATTGACAAATTTCATGAAMGTTGCGCTTAAAAAAAGGAAATATAGCAAAAGTTCAGTTCCACCTTAAAAAAGGTCWAGTAATAGTCTGCACTCACTCACCAGCTGACAGAAATATCTGCTTTATGTTCAACATCATGCACACAGCTAATCAGTTTTTCCTTTCTTTCTTTTGTTTTGATGTCTAAACCTGTTTTCCACACCTTATTTTAGTTACTCTAACCGAGAACACTCAGGTGGTTGTGGGGGGGGGGGCGACGACCCCCGGCCCAATTAGTGCAGTTTCTGAGGTGGTGCTCTGATCTGTCTTCTCAGTCCATGTCAGACTCCCAGAGGCAACTCACAACCACTTCAGAGTCCTCTGGATCTGTCTTCTTAGTTTTAATAATTTTGATAACTGGAATTTAAACTGAAGTCCTAAAGTAGGAGCAAATGTAAGAAATTCTCAGCACTTAAATTAAAAACTCGCACTCTAAGAAGTTTGATAAACACGAGCACTGATCTCACCTCTGGATCTGAGCGGGACGTCCAGCGTTTGTTGTTGTTCCAAATCTGTTTACTTAAGATCCACACAAAATGTGACCAAACAGAAGAAGTTAGTCTTACTTATTCAAACGTTACACTCCAGTCATGTAAACCACCAGGGAGAGCTTTTCAAAGGGGGCATGAGAAGATTGCTGCCATCTGCAAAAAACTAACTCATGAATAATGTGACGAAGTTTCTTCTCCTGCTAAGAACACTGAGATTCACACTTGGCTCCCTGGTTTCTAAGGCTTTTACAGAAACACCATATGATGTGTTATAGTTAGAATACGGCAGCTCAGGAGGCTTTTATTTTGGAAAATAAAATTAAATTCAGTCTGGGTTTAGAAGCTCTGTACTCAGTTATGATCTCTGAGCTCTCAGGTTTAACATCATGCAGGTAAAAACAAGGTTCAGTAAAGATGGATAGGTTTGTTTTTATGTCCAACATGTCCTCACAGAAAAGACGATTTAATTAAAACTATTCTGAGCTGACAAATCACCGACAGATGACTGCAGTGTTTACTAACGAGTCAAACAGTTAAAGAAACTGAGAACAGTTTATGTAAACTGAGAAATCCAAACGTCTTTTTTTGTATTTGCTAATCTGGCGCTAGTTGAGCTTCGCAGAATTTAAAAGCACCCTGGAGACACTGAATGCTTACCAAGTTTCAGATCAAAGATTAGGAAAATATAAGCAGGAATTTACCAGAGTGGAGAAAAAAATCTGTTTAGATTTATATAAAAACAACTCACAAACGCTGCCAAAAAAGTAGATGAGTTAAATTTAACATTCTGCTTCACTGATGGAAGTGCTCGTCAACACTGGGCTCGTTCTAAGGACACTTAATCCATTTTGCACCTTTGTTCAAATTTTGCTCTGATAGAAACCTCACAAACTGCTGGTGTCTGTCTGTGTTCACAATTATTAGGAGAGCAGATAAAATAGAAAACATGAGTGACGTATGCTGGAGTGAACTGACTGTTTGAAGACGGATCATCAATTCTAACATCGAAGAAGATGGAGGGACTGAAATCTTTTTCAAGTAAAAAATGGACCTAAAAGTTCTGAGGAAAATATTTGGTACATCACATCTGTCCAGGTGTGTCACAGCTGGTCTAACAGTGGGCTGCAAAGAGGAGAAAAAAGAAGCTGATTCCATTTTAAAGCTTGAATAAATCTAAGAAAGGAAGGTTTTAGTTGCTGTTGAATAAAAAAAAGGCTTGAAAAAATATGAAGAAATGGATGCAGAACTTGAAAAGCTCCTGCTCTGGCAGTTTCACCAACTTCTTAAAGTTATTTCTGACTTGTAACATTGGACAATATTTCATAAACATTTGCTTCATCTAAGCTGTATAATTACTGTAGGCTGTTTAGTTTTTATAAATTAAAGAAATATAGTGTCACACAGACATTGCCATGTTAAAGATGCTGCAAAGCATTCTGGGTAAATGATGACGCTAACAAGGTGAAGATTTATTCTGGACAATATCTGACGTTCAGTCCTTTGAAATGAAACCAGAGAGCACTGACAGGGAGGAGAATGTAGAAATGACTCAGCCTATTTATTAGCTCTAGAGCTAATAAATATAATGTTAGCTCTCGTTATATGCTCACCGGCCACTTTATTAGGTACACCTTGCTGGTACCGAGTTGGAACCTCGTTTACCTTCAGAACTGCCTTTATCCTTTGTGGCATAGATATAATACTGGAAACATTCCTCAGAGTCTGGTCCATATTGACATGATGGCATCACACAGTTGCTGCAGATTTGAAGGCTGCACATCCATGATGCGAATCTCCCGTTCCACCACATCCCAAAGATGCTCTATTGGATTGAGATCTGGTGACTGTGGAGGCCATTTGAGTACAGTGAACTCATTGTCATGTTCAAGAAACCAGTCTGAGATGATTCCAGCTTTATGACATGGTGTGTTATCCTGCTGGAAGTAGCCATCAGAAGATGGCACACTGTAAAGGGATGGACATGGTCAGCAACAATACTCAGGTAGACTGTGACATTGACACAATGCTCAATTTGTATTAATGAGCTCAAAGTGTGCCAGGAAAATATCCCCCACACCACTGCACCACCACCAACAGCCTGAACAGTTGATACAAGGCAGGATGGATCCATGCTTTCATGTTGATGATGCAAAATTCTGACCAAATTTTGCAGCAGAAATTGAGACTCATCAGACCAGGCAATGTTTATCCAATCTTCTATTGTCCAGTTTTGGTGAGCCTGTGTGAACTG
>NW_013952403.1:2351573-2386734 GCF_001266775.1 Austrofundulus limnaeus | reverse complement strand
ACATTAAAAAATAATAAATAGGAAAAGAACAACATATTAAGGCCAACATGAGACAGTAGGGCCAAAAGACTTATTGTGGTTAGCTTGTGTTGAGTATTTGTTCAAATTACTGAAAAAATAAAATCTAAATTAAACAAACCAAAAAAAAACTTTTGTGTACCTTGATTAGACTTTTTATTCTGCTCAGAAATATCCAACTCAGAAAACAAAACTGCTTCTATTTTTCTTTACTAAACAATTTAAAGGACCGACTGTGAAGACTGTTTTTCAGTCGACAATAAATTAACTGGAAGCAACGACTGAAAAATCGCGGCTGCGCTGTAGCATCAAATTTAATGAGCATTATGTGACAGAAATATGTGCCACTTGAACTTAAGTGCTGGATAAATATATCTTTCTAGGCTTTTTTTACATGAATTATTCTCCAATTTTAAATCTGTCGCTTCCATAGCAAATAAAGGTTTTAAAACTGGCAGTTTTAGCTGCAGCTTTAGCTTTGATCAGCTGATGGGTTTCAAACAGTTAGGTTTCACCTTCATGTTGTAACTATTTTACACCAAAACCATTTAGGACCTGAAAAATTCAAAGTGTAATATTGATATGATCTCCTGCGTTCAGATCTGATTGGAGTCTTTAAAGCAGCTGTCTTATAGCAACTCTGTTGAGTAAATAAAGGAGATAAAACAGATGTAGAGGGACATGACCACACCGAGGAAGATTTCAGACAGCAACACCTTGCGTGACGTCTGGAGCTGCACGATCTATCGTCATTGCAATGTACGTGTGCGCAGTATTCACACTGCAGGTCCAGGGATGCAGGAGGAAAAATTTAATTAATGTCTTATCAACGGACTAAACCACAAGTCATTGCACTAAACGGTCTGGTTACGACTTTTATTTTGACAGGCTCTTTGCACTGGTGAAAGCGGGTGGCTTCGTGTCAAATAAGCTAAAACAGGGGTTCTCACACTTACAAGTGTGAAAAATTTCCAGGGACCCCCTCATTAACCCCATGCTGTTTTAGAAATAATTTACTGTCATTTTAACCCATAAATATTATGAGAATATTATGTTTTTATTTGGTTTATGTTGTTTTACTAGTGCATTTTTCCTCATGTTCATTTTTCAAATAAAATCCAAAATAACCACTTATTGAAAAATTATGAGAACCCCCAAGATAGGGCTCATGGACCCCAGTTTGAGAACCTCTGAGCTAAAATGTTCATTTTGTTGTGAAACATCTGGGACAGTAATGGCAACGTTTGAGAAGTGTTGTAAGTGAATTCTCAAGCTGTGGAGGAAGACGACAGGGATCTTTACGAAAACGAGGATGATGAGCAAAATCGCAGAGAACTGGAGGAAAACAGTGCGACAGAAACAAACACCAAGATAGACACAGAGGCAACACGTTAGGTGCTAAAACACAATTCACATTTTCAGATGAAAGGAGGAAACATGTACTCAGGTCCCAGCACAATAAAACAGACAGAAACATGCCTGTAACATGAACAAAAAAGAGGTAAGTGCAAGTTCATCGCCAACAAGATGGCAGCAGAACTTAAAGTGTTTTTTCATATGGCAGGCTTGTATCTAATACCATGCAGCTACTGTATAGTGACCTCTGCCAGATCACCAGATACAAAGTAAAAACAACTTCTGAGTGTTTCCACCCACCTGTCGTAAACATTAAGCAGCCAGTTGAGACACATATCCACACAGAGGGGAATGTTGACCAGGATGGATCGCTCCTCCTCCAGCTTCTCGTACAGAGCTGTCAGGCCGTGGATCACCTCCACCACATCCATCACGTGCTCCCCCTGCTGCAGCTCCTGCTCCCGGAACACGTCCGCGAGCTCGCTCAGCGCCACCAAATCCACTAAAAAAAAAGAGCACTGAAATCACAGCCGGCTCAGCGACACGTCTATCATGTGTTTGACTCGTTACATAAAGTGAGGCGTCGTCTTTGACTCGAACACGAGTGCAAATTTACTTCTGTGGGCCGAGGAAAACCCTCATCCCTCTCTACAAAGGAGGCAACACCAGCGCTTATTCAGCCATTTCGGCTACTTAAAGCYCAGCCGTATGTTTCAACAGCAGTGACACAAATTTGATTTTGCTCTTCTAAGCTAATTTATTGGCCCGTCCCTGGGAGCGGAGCTAAAAGGGGTGTCCGTTGATGCCACGTATAATTGGATGGCGTGATAATGAGGTAGATAAGGCAAGTGTTTCTCCAGGTTTCGGAGGGAATCACCACTAAAAAAAAAAAGTATTTTTGATGGGCACCACCGCTCCGTTCTTCACAATGAGGATTCTGGAGTTATCAAGGCAGCCTAGCAATTAAATCCAGTAACGATATCAACTCTTAGACCAGAGCCGGAGGGRGAGAGGAGGGGGTGGGAGATAACGCAGCTGGGAGGAGGAGGAAAATGAACGAGCGACTGAAAGACGTTTTATGTGCACGCTGACTTTTTATTGCRGGAAGGTTAGGAGAAGGTTGTGGCAAATAGGTAGGACACAAAAGAGGAACCTAAATCAGCAAAAATGAACGGTTCTAGGGATAAAAATGAGCTGAACTGGGGTCACAGCCCTACATAGGAGAAAGTGAACAAAAAAAGAGGAGGTATCGACCCCGATGGGGCACCCAATCAAGCTTCAACCACGCAGCGAAAAACTAATTAGCTTCTATTTTGTAGCTCAAATGGACCAATTAATAGCTAATTACCCAGGAAGCCGAGCATCTAGGCTGAGAGGACAGCGTGGACGTATTCCAGCGTGTCTGTAACCCTGGTGGCTCTTGAGATTAGGATTACTTCTGATTACTGCGTTTTTAAAGCCAAGTAGGGCAGAAAAGGGGGAAACGGTTCCTTCAGCGGCTGAATGAAGAAATGTGCCGCGGCTAATGGCTACATCTCAGCCTCACAAAGACAATGTTACAGAGAATTATTGATGGTGCAGGGAAACAGGAATACCACTCAGACGGCACACACATCTCAAAGCCTTCTGAACCCGCCGCAGCTTCATGGCCGTTCTGTACGCCGAGAACTTGATGTTGTTCAGATCCGCTGGTGGAAGGAGAAAAACGATTAAAACATGAGAGAAAACAAATCCACCCGGGAAGCAGATCTCCCCCATCTTTCCCCTTGTTTATCACTCCACTGCAGCAGTCATTAGTAGTTTATTGTATTAACACTATCCATGCATCTGTCTCACTGAGCATGTGACCGAAGAGCACAGCCCGGATGAGATTAACTGTTAAAACACACGTTGTCGTTTAATCGCAATTAATTAGGAGCTAAGCGGGAAGCAATCTCCGCACTGGCAAATTGGGCGTCACAGGTTAACAGCAATAAAAATGTAGGTGGCTGAAAGGCAGGTCTCTTAATGAGCCACGCAACAAACCAAACAAGTGGTGTTTCCACTGCTCAACGTGAGGTCGCAGACAAACAAACAGGACAGAGTTTGTCATGTTACTCACCCAGCGCTTGGTACAACTCTGTCATCTTTGGATGGTCCCAGCACGTCGTCTGGGCCTGATGGCTGCGAGACGGTATAAGAAAGAAGAGCAGAATGGGTTTTTATATATATATAAAGCAAAGGAGAATGTAGGTGTGCTCTTTTCAGGCCAGAAAGATCAAAGTGAGAATAAAGTATGAATGAGTAGGCAGAGCTGAAATGAGCAGGTGAGGCCGACAGTAAAAAGGAGTGAGAAGAAAGGGCACTGAGTAAGAGGGAAAAAAGAGGAAAATTAGAGGGCAGAATAGGACGACAACTGTTTACTAAATAGGCCAAGACGTTTGAGACCTGGGAAATTCAGACAAGTATAAAAAGATAATGAAAGGCTTCATGTTCAGGCAATAAAAAAAAAATCACAACATGATATTACTTTGCTTCACTCATGAATGCAACATATCTATCTCATGGCTGAAATCAACCTCTAGTCTCTAAGAGAACACCCAGGAAATGAATGGAGTATAAAATCAAAAGGGACGAGTGCAGCAGAATAAAGGGGAAACCTCACAGCGGGACCTGTGGGCCTTTCAGGGCTGCAATCATCATTTACTTGTAAAAGCACTCATTGATTACTGTCCAGTGGAGTGCGACTCACATACTGTTCATCCCCACTGGAATACAAATAAAGTCCATAATAAACCTGACTGGCAGGCTAAACAAAGACCCGGTGTGTTGCAAATGATTAATGAGATAAATAATATCTACAGAGAAACAAAACTAAATTTTGATGCAAGCTAGTATATCAGTTCAGACGGAGGGAGTGGTGGGTACAGCTAACCAAAAAGTTAGCTTTGTCAGCTCATAATCCACTAACTAAAAATATAGCTTTGCTAACGCTGAACTGCTAAAAAAAAAGAAAAACTATGGAAGCTATCGCTAATCAGCTAAACAAGTAGAAATGAGTGGAAATCACAAAAGACTGGTGGAACTGACACAAACCTGTTGATGTTAGCATGTTAGTTAGCAGACTAAAGTTGGCGTACCTAGCTTTGCAAAACAGCTGAACACCTAACTAAAAAACTTGTTGTGCTATTGGCTATTAGCTGTTAGCTGATTAGTGGAACCATACTTGCACTAGCCTTTAAAGACACTGGTCCACTTCCCGGCTACAATAGTTGGTCCAGTATTTTTAATGCATAATTTCTGATTATTATATACACAAACCTTGATTTTACAGAAAACGTAGTTGTACCAAGACAATGATGGTGAAGTAACCAAAACAATGGTGAATGTAGCTTTTATCCTTCCTGGCTTTGCTGACTTTTTGATTATATAAGATTTGAATAATTTAAACTTAGCAGTGGAAAAGAAAGCCAGCGATGCTGCCAGCTTGTCTGCTTTAGTAAAGGGTTTTGTCAAGAAGAGGGAAAACATTATTTTAACCAACTTTGATTTTCAGTCCAAGAGTTTTTGGGCTAAACTCTCTATGGTTTGATGTGAGCCTGATTGTTGACTGAAAGACCAAATGTTAAGTGCTTATGATTTATCTGTATTTTGTTCTGCTGGTTCTCATCACTTTTTAAATAGGACAGAACCTTTTTGATTATGCAGCTGCTTCTCTTTACTGTATTTTTATTTGTATGATTCACCATGGAATCCTACAAAACACTGAGTTAAAAAAAATGCAACTTTGTTTGAATAAACTTTACATAAATTATAGAGCTGCAACAATAACCTATTCTCACATTCTGTGTAGACAGACTTGTTTCACTATTGGCCTGTATAACCACATCAGTGATGGGCTAGGGTTACGTTAATAGAATAGAATAGAATACCTTTATTGCCATTACACATGTGCATAGTGAGATTAGAGCTGTTAGTGGATTAGCTTTTTCACTAACTCTAAAAACTTTTAGCAGATCAATTAGCCTCAACTAAATTAGATTTTGCCAACTTTAAGTTCGCTAACAGCTAACTAACAACCTAACATCAGCAGGTTTGCGTCCGTCCCACCAGTCTTCAGCTGGAAGGAGACACGTGACGCAGACTGACTGACTAAGAGCTGGATTCGCTCCCACTCCCATTACCCACCAGTGTTGGACCCGGCCTTGGAACTCAAACTGGCTGAGGAGGAGGAAAATCTCTGAACTCTAGCGAACCGAGTAGAGACAATAACATCATGTGACTCTGGACTCTGGATGGGCCCAGGGTTGGGCCTAGCACAGACCCCTCCCCCCATCCCCCCACCCTCAACATCACCTACTCCTCTGAACCCGCCCCATTTTACCTCCCCTTTATGTGTCATCTGGCTCTTGCCTTCCTACGCAGCTCCGCTCAATTCTAGTTTCCCTTCACTGCTCCGTCTTGGATTTCTCCCATAGACAATGATTTCGCTGGCAGATTTTTAGCCGAACCAATCAGCGAACAGAACGTCAATTTTCTGTACAGTGTCTGCTTGTAGTTTATTTTACCTGGGCCAATCAGCAAACAGAAGGCGGAGTTTTGAACGACGTCGATTTTCTGCGCAGTGTCTGCTAGTTAGTTTAGCATACGGCAGTGGAGGAAGTGAATGAAGCCAGTCTGTTGATAAGGCTTCCAAATTAAAATAAATTTGTCTGACAAAGCAGCAGCTCTCATTTACAGTCGTCTCGTTCGGCTCGGTATATTTCTCCTCTCAGTAGGGGTGTTTACAGCACACGCGATTTCCTGTTAGCTTCTTAGCTTATCCTCCTTCACAGTGACATACACACACACACGCTTCAGCAGAGGCCACGCCTCCAGCAGGGATCGCTTCTTTATAGCAGCGAGTCCAGACCATCTGTACGAAGCAAAGTGAAGGACAAGGGTCTGGTTTTTACCAGGTTAGTTTAGCATTAGCTCACATTCATTTTTACTTGTTTTGTTGTTTAGCATTAACTTTCGCTAAAAAATTTTTTTTGGATGTTAAGCATTTTAGCTTTAGCAAAGCTATATTTTTAGTTAGCTGATTATGAGTTAGCAAAGCTAGCTTTTTAGTTAGTTGTGCCACCACTGAATATCACCATAGAAACTGAAATTTTCAGCTATTTAAAATCATATAATGTGACCTAAAACATTATCCAGAAGAGGAATAAAAATGCCATCTTTGTTCCAGTGGGTGGTTTGATCAATTTCTCATTAAAGATAGGACTCTACAGTTAACCTGTCATGAAAAAAAAGTGTATTTACCTCAACAATGCAGACACTGACCCTAAAGCTGTACTCACTTAATGTAGTAGGGCACTTTGTTCGGGGAGATGGCACGCTCCCACGGTATCTGCACTGAACCTGAGCAAACACATACACACACAGAGAGAAAAATCTATTTCAGATTGGGCACGTCACGCTTGAATTGCCATTATGCTCAGTGTGGCCGACAGCGTGTCCAGACACAGTGTCCATTCAGACCATCCTAACAGAGCTGCTCCTCTGTACAACAGGCGCAGCCAAGCCAAAGAAAGGAGTCTATTGTGTGAGAGCTCCTCACAGTGTTCCTTTGCTTAGAATAGCCTAACAGATTACAGGAGAGGAGTCGTGGATCGCTGAGGCATTTCAACAAACTAAGCCACAAGAAGCGTGGTTCAGGTGAGGGTCAGAAAAGATCCACTGCATTTCAAACACTTTTATTTCTCATGACTACAGAGTTGTAGCGCTGTAAGTGTTGATAATGACTCTCTCACAAAGTTTAGTTCAATATCTGTAAAACTGATTAAGTTAATAAGAAAAATATTAATAAGTTGTAAATCAAGTGACTACTTTCTGAGAGTTTCAAAAAAACTGTTGAAAGTGAATATCAAAGTTTTAGGCTAAAATTTTGCWAAATTTGCTGAGCTCAGAATATATGCTGGGGAAAATTCTTAGCTACAAACACCAAAATTTAGCTAAGTATTTCTAAAAATGGCCAAGGTTTAGCCATTTTTGTTATTGCAAACATTGCTTATACTGCATGTTGTGGCGGCCATCTTGAACTGGGTGAACTCCAAAAGATATTAAGTGGCAAATGAAGAAAACAATGATTATTTTCTAAAGATTTCAACAAATCTGACCACTGGTTTATCAGATGTTTCAATAATGTTTCAGACCACAAAACACACACTAACTCACAAGTTTGTATTTCTATCCTTCTTAGGACCGTTCATTGACTTCCATTCATTTCCAGTCACTTCTATAGCCTAACCCTCCAACACCTTACCCTAAACCTAACACCCCAGTACATAACTAACCATAAAACCAAGCCCCAACTCAAAAATGGAGTTCCACCATATCAGGACTGGTCTTTGACCTCAATAAGGACTTGGGGTCTTGACAAGATTGGTGTGTGTATACTAGAAAYGCTCCTAAAATGGTAACAAATACACACGCTGGCAAAACTATTTAACTTAAACGCATCAAACTYGATGAAAATCTCTCACTTTAACACCAACTTCCAGCCATTTATAGCATCTCAAACCTTTAATCAATGCTGTGTCTTATATAAAGATTTATATATGATTACTGTACACAAATGTAAACTGAGAGTTAGCAGAAAGGTAAATCAGGCTAAGATAGCTAAATAAAGCTCAGTGTAGCTGAAAACACAAGCAGACGCTCCCACTTCAGATACACAAAAAGTCCTGCAACCTACAGCTTTTACACTTCACTGTCACATTTAATCAAATCCCATTTTCAGCTTCACTGCAGCCTCTGAGGAACAAATAAAAAGAATTTTAAAATGTCCGTTTCTGCTCAAATGAGGGTCAGAAGTTAGAGAAACACAAGCTCCACCTCAGAACACGAGCACTCAACGTTCACAAATAAAAGCCTTGTTGCAGCTCGACTGTGACACGCCAAAACCACCCAGACTGTTTGAGGTGGCACCTTGGCACAGCGTGGCACGGTCTGCAAGGAGCCGACTTCAAACAGAGGATGGGAGAGACTCTTACTGGAGAGGAAATGCTGCGATCCGGGGCCAAAGTCTCTGTGAGCATCCTGGAGCTGCTTCAGCCGCTCCTCGATAGAACCCTGAGGACACACACAAGCACACGCACAACGTTAAATCAAAGAGAACCCTGCTGCTCATCGCTCCCCTAACAAACACACCTGCCTCAGTACAGTCAGTCAGTTACCTGCTGAATATAAATGATGTCTTTGTTTTTCTTTGCCTCCGCAGCTCTTGAAGGACTTTGAAAGCACATGTAGAGCAGCGGGTGGGAAATGGAAACAAGAGATTACAAAATATTTTATTTTGTGAAAAGGAGTATGACGGTGCATGGTTTAACCCTCCTGAAAGCCTCATAGGTAATTATTAGAGGCGTGAGAAAATATGGATACACTGAAATATGGTGATAATTCATTTCCTAATACTGTATTGATTCTCTAAAGCACTGTATTGATTTTTAATTAAGGTTTCAAATGTAAACTTTTAGGACAGCAGTTCATTCTTGTGTTGTATTTTAGCCTCCAACCACTAATTGGCAGCAGTCAGACAGTCATTTGGCTCCTCCACTCCTGAAAAAAACACTGGCTCAAATGTTAGCATTGTGAGTAAATATTAGCGCTAAGTGCCAATGGCTGAATTTGAGCAGGTTAGACCGACACCCGAAGCCTTCAAAGCTGAGGTAGGAATGCCAACTCTTCCACAGATGTCCCGATTTTTAGCCTAGTCCTGTACAGGACGCTCTATAGTTTATAATAAATTCAGATTATAAATTTAAAAACAGACACAAATGTATTATCAAACTATATTGGCACATTTAACCTAACCATTGAAAACATGGATAAAATAAGAAATAAGCATAATATAAAATATTAATAAAACATTTTGGGGTTTTTTTGTTAAGATATTTTGGAGAAAAAATGGCAATATATATCATATATGAAACTGAAGTCTCTTGGGTCATTATGGTCTGAAACTGAAGCCTCTTGGGTCATTATGGTCTGAAACTGAAGTCTCTTGGGTCATTATGGTCTGAAACTGAAGCCTCTTGGGTCATTATGGTCTGAAACTGAAGTCTCTTGGGTCATTATGGTCTGAAACTGAAGCCTCTTGGGTCATTATGGTCTGAAACTGAAGTCTCTTGGGTCATTATGGTCTGACACTGAAGTCTCTTGGGTCATTATGGTCTGAAACTGAAGCCTCTTGGGTCATTATGGTCTGAAACTGAAGTCTCTTGGGTCATGGTCTGAAACTGAAGTCTCTTGGGTCATTATGGTCTGAAACTGAAGCCTCTTGGGTCATTATGGTCTGAAACTGAAGTCTCTTGGGTTATTATGGTTTGAAACTGAAGTCTCTTGCGTCATTATGGTCAGAAACTGAAGTCTCTTGGGTCATTATGGTCTGAAACTGAAGCCTCTTGGGTCATTTTGGTCTGAAACTGAAGCCTCTTGGGTCATTTTGGTCTGAAAATGAAGTCTCTTGGGTCATTATGGTCAGAAACCGAAGCCTTGTGGGTCATTATGGTCAGAAACTGAAGCCTCTTGGGTCATTATGGTCAGAAACTGAAACCTCGTGGGTCATTACGGTCAAAAACTGAATCCTCGTGGGTCATTACGGTCAGAAACTGAGGTCTCTTGGGCCATTATAGTCAGAAACTGAAGCCTCTTGGGTCATTATGGTCTGAAACTGAAGCCTCTTGGGTCATTATGGTCAGAAACCGAAGCCTCTTGGGTCATTATGGTCAGAAACTGAAGTCATTTGGGTCATTTTGACCCAAGGGCAGCAGGAGGGTTAGGTGTCATCTGTAAAATCAGTGAGAAGAAGGCGTTTGTTGAGACTGAGTCGACAAAATGACGTTTGCCACTGGCTTTACGGAAACAGCTTTATATCTGGTGTGTTTCCCACTAAATGGGATTTAGTCTGTTAAATCCCAGTTTATTTGAAAAGTATTGGATTTGGCACTTGAATCCTTGTCGGCTGGATGTTGAAATACCTCCTCAGACGACGGGGAGTTAAACCCACTCGCTGTGAGGTGAACAGACACATACAAACGGAGCAGGAAGAGAGAAAGATGAAGGAGAAGCTGATTTCTCGGGGCATCGGTGCTCCTCCACCAGAAAATAATGATAAAAAATACAATCTGCAGTGTAATTTAAATTGTTTGAGACCAATAAAGAGCACTGTCAATGTGCCGTGAAGATGTTCCGGCCAGCTTTGCCATGTTGTACAATCTATTTGTTATACAGGCAATTTAAACTGCCATAAGGAAGACAAATGACTAAATTATCCACGAACGGCAAATATTAGCAAATCAAATTTGGAAATAGATATTTGTAGTGTTGGAGAAGCCAAAATAAACAGCACACAAGATGTTACTGCATTTTACCATTTATTATTTTAATTAAGATAAAACTGGGACAAAGGAAAAAAAAGGTTTTCCTACTCGTCTTGCATCCAAAATACAGGAATTTTTTTCAACGTATTTTCTCTAAAGCAGGCTCTACAGGAAACCTGAGAGCGATCCAAGATCCAGGAGATGTATATCTGCCACTGACTCCGGACACTAAAAGCCTTTTAACATATTGATCATCAGGAAATGTTAGAGAGTTTAATTTACTTCCTGAATGGAAGCCCAGAGGAGTCACAGCACTGATTGTAGCACAAAGAGAGAGCGGGAGTTTTTCTGTTCAACAACACAGATATTCTTCTGTGGCTCCACAAAAATGTTCCCATTTGATCCGGATCAAAGTGAACCGATTAACTAAAAGGCCAACACGCTTAGATTACCAGCCTGAAGGTCCGTGCAGCTTTAGCTGTCTGTGACACCAGTTTGTACCAAAGACCGGCTTTTAATTGTGTTATGATTAGAATTTTAAGGTGTAAGGACAATAACACACATAAATACAAGCAAGTCCAGCTTAAAATGCATAAATAAGATACAACTGATAGTAATTTGACTTAGATTGCAGCAGGATTATCAGCAAGTGTAGATTGCCCTTTCAAAATATCAAATAAATGTATTTGTCAAGTAGTTACTGCAGAACCTGACTTTTTTTAATCCGATTACTCGATTAATTAACAGAATAATGGATTATTAAAATAATAGTTATCTGCTGTCCTGATCAACAGCACTGTAATATGCTCAACTTTATACATGTGCAGATAAATATTTGAAAAAACTGAATCAGTTTCCGGCGCATAATTTAGACTTTGCTAAGGCTGGTGGTGGAGTTTATAATCCCACTGTGACGGGGTGGGGGCTGCGTTAGCGGAATGCTATGTTGCTAAAGCTAGGTCCTAGCCACTTATTCTGTCATCTCCATCAACAGTGGTGCCAAAAACAAACAAACAAAAAAATTTATAAACCCTTTGCTGGCTCTAAATAATAAAACAACTCTTAGCCTGGCAGGGGCAGGGTGAGTAAGAACCGGTGGGCCAGCAGGGTTATAATACACTAGAGGAAACCCTGCTCATAGATGCCTCCGCCAAACGTTCTCCCCAACACACACAGGTGTGCTTCAAAAGAAAAAAAAACTGTCAAATACCAAGCTACAAGTCTAATTGTTAAAAATACAGAGATGTACAAAAATATTTTCAAACCACCCAGCGTTACTAACAAGTTTCAGTTGAAGGAGGTGGTTAATAATTGTCTCTACCTGCTGCAGTTACAGCAGAGAGCACAAAACAAACCAGACCTACAACTCATCGTGTCATTCTGAACCTTCTCCGAGCCGCTCAGGTAATTCAGAACAGATGGGTCGAGGTGCTGGAAATTAATTTCTCAGAATTGCTCAAGAAGGTCCTAAATTATGATGTTCAGAGTCCAAACGCAGAAAAAAAGAATGGTTATTAAAGTGACATATCGGGTTGCAGGAAAAAACATGTCCTGCAGGTTATCTAATGGGAACAGGATGCTCCAACATGAGCTGAGTGGTTTGTTTTGCTTGTCGGAGCTGCAGTTTGCTGATGGTGGGTGGGAAAAAAAAATCTAATCAAATAAAAAAACCACTGATGCTCTGCAGTTAGTGCATCCATACATTCAGCTGTGCACTAACAGGAGGTTCAGCTCAGTGTTTAAAAGGCTTTAAGACTGAGTGCCTTAAATACATTGAAGTACTGCCCTCCTAACGTCAGCGCACAGGTTCCAGTGTTTCAGCTGAAACAAATCCCAAAGGTCTCCGTTTAGAATTACATCTGTGGAGAACACGTCTCCTTCACTGAAGTCTGAGATTACATTTGTTTTATGTCGTGCATTATCCTGCCGGCGGGAGCTGCAGGATGACGGGTTTATTGTCATAAAGAGATGAGGGCTGTCAGCAACCCTGGGGATTCAACCAATGATTGATTGGGATAGAAAAGAAACAAGTGAAATCTCTAGAAATGTGCTTTTTTTATTCTCAAACATAATTCAATTATAACCAAGCATAGAAGCTAAAATGATTCATTCTGATTGTTCAACCTTGTTTTTAACACGGTGACACACACTGTGCTCCATGCAACATTAAAGATAAACAAAGTATACATGCAGAAAACAGGTAAAAGCAAAAACAAATCTTTAGAAATGGTCAAACACAAAATACCTCAGCTGCTGTTTTATGCAGGTGTGTTTTTTTTAAACGCACATTAAAAGAAAGCTTTTCTTGTATCTTTTCTGACACCTGTGATGAGTGTCGCTGTGCAGGACATTTAAGACTCCAAATGGATGGAAAAATTAAGAAAATTAAATCTAATCAATCCACTTGAATCAAATTTTGATCCTACATTTTTTAAAAATTCTTATTTAAATGATTACTGGAAACATTCCTTCTGAAAAAGAAAATCAAATAGAAAGTGAAAGGCTGGCAATAAACTACCTGAAGCAGTTTCCATCTGCTGTTGAGATGCTCCAGGGCTCGAGCGTTCTCCATGGACAAATGGACATCAGAGATGGCCAGCTGGTGGGCCAGCTCATTGATCTGCTTCATGCCCTCCTTCACCTGCGTCAGCTCCTCCTTGAACAACTGCAGGAGAACGAACCGAGGAGCAAACAGCCGAGAACCATGAGTGGAGCAGAGGAAAATGACAAAAAATAAAAATAAAAAAACARCACATGATAGATGTAGATGTTAGACAAATGGAGTCAGAGGGTGAGTTCAAAAACATGGAGAGAAACTGCTGCTGGATGAGAAAAATCAATCAAATTCTGATAGCCTTACTCTCTGTTGTACATTTTATTTATTTATTTGGGTGGTAACTGTGCGCTAACTTCTTCAAATCAAAGGAAAAGAATGTATACCAGGGCCAACAGCAGGGGGCCGGACAACCCCCGGAGGGAGTGGGGGGGGGGTGACCATTGATAGTAGGTGAAACACTGCAGTATGTAACCGAACAAGTGTTATGATCTTTTAAATTGATTTTGTTGCATTCAATTATCAATTTTAAACTTGTAATTGGTTTAAAAGGGTTTTTTTTATGCCAAATTAAGTAAAAAAAAATTTTCGGAGGGCTTGATGGAAGTGGCCCACGGGCCACCAGTTGAATGGTCCTGACGTGTACTGATATTAAATAACACCAGCGTCTTCCTGTATGTGTTAAAGACGGAGAATAAAGAATTTCTAAAAACCACACAAACATTCAACTACACAAACATTATAAAGTGTGAGTCAAAAGTACCAGGACGCCATTCTACTTTGATCCAGTATGGTGGCTTTTAAGATGACGACCATGTTCTGGACATAATCTAAAAGACAGGCCTTCTTATCTCACCCATTGTCAGAGTATTCAGATATTTCATTTTCACTTTTTTGTTTCTGAAATGAAAGGGTGACCTGAGACTTTTGACGCACTACAAATTTATATTGTATGCAAAAAAAAAAAAGTTAGCAATTTTTCACAATACTGCACAAATAAGAAAGATAAATAAATAAAAAATGATCCAACCACAGATCATTAAGTCACAACATATTTTTGTTTTTGTCATAATGAAGTCCTGAGTTTCAAAAGACCAAAACAAGTCATTTAAATCTGTCCCCTTCTGCAGATGGTTTATATTTACACTCTGCCTCTGTGTGTGTGTGTGTGTGTGTGTGTGTGTGTGTGTGTGTGTGTGTGTGTGTGTGTGTGTGGACCTGAGAGTGAGGAGTACAAATGAGACTAACTGACAGGCCCTCCCTGCAGACGCTGCTGAACATGTGCCGGCTGTGACAGGAGTCCAAACAGAGCCATGATTCCTGTGAAGGGTCCTCACTTATAATGAACAATTACAGGCGGCGCTCGACACTCAATAACGACTAAACCAATGACCCGCCATTTGTTGAACGACATCTATTCAGCTGAGGATCACAACCTCCGCCGTCTGTCAGGAACGCACCAACATTTTACAGCAAGACCCAACATAAAAATGTCCCACTTATTTGGAAGAAACATGTCATTTCTGTGGGTTTGTGACAAAAAAGGAAGTTTTGATGTTTGTTTACACCATGTCAGAGTCTAAACCTAACCTGTTTTTTCAGGGATCGCTTGAGGTAATTACCCCCAAGGAGGCAATTAATTTCCTCTAGAAGTATCCAGATAATCTGTACGAGCATGAGAGAGATAAAAATAAAAACAGAACCAGGGCTGCACCTAACGATTTTTTATACAGTCGATTAATCTGTTGATTATGTTTTCCGTCCCCGCTGCGTCTTCTTCTGTGGTTTGCAGACCGGCGCTGCTTCTTCTTCGGTAAAGCCACAGACAAAAGGAGGTGATTCTGCCCCAGCATTATTTCATTGCAAATACAAATGGACATTTACGTGGGCAAATAATACGAATATTCGACGGTAAAAGACTGTGTCGATATTGTAAAGATATGGATTATGTTGAATAACCGGTGCAGGACTAACAGGAACTGTGGTGGACTTTGCTCACTTTGGTAGCATCGATGTGGTCCTGCAGGGAGTCGATGAAGAGGTCACCAACGGGCTCCCAGGCATCCCTCACCCCCTCCGCTTGCTCCAGGGCCCCCGCCAGCTCCTCCATGGCGGCCTGGATCTGCAAAAGGCGTTCCAGTGTCCTCTCCATGTGCCTGCAGGTTTTGTTGAGAAATCGAAGTTTGAAACTTTAGTGTGAAGATGCAGTAAAAATGCAGCACTCCTGTGCAAACATTTTCATTACATCTGGTTCAAAATGTTCAGCGTGGAGCATTAAGTTCCATAAGAGGGTGCAGCGTTTTATTTTTATACACAAAATGAAAAGTAACGTCACCTGACAGGACTTCAGTAAAAATGTGTTTTCCATGAATGCACGTTTTGATTCTCAGGATCTAATTTTCCTGAACCAATATTTGTTTCTTTAACTGTGTCTGTAATGGATCACAGCTGCACCATTCTGTAATAAAGTTATGCTGATTGTATTACTGATAAAATATTGCAGCTCAAGCCTCTAATGCACAAACCAAACTCAAAGCCTGCGGGCCAAATGTGGCCCACCACAGCATTTTATGTGGCCCTCAACAGCTTTAAAGATGTATAATGTCTTGATATAACTGTACGCTGCTTTGAAGTCAGCACTGACCATAAGCTGCATCTCCCATAACGCATGTTGATTATTTTACTCAAAAATTGTGACATCTCACCACTTGGTGGAGGTGTACAGGGTTTAAAAGTCAAAAGCTGGTTAAATTTGCCACGTATATCGCTTCCTTTTTGCTGCAGCCCAGTTGTACTGGGAAGTGGGAATTTCCTACTTACAAATCATAATTTTAAACTGGAACTCCCCTCTCGTGGGAATTCCCTGTTGGAAAGTGGGAGAGTTCAGAATTCAAGATGGCAGCTACTCAGCATAAATTAACAGTGAGTGAAACTTTCTTATTTTTAATAGTATTTCTGTATTTTAGTCAGTCGTACACACTTACAAGAGGACGTGTTAAAACGCTGTTTCTAAGTAGAAAATAACATGTCGAGCCCAGTTATTGTTAGAGATGCTCAGCCGTAGCGCTAAATGTGTTTTTAGCTTAAGTTAAACGTGAAATGTTCTGATGCATCTCAGTAATCCAGGTATAAAAAATAAAAAATAAGTAGGTCCTCTGGTTGGGTTCTTCTTTAGTGAAACGTTCAGTCTCTCCTCCAAGAGACTTCTTCAGTCTGACAAGTTTCAGGTGAACTCAGCCTTATAAGCACTGCCTCCACATAGACAAACAGGTTAGTCACATGCAAAAGAGGGCCATCGCCTAACAATAGGCTTGATTAAATATAAACTATTTACTAATAATAATAAACTAAATAATAAACAATAAAATAAATAATAAACTTAATAACTAAATAGAGCTAATCAAGCCTATTGTTAGGTGATGGCCCTCTATGGCATGTGACTAAATAGAGCTAATCAAGCCTATTGTTAGGTGATGGCCCTCTTTTGCATGTGACTAACCTGTTTGTCCATGTGGAGGCAGTGCTTATAAGGCTGAGTTCACCTGAAACTCATCAGACTGAAGAAGTCTCTTGGAGGAGAGACTGAACGTTTCACTAAAGAAGAACCCATCCAGAGGACCAACTTATTATTTATTTTTTTTATTCAAATGTGAAATATTAAAAGTAAAAACAACCGGTCCTTTGTGGGCCACCATGGTGCTCATGTGGTCCTCAGTCACTAACCCTCCTTCCTTTTTCAAACTGAAAGCTCTGATTATCATGTCGTGGAAAGATCAATGAAGGAAAGAGCCACCAGGCAAACTGCACTGCTTTCAATTTTATTTGACTTCTTCAGAGTCTAACAAAATCTTCTAAAGTGACTAAAACGAGGTGGTTGTTCAAACAACTCAAACTCATCTTTGGTAACATTTTTCTCCAGTTAGGTTTTTTGATGTAGAATTCACCTGTTATTCAAAAAGCATCAACTTATCGAGCCACAGTAAAGTTTTACAGGATGCATTACAGAGTTGGTTTTCTTTAACCTAACAGAAGTCCACGGTGCGCCTGACCTGTGGCGGTCCACGCAGCGAGCCGTCAGTTTCTCCCAGAGGTCGCTGGCCACGTTCGCCTGCTTCCAAACAGACCGACTCACGTTCAGAATCCGCCGGCGTGGAGAAACCTCTGCGGAAGGCGGTTCAATAAAACAGAGCAGAGTCAGAACGTGGGAATAAAAGAGGAGTTTGAGGAAACAGTGAAGCAGACGAGTGTAGGACCAAAACACTGAGAGGAGCGGAGCGACAGTCAAACCTGCTGTATTATTGATCTGAGCAGACGGTGCTGGGAGGCTGCTAAACCACAGCTAATTGGTCCCGACCCGGACGCTCTACCCAAACTCAGCGGGACACCGGAGGACCGGTCGCTGCTAAAATCAACTAATGAAAGATTTCACCTGCGAGGGGACCTGATCACATGACTGAGGGGGGGATCTGAGTGTGGCAGAGCAGCAGTTGGCTCAGTGAAGAGGGAGCAGACCTTTTCCATCGGTCAGGGTCTCCTCTGGCTCCTGGAACGGGTGCTGAGCCAGAAAGGCCTGGGCAGACTCCAGAACAGAGTAGATGAAGGGCCCGCGAGACTTGACATCCTCCATGAACGCCTGTAGGACGGAGGGAAGAAGGAAATGTAACGTTGAAATTTTTAAAAATTAGATGCAGAGAAGGATGAGTCAGACAGGCTTCTCCTTTAACGAGACATCTTAAGACAAACAGACTTGAACACAATGTTTTGAACATCAAATATTGTTTGTCTGATTAGAATAAAGAGCTTCCACTGTGGCTGCTTTCAGCATCCCAAAGGAAAATGCTTTTAAAATATATTAGAGTGTCCTGAACTAAATACTTTGAGGTTTCTGTTGGATTTATGTTTGGTTTAAAGAACACAGAGATTAAAAGGGCTGTAAGTCCTGTGGGAAACTTTAACAATCATGTCCTACATTATTAAGCATTTAGTCTAAATAATGTTTTAACTCAACGTTTAAAAAAAACATGAAGTAGAAACAAGCCTTCTTGAAACAAGCTCTTAATTTGTAACATTAAGAGTTTTTAACATGATAATTATCACATTCATATCAGTCAAAAGTTCATTTAAAACAAAATATACAGATAATTTAAATCATCCTGTTCATGAATTTATTTTCTGCACTCAGATATGAAGATTCATGTTTATGGATCTAAACAGGTTGAACAGATTTTAAGAACTAAAAGATGATTTTTAAGGCTTTAAAACCTAACAATGACCAGATTTAAAAGGCTGATTTTCAAACATATCCAGGCTATAAACAAGAACAAACAGCAGAGTCCACACCCCTATAATTATCCTAATCATCATCATCATTCTGTGAGCGTTTTAATTGATTATAAGTTGATTCATAATCAGTAACCAACAACATGACAGCCTAACAAAAAAATTGCGCAAAATTTTACAAAATGCTTTGATTTCTTACAAGAACAGAAACATGAAGCTGGAAACACAACTTGACTAATTCCAATGCTTCTAAAATATTAAAACAAGGAGGTGGGCATAACTAACCAAAACGTTAGCTGAAAAATGCCTTTGCTAACGCTAAATGTAAAAAAATATATATAAATAAGTGGAAGCTAACACTAAAAAAATAAAAATTAGTGAACGCTAATTGATAAGATGACAGACAATCTGTGTCACATGTCTTTGTCTCCTTCCAGCTGAAGACTGGTGGGGCTGACAAAAAACTGTTGATGTTTGCTGTTAGTTAGCTGTTAGCGGGATTAAAGTTGTCATAATCTAATTTAGTGGAAACAAATTGGTCCATTAATGGTTTTCAAAGTTAGTGAATAAGCTAATGTGCAAACTAAAACTATAGCTTAACTAACGTCAAACAGCTTAACATGTAAACAAACTTTGGAGCAAGCTAACAATAAACAAGTAAAATTATCAGAAGCTAACAGTAATAGCTAAATGCTAACACGTCTGTCAGTCATTAGCTGTTTCCATTGGCCATGAAAATGCACAAATTAGAATTTCGAAAATAAATTTGCTCAATGGAAACACGTCAATTTAAAAAAAACATCATTTTTTTCGACAAAATGTTTTTGCGCTAGGGATGAGGTGGTTTTTCAGCCATATCGAAATTGGTGTGTTTCGCAAAACTGCAATGGAAACACTTTTTTCGCATCACGGGAGTCACGTGATCAAGAACCGGCTGTTTCTACTGGTGAAAAGGACAACGAAGGAGAAGACAACAGGAAGTAGCGGTAGTAGTAAAATCACCGAAATTGTAAAAGAAAGTTGTAAACTCATCGACTACAATTTCCCAAAAATGCTGCACACATAGCCGCTCCCAAGTATAATGGGCTCATCGCTCGAAAGCCTCGATAAGATGCCGACGTCTCCTCTGATGGTGAGCGCTAGTGTCGTGGTAGCAATTATGTATGTGTTTACATCCATTGCCGCCATGTTTGTAATGACATCTCGAGAACAAATGTATTTACGCGTGACTTTAATAGCATTTCTTACTTAATGGAAACACAGCAATTGCAAAACTGTTTCTGACATTAACAGAATATCAACAAAGTTTTGCGCACATTTGCAATGGAAACTCAGCTATTGTCACGTCTTCGTCTCCTTCTGAAGACTGGTGGGATTGACATAAGCCTGTTGATGTTAGCTTGTTAATTAGCTGTTAGCAGACTTTGAGTTGGCAAAACAGAATTTAGTGGAGGCTAATTGGTCCATTAACGGTTTACAAAGTTAGTAAAAATGCTAATCCAATAAATGAAAAATGAATTCATGTATTGGCTGTTTGCTGATCCACGCACACCACTTATTTAAACCTCTTCACATTTCTAAAGTTAACAGATAATTCTAACGTTCTACAGTTATGATCTGTAATGGGAAAAATAACATCTGTTTACCAGTGGTTGCTGCAATTTTTTCCTCCATTTTGCCGGGAAAATGTTTGTCAAATAAATCACTGAAGTTTGAACCTGTGAATTTTCTTTCCCATATGATCCACAAACAATTTCAATTTTTTACTCCAGTTAATTAAAGCTCCAAAAGGAACAGGAGATAGATATTTTTAGGCTATTAGTTCCCAAACTTTTCAGTCTCTGACACACAACAGAACAGAAAAATAAGCTGTCCCTGGTTATAGGACACAAACATTATAATTAGACCAAATAAACAAATGTTATACGGACTAATAACACATATAAAGTTAAGAGCCTCTGCATATTTTTTTTCATTAGGCTTTCAAAGCATAAAAAAACATTTGAAAGTTCCCTTATAAAAGCTGCAGGTTTTCTACGAAACTTGACAAACTTATTCGATTCATTGCTAAAACCTTTTCATACCATTAGCCTCTCAAAAGATTTCTAACCTGAAGTAAAATCTGAGTCAAACACTGACTTTTGATTTGTTGTTATTGAACAACAACACTCAACGTCACTTCAGGTTTTAAAGGAGACACGAGATGTTGTAAAGAGTCTAAAGCTTTAAAAGGGTTAGTCACTCAGAAGGTCAGCACAGCATTGTGGTTCAGTGTTCAGAGAAGTGAGAAACAGGATGAACTCATGTTGCTGATCATCTGTTATTGTTCCCAATCCAACGTTTTACACTGAGAAGTATCTGTTTAAGATAAAGCATTTTTAGCTGCAGGGACACATCATAGGAGAAAGAAGGAGTTAGATAATTCAGAGCTGAAGGGATCATCATTTATTTTTACATTCTTGAGCCACACTGTCACAATTAAAGTCTTCAAAAAGCCACACACGGACAGTGTTTTGAAAAACTGTCATATGGTTGTTTTCTTTTCATGTATAATATAAAAAACTACAATCGCAAAGAAACACTTTATGTTGACAGGAGTGGTGGGGCATGATTCCGCTAATCAGCTAACAGCTGAACTCCTTTTTCTTTTAGCAGATGAGTTGTTTCACTCACTTTGAAAACTGTTGGCGGTCCAAAAGAGAGGGTCAAGCTGCGGACCACGGAATGGGGCGGGGTCGGACGTCTGACCCCACCCTCAACTCTAAAATTAACCACTCCCGATTTTTCAAGCCACGTTCCCGACAAGCCGTAACCACGCCCATTGTACGTCTGACCCCGTCTACTGTACGACCCCGCCCCATTCCGCAGTCTGCAGCCGGGGGTACACGGACCAAAAAGCTACCAGTAAATTAGATTTTTACAACTTTACATCTACTAACAGCTAACTAACAAACTAACATCAACAGATTTGTGTCGGTCCCACCAGGTTTCAAGTGAAAAGAGACGAAAACGTGACAGACTGAGTAAACGTAATCTTAGTGGTTAGTGGTTAGTTATTGTTAGCTAATTTTTACTTGTTTAATTGTTAGTGTTAGCTTCCACTAATTTTTTATTTGTTTAGCTGTCAGCAAACCAATCAGCTTCAGCTGAATTAGGTTTTGCCAGCTCCACTAACAGTTGACTAACAAACTAACATCAACAGGTTTGTGTCAGTCCCACCGGTCTTTAGGTGGAAGGAGATGCAGACGTGTGACACAGACTGAGTGACCATTGTTTTAGCGGTTAGCGATTAGGTGTTAGTGTTAGCTTCTGCTAAATTTTACTTATTTAGCAGCTTCCACTGTTTTTTCTTTTTTTTTCTTTTGCATGTTAGCATCAGTGAAACTATATTTTTTTAGTTAGGAGATTAAGTTAGCAATACAAACATTTTGGTTAGCTGTGCCCACCACTGGTTGACAGGATTTCTTAACTGTGGTTTCCAGTCTTGATGGTTTTTTTTTTTTCAGAAATATTTTTGTATTTTAATGAAGCCAATTTTTTAAAGCAACAATTTATTTGCAAATTAAACAAAATGGTTCATTTCCTGTTATTTGTGGTCAGGCTGCAGTGAGAAAAATTACAACAGTGATTCCTAACATATTGCTAAGTGCTGTTTCTGTTTGCTAAGTTTGCTTTGAGGTCCAACTATCAGGTACTCTGGAATTATTTTGTTCTTGAGCGTAATTTGAGTTTATATAATCGTCTCCAAAAACACAGACCTGAGGAAACGAAGAGGAAGGAGAAGCTGCAAAGACAACAACAGCTGCTGGTTCATCTTAACCAAACCTTTACGTTTAATTAAAACTTCAAGAAAACAATCCACCTAAAGATTAGTACATACAAATCTGGAATTTAAAGACTCACATGGATGCACGGGTTACTTACAGCAGTCCCTGCATGCCGAATATATTCTGACACTAGAAGAGAGCTACAGGCAGAGCCACATGGGAATATAAGGCTGAGTGCCTGTGCTCAGAGCCCAGGGCCAAACAGAAAACTAAATCCACCGGGAGTGCTGCTCATCTGGCCTTAATGCAAAGGAGTACCAACGATAGCTGAGAGCCCAAGTTCTTTAGGTCCAACAGTGCTTATCATGCAAATTACACATGAAGAAGCTCATTGTGTGAGAAAAGACACATATTTTAACTTTGTGCTTTATTCCCAGAGCATCCCTTGAGCCTCTGACGATTCCTCTGTGTCAACTTTCTCCTCCACTAATCTTTGCTCCGTGTAAAAAACACACAGCAGGTGAAAGACCGATGTTTTCTTTCCTTCAAAGTAATTTATTTAGGCGCTCTCAATCCTCTTACGGCATAAAGAGATTACACTTTGAGCTAAATAACATAAAAGAAATCAACATCACTGGTTTGAATGGGGTGGTGTTGTGAAACACAGTGGTGACAGTTTCAGAGCCGTTTAACAACCCCAGAACCAGAAGCACGGTGTGTCTGATAATGCCACGAAAGTGCAGTTGAACAGAAACGAAGCGCCAACAAACACCAACTGGCAAACAAGCAAAAGTGAGCGGCGACGGAAAGCTGGGGCCACGAGATAAGATTCCCCGAGCGGCGGACTCAGAAGAAAACCTGCCGTCTGCCTTTTCTCCACTTCCTCAACCTTACATCATCACTTCTTTTCGTCCTCTCAGACTCGCCATTCTTTCTCTTTTTTCATTTTTTTTTTACTTCGGCTGCTTTGCTACCCAAAGAGGAGCTGAGCCGTGGATTCCCCGTGCCAGCTGTCATGTTAAAACTTTAATTCCAGCTAAATTTCACACTCAGAGACTTCATCTTTGGTTGGAGGAACATTAAGAGAGGAGCCTTCAGATCAGATTAAGATATATTATGCATGGAATGGAGAGAAGACGGGGAAATGAAATGCCTTCATTGACTTGGTTTAACCATGCTGACGGCATTAATTTGACTCCCTCTTGATGCGGCCTCTCCATTATGAGGAGTTTTTGTTTCTTTTTTTGTGTTTCGCTGCCGCAGACGCATGAAATCCCTTCACACGATTCATTCCGACGCTCGAACCCACACATCCATACCACCCCTCAAAGACCTACCCTTCTAATACGCACAAAGTAAACACACCGCCCGGACCAGAACCGACTACGACTCACACAGCGACATCACTACAAATCCACTTAAGATCAATAATTCACATTTCTTAAAAAGCTTTAATTCTCTACAGAAAACTGGGAGGCGGTTTTCCCTTGTTGCTTTGTTGGAAAACTTCTAGAGCGACCAGACACTTGGAGTAAAAAAAATAAATAAAAGGAGAAGAAGGCATGGCAGATTATAGAGATGAAAATGGGGCAGAGGAAAAGTGGTGATACTCAACTGCAAATACTATAAATTGTCTGGGCTTGTGCAATTCTGGGGCGCGCTTTTTCGTGGTTGTTAGCAACAGAAAACAAACAACTTTAAAGCAATAAGAGGTAGATATAGAACAAAAAATAAATAAAACAGGAGATAGAACCAAATAAATATGGTTTATTTGGTTATTTAAGTTGAACTCAAGGAGCAGACTGAATGAAAGGCGTACTTGAACAAAACTAATGAATAAACAGAACTGGTTGAGGTGGCAGCAAAAATAAAGGCAGGTAAATAAACAGATTCAGATAGAGTAAACATGAGTGGTCATGAAAGGCACCATGCAATGCACAACTAGGGGCGTAACAATACATCGATCCACACCAATTAAATGGTTAATAATTCAATTACATCAATGCAAAACAAAATAGATCCATATCATCAATGTGGATCAATATCATGATTTCTCATCATATCGATCACAAACTTGTGAACTGAAATGAAAGCAAACCACGATGGACTTGGTGATTGAAAAACAATTTATCGTCATCGAAACAAATCGATATAATACTGTATCATGATTAGGGATGCACTGAGTAGTCTACAAATTTTAAAAACCTGATTTAGTTTAGTTTTTATTTGGCAAGTCCTGAGAAATCCACCTTTTTTTTGGTTCTGTGAACACACCATACACAGGGCTCAGGAACGATTAGGTGGTCGGTACATGTTAATCGACTTTCTCCCTAGATTTAGCCTGTTTTCAGACCCTTTTAGTACCTTTTTTAAGCAACTAGTAAAAATATATATATTTGTTAACAGATGGAGTTGATGCCAAAAGTTGATGTCAAACGATGGATAACAAGATGTAGAGAGGACAATTAAGTCCCGGTGGTCTCAACAGACAGATAACTGGCAAAAAGTAGACCAAATAAAAAAAGAGCTTGAGATAAAAGCAAAAGTCCCAGAAGAAGAAACTTTGATGTTCTGCTGCTGGTGATGATGAGGCTGTCTGAGACACGATGAGTGTGACACTCAGCAGAGACGACAGCAAGAAGCATCAAACAGAGCACAACGAGAGAGAGGTGAATACACCAGAGGTATGATAAGGTTTATTATGATGATGAGGCTTTTTTAGCTTGAGTGCTAACAAACAAACAAAAAAATTAACAAACGGTGAAGTCCCGCCGCAGCTCCAGACGCTGTGGCCTTACTCTACTCTGACCCGGGTTGTATTTGGACTGAACAGAGAGCCGTCTCAACGTGGGCGGGACCACAATATTAAACATGCGCAAATTTTATTTTGTTTTGTTTGTGTCAAAACAATAATGGACTACACCAAACTCAAAGAAAAAGTACCAAATATTGAACCGGACCATACAGAAGTATGACGCTGAAAATGAGAGGACCGGACAACAGAGAACAGTAAGATAATGTTAGCTTTTTGTTAGCTTGTTGTTGTTGGTAGCTCGCTACTGTTATGTGAAAAAAATAATCGCTGAAACTGATCCACGTAAAGCTACTGTCATCTGTGTGACGTAGCCTCCCCGATCACTGTCAAATTGGGCCAATTGGAACCAGAGCTCTCTGGGGTGAAACTGGGGTGGACTTGGGCCATAGGGGCTAATGCAAAAAACGTGGGTTTGAACCTTGGCTGTGCAGTGCAAGCACACCTTGTGACCAAGGCCGGGTTATAATAAGGGCATTCTGGGCACGGGCCCAGGGGCCCACGCCCACTAGGGGGCCCATGAAGAAAGGGGGAAAAATGGCACTGTTTGTATTCCTTGGTAAAATAACATGGGCAAAACAGATGCAAGGTACACGTGAGACATGTCCCCCACACTTCTTGTGTCTGTGGTTCAGTCCCTGCACTTTTTAAACTGATTATATCGAGCTGTCTTTAAATGCACCATAAGCACGTGTGCAAACGCCGTTGTACCTGCTGCACCGCAGGGGGAGAAGTCCTGCTGAGCAGAGCTTCAACATGTCAGAAACCAGACAGAGCCAGCAAATCACAAAAACTTTGCATTTTTTTCTTCAAACAAACAGTAAATAGAGATATGATGCTAAAGGCACTACAGTCCGCTCTGGGTTTTCCTGGTTACCTACAAGAAGCAGGGAGGAGAAACAGGTGATGATCAGCTGGTGTGATGGTTGTTTTCAATATCTGATCCCTCCAGACATTATGGCCATCAGGAGATTCTTTACAAAGAAGCAGAAAGTAAGTCAAACTCTCTCCATAGGATAGCTTTCTTCCCTGTGTGAAGTTAGTGCAGTTAGCTGCAGGCTACAGCTAGCTTAGCGTTAGCTATTATATAAAATGCATGAAGTGAGCATTTGTTTCTATAATTTACAGCATCTGCTAAAATGCACAGAGTGATCAGCTGGTATTCTTGTTATCAAGAATAAAACATCAGAAACTTTTGTTGGGCATTTTTTATCAAAGTAAAATGACTGCATCCAAAAATGTTTTTTAAGTAGTTTCTGAATAAAACAGAGCTGGGTTCATGTTTGATAATCTTGATTTTTAGTACATCAGATGATGAGGATGTATTTTTATAAGCAAGCAAGTTACACCACCCTATGTAATGTCATGGTTTGATGTAAATATGCAACTGATAATGGTCCGTAGGGGGGGATGGCTTAAAGCACGTTGTGCCCAGCCCAGGGGCCCATGGAATGATGATCCGGCCCTGCTTGTGACTGCTGAACATCACCAGCAGTAATGCCCATGACCCTGAAAGGAAGGAGCAGGTAAAGATAATAGATGGATGGTAGGACTGAAGGCCCTTATGCTCCCCATCCAGAGCTGTGAAATCAGCTCTTGTTGTAGTTAAGTGAAAATTGAGTAATTTTGTTCGTAGAGCAGCTTCGCCTGCCCCTTCTCGACACAAGGCTCAGACTGAACTTTTTCCTCACAGATGAATACACTGAGAATTGTGTGATTGGTCAGAAGTTGGTGAATTTTTATACAGGAAGAGCTCAGACAGTAACGGTGGCATTTTGTTTCCAGGAGCCGGCTGTTGTGCGTCAAACAACATGGATAGTTTTCAGTTGCAGTTGTTAGAATGTACGTCCATCTGTAAGACTCTTACAGAGACATAAAGGGTCAATCGACCAAAAACTGTGGTGCTCTAATTATGACAGATTTATAGCCAAGCAGCGGATACTGGAGAGGAGTCTCCAGCAGGAAGAAACCCGAGCAGTGAAGTTTCCCAGGAGCTCTGCGCCGTGGGTCTCGTCAACTTTTAATATACAGTATGCTGACGATACTGTTCTTTGTTTGTCTGATTTCAATATTGAATCTATTAATAGTCAGTTACAAGCAGATCTTCAGACATTTCATTGTTGGCTTCAAGATATATATTGATTTTCGTAAAGCGTTTGACACAGTTGATCATTAAACTCTCTTACAAAAGTTGATTTCTTTTCAACTTTCATCATCTGCAATACAAATGTTTTCCTCTTATTTGACTGATAGGTGTCAGGTTGTGAAACATGGAAGCTCTGTGTCCGGTCTCTGCCCTGTTCCGTGGGAGTTCCGCAGGGTAGCATACTGGGCCCATTGCTTTTCCTATTATACATAAATGACCTTCCAAAAATATCGAAGTATTCAAATATTTTACTGTATGCTGATGATACTGTTTTTTTTGTCTGATTTCAATATTGAATCTATTAATAGTCAGTTACAAGCAGATCTTCAGACATTTCATGGTTGGCTTCAAGATAATCTTTTGTCAATTAATGTTAAAAAAAACTGTGTGCATGTATTTTTCCTCACCCAGGAGGCATTTCAATATAACAAATCAACTCACTTTTTTAAACAAAGCCCTTGATATTGTCACTACCTACAAATATCTTGGAATTACTTTGGATTCTCATTTGACTTATCATGATCATGTACAAGTCTTAACCACTAAGTTGAAACAGAAATTATATGTTTATTCAAAAATTAGATCCAATCTGACATCTTCTGTTTCAAATATCTATCTTCATGCCATTATACTCTCAACCATGTCGTACTGTTTACCTGTTTGGTCTCTTACAACAAATGAAATCTTAGAACTCATAGTTAGGCTCTACAACAGGGCCTACAAAATTCATAAAAAACTTCCTGGTTGGACTCATCACTGTACAGTTCTTTCATTGTCTGATGCCTTGACTTTTCAGAATTATGTTTTGTATAGTGGTATTAATTTATATTTTCAGACCTTTCAAGGTGCCAATTATGGAACACTCTGTGCATTGTTGCCCAAATCAAATTCTGGAAGTGGTCATTCAACTAGATCTGTTACAAAAGGACAACTGATATTACCAACTTTTAAAAACTGTTACGGCCAGAGGTCTTTCTTCTATGTTTATACTAAAGCTTGGAATGACATTCCTCAAAACATAAAGTCTATTTCAAAACTACAGCCCTTTAAGAAGAATCTTGTCTGCCATCTGCTGGACACTTTTTGTTGTGCTCATATTTAGACGTCCTATTTTGCAAATGCTGCCTTCCTGAAATTTGGTATGCTTGTTTGTCTTTGTGTCTATGGTGTATAATGATGTGATTGTGATGCTGTATTTCTGAGTGTTTTATGTGCTGCAGAACAGGAACCTGCTGTAAAACAGCAATTATGCTGAGTCAGGCTTGATTTTTAGTAATCTTTACCTGTTAAATCAATAAATCAAATCAAATCAACTACAAGTGTGCGAGTGAAAATAAAGCTGCCACCACATGACCACACATCGACTGTTCGGCTTCACTATTTGAACTGAGACACTAAAAGGTCAGAGGCAGGTTCAGGTATAAACACTGAACTAAACAAACTTGTCTGATAATTCTTTAATCGACTAACAGTGAGCTGAATGTGACGTCATGTCATCTTCTGGAGAGTTTACACTGGAGTCTGATGAAAGTCACATTTAAAATGTATAGTGTGAACATTCACGTCAAAAAATCTGATTTTTTTCAATTTTCAAAATGATGAGGCTGTTTCAAAATACATTAATGTTTACTATCTTGTCTAGCATGTCCTAACAGTTTTCAGAATTGAGGTTGTAAGGAAATACTATTTTGCCTTTCCTAAATTCAGCTGCTTCCTGTCTCCTGCTTGTTCATTTGGTGTGTTGTGGTCCTGGTAATTGAAAGGCTAGCTTCATGCTGCAGCAGCTCATGTAGAAGTCTGAGCAACAGATATTCCTCCTGTCAGTGCGAGCTGCTCTGACAGGAAATGACAGCAGGGAAAACTGTAGACGATGCAAAGCAGGAAAACAGTGATGTGGTTCAACAATAAGCTGCATTTGTGTCAGCAGCGACTCCTGACAGCATCTGTGACGAGATTCATCATCAGCTGCAACAAAAACATTTAAAAAGACATGAAAGGAGATATTAAGGATGCCAGGTTGTGCATCTAAAAAAATTGACCCAAATCACGTCTTTAATAGAAAAATCTGAAGATAAATAAAACATTGTTTATTTTATGATGTAGTTACTGATGTTTTTGCTTACTGACTGCAGATATTTCCTGCAAAAAACTGAAATTCTGTTTGATACTTCAAAATAAAACATCTGCCTTTCAGACGTTTCCTGCCTGTAACAAACCTACAACACACACACACACACACGTTTGGTCTTGAACCTCGTAGGGACCTTCCATTGACTTCCATTCATGTTTTTTAGACTTTATATCGTAACCCTGACCATATACTCTAAAATTAACCTCACAGGTACCTACCTGACCCTAAAACTAACCTAAACCTTGGTCCTAAACCTAACCCCACACCTGTAATTTGTATTTGGACCTGTGGGGACCTGGAAGTGCTCCCCACGATTCACTTCGGTCCCCACGAGGCTGCTTTTTTTGGGGAAATTGTCCACACGTTGTAGGAAAAACCCGTACACACACACACTCTTTTTTATATCCTCGTGGGAACCTTTCATTGACTTCCATTCTATTTTCAGTCATTTCTACAATCTAAGCCATGAATCTGACACTAAACCTAACCACCCCAGAACATACCTGACCCTAAATCTACCCTAAACTCAAGTCACASCTTAGTTCTAAACCAAACCCCTGACCCACCAGTGGTATTTCCCCTGATGGGGACCAGGCTTTGGCCCCCATAATGAACAGTGGGTCTTCACCAGACTGTGTGTACTGGGGAAATGGTAAAAAAAAAGACATCCCCACCATGTCGCAAAAACATGTACATACACAAGTTGTTTTTTCTATCCTTGCGGGGACTTTGCATTGACTTCCACTTCCAGGGTTTGTTGGTCTGGACATTTTATGTAGGTGTGAATAATACAGTCATGCAAACCCTGGTGCAGATCAAACAACCGGACTAAGACCCATTTTTGAGGTGGTCTCAGTCTACTTCCAAACAAACTCTGGTGTGGTTTGCTTCTGGTGTGAATACAGACCACCCTCAAACCAAACCAACTACAGGAAATATGCACCTTTTTGGACTTCATGGGCAACATTTGCCCTTAAGTGTTGCTAATGCTAACACTGCGCTACAAACAATGAGTCGATGTGGGTCAGAGAACATGGATGTCCCAAAATTATAAGTATATCATCGCAAAACCACCACTGAATGAGCTGCTCTCGATATTCTTAATAGTCAGTTGTAGTAACAGAAACAACTTTATTTCAGGATCTGTGCTCTGTCCTGCCCCCGTCATTTCTGTCCAATGGGAGCAATTACCCTCACCTGCGTAGCTTTGTTTGTAAATTATAGTCCACTTGCAAAAACCACAATGTGAATGCAAACTAAAAATAAAGTCCACTATTTGGTCTGGACCAAACAAGTGGACCAAAGGACTTTCCAGGTGTGAATACACCCTAAATCTACCCTAAACTCAATTCACAGCATGGTCCTAAACCTAACCCAGAAATGCCATTCGTTCCACCATATTAGGATTTTAGTGCCCAAAAGGACGACTGGTCCTGACAATTGTGTTTATAACAGAAAAGGTCCTACAACGGTAACAAAAAACAAGTACACAGTCACACATACACACTCACTGACTGTGTAACCTATCAAAAAAATACTATGGAGAGACTTTCAGTCTTAAATCACATCAGAGGTTGTCCCACCACCAAGTAAACATTGTTTTGCAGTCCTAAATAAGAAGAACGTGACAGCACAGAAACAGAGCTATAACAAAACAGAAGAACTCAAACTGAAGGCCTGTAGTCAGAAAACTCGAGTACATCTACCTGAATTACAGAAAACCTGTCTGCCCTGGGAATAAATGAACAATCTGTTTTTGGTTGTTCAGAGCAGCTTCCATCAATGAAACAACATGAAGATGTACAAAACATTTTTAGCACTAAGATGTAAAACTAACAAAAATAATAACCTTTTGTCTTTTTAATGCCAGGTGTAGATTAAAATAGTTTGCAGCTAATCTTTTGCACCGTCTCACACTCATGTTAGAGACTCGGTTACAAACCCGACACATTTTAGCTCAATATCTGTAAAACTGACGGAGTTAGAGACATTTTTATGGCAGCCATCTTGAATCCAGTTGGCTCCAGTAGTCTGATGACTGTTTCCTGGAAGTTTAATAAAAGAAAACRGATGAGTGGTTAAAGAAAACCCACAGGTGTGGGCTCTCACGTCACTGCCCACCTTTACCCCTCGACAGTGGGCTGCAGCTGAAGCCCGCCTCAGCTCACAGAGACCAAATCGAACAGGCAGCTCCTCAAATAAACCCGTCGTTCAAGTTTCTGATTGTGCAGATAATGTTGACAAGCAGCAATTTAACTGGAACGATAATCTAAGTTTCATTGTATTCAGTTTGAGGAAGGAGCTCTTCTGACAAACAAGCAGGGATTTGTGTCTCACATCAATAAGACGCTTCTGCGCCCTTCAAGAGATTTAAAGCCGAATCATTCAGCCACGCAGCAATTATCTGACAGGAGGAGACGTTGTTTCTGTCGGCAGCACTTATTGATGGTCCCTAAAGCCTTGAACTTTGATTCGGACAAAAATAAAACATGAAAATCGCTGCCGGTCTCATCGAATTAACATTAGTAAAAGCTTGTTTGTGTCCTTCACTCGGGATCCACACATCAAGTGTTGCAACAAAGACATGAAAGCTCATCCTTGAGTGGTTTCCGCATTAATCAAAGTATTAATTTAGAGAAGAGTGGGTGGAATATTACAGAAATCCCGCCTGCGCCGTGCAGATTGAGGGAGGTTTGAGTCTGAGAGCTGCTGATTGTCCTGCTGAAAACAATCCTGGAGGTCAGAGCCGGGGGCGAGCGTGTCGTCACGCCTGCTTTAATAATAACTAAATAAATCAGGAAATGCACAACCTTCCACTATGCTTTAATGTCAAGAAAAAAATGACCAATTTCTGTTGTTTTCAAGGACTGCAGCCCCCAAAAAGACTTCAAAACCTTGAGCTTCAAAACCTGAAACATTTGAAGAAAGCTTTTATTGTTTAAACAAACTAACATTTCAAGGCTGCTTGTGTGAATTAGGTGTATTTTCAGCCAAAATTTTTATTTTATTAGTTATTGGACCTTTATTTATGCAGGTAGTCTCACTGAGATCCACCATCTCATTTACAAAAGGGACAAAAATTACAAACACAAGTACAGTAATTAAGAAATCTGACTCAATTAAATAAGTTAATAAAATATGAGCTAAATGCAAAAGCAGGATTCATAAGAAGATTTCTCTTTTTATCTTAAAAGAAAAAAATACTGTTCAAATTACATCACAAACTCAAGGCTCCAGGGCCAAATGAGCCTTTTTTGTGGCCCGGGAGAGCTTCAATATTTATGCACCAATATTAAATCTGACAGCGGATTCCAAAAGAATATTATAAACCATAATGAGGGAAGTTATTGATGTTTGTTTAGGTGAAATCAGCTCATTTTCTTGCTGCAGTTCACAGCAGAACCAATGGGGCCTTTGTGACCATTTCACTTTGTTGTTATCTATTTTTGCTCATAACTTCCTTAGTGTTCAAGATATCTCCATGAAGTTTTAGGAAAACTTTCACATTCTGGTTTTTGTAGGAAGCATCTTCTATCCTAGAAACTAAGAAAACTTCATAATAGCCAATCACGGATTCTTGAAACTTTGGCAAAAACATGTCCCCCACAAAAAGGGCTAATTTCTGTTAGAAATAATAACATTTTCATTAATAAATGAATTTAGGTTATCATCCAGGGGTCCTTTGCACATATGTATGATTGTTTTACATTTTTTTTATTTGATTAATTTAACGGATTTTCTGCTGGCCCGCTGCCCACAAAATCACTTGTCCTCAGGCAGGAGATATCTAGTTCAACTTGATTAAAAAAACAAAAGTAATAATTTAATTACCTCTGCCAAGGGAGGAGGTAACGTTTTCAGTCACGTCTGTCTGTCGACAAATTTACTCAACGATTTATGGACGGATTTTCATGAAATTTTTACCAAAGGTGGATATTGGTCAAAGAAACACACCATTAAATTTTGGTGATGATCTGGATCCAGCAATTTTTTGAGGAATTCCTCACTGTTGCAGGACAGGGGAAATTGGCCTTGGCGGAGGTTTGCGCCCTCTGCGTGCTTCTAGTTAGACCAGTGAATGTCGTCATCCCTCCAATAGGTGAAGGTGAACAAGACTCAAAAGTAGCGAAATTCACAGTGTAAATTTTCTATTTTGCTGCATTTACACTGGCTACTTTTGTTGCAGCCCAGTTGCACTGGGAAGTGGGAATATCCCACTTACAAGTTGTAAATTAAAACTGCACGCCCTGGTTTATACTTCCACAAGATGTGAGACAGCCAATCAGAGATTACGTCATTTTAGGCATCTTTTTCCTACTGTTTATGCTAACATAGAAGAAGCCAGGGATAACTCCTCATAATTCCTCCCACAGCAATTACAGTGTAGCCCATAGGTAAACACATAAACAGCATCAGGATAGATTTTGGTTTTCTTTAGTTGATGATGGATCAGATGTTTAAAGACAGGCTCATATTGTTAGATGAGGAGGAAACACAACAGAGATGGAAAGAAGACGTGAACGTCGGCTGCACTTTCCATCTAATTTTGCAACCGGCTTCTGGGATCCGACCATTTTCAGCAAATTAACACGCACAAACAGACACGCCCACCAAGCTCTGACCAATCAGACACTGCGAGCCGCACTGGTCTGTAAAACAGAGTTCTGACTGGAGGCAACGTACAGGACAGATAGTCAACAGGRGATAACAGAAGGAAGTTACACAATTTTCCTCACACAGGATACGAGACTAGAGATAAAATCAGCCTCAACTGTTAGCTTTTAGGTCTAATCAGGATTCAAAAATATTTTCCCAAAAGGAGCTTCTCCAAAGAGCTAACTACAACAGGTAAGATATTTACTGTTCATAACCTTCACACAGATCCTGTCATTTTAAATTAAAGCCTTTCATTGTGAGAATAGTTTAAGGATGTTTACAGATCAGCTACAGTGTTTTTAATGTTCAGATCAGTTATCTGAATGCAGCCCGACAGCTTAGTGATTAAAACTGTTGCCTCAGAGTTTACATGTCYTCCCTCAGTCCTAAGCAAAAACAAGCATAGCAAAGCATCTGTGATCTCAGTAGTGTTCGTCTGTTTAAATAAAAGTTGAATCAAAAATAAAAAGTGTAGTTAAACTGTCTGCAGCCTTCTCAGCCTCCCACAGAGCTCTGCCTCCATCGCTGTTATCAGTGACAACTGAAATCAGGAAAAACCTTTCAGACATTTATCTCGTATTGACCGAGTCCGGCCCGTAAATTCAGCTTTGATCGATAACTGTGATATCACCTGAAGCTGCCAGAAAACTCTCTCGTTATCTAGAAACTCAAAGTGCACTTTTCTGTTCTTTACCTTCTGCAAAACAAACGGATCGTTTCTGGACTGGTGTTAGCTGTCAGCAAGCAGAAAAACACTGAACCGTCCTACAAAACACTGCACAGATTCCAGCACAGGACCACGGGCACCATTTCAATGTTATATTATTCTAAAACACAAAAACAAAACAAAACAAAAAAAGGTAAAAAATACAGAGATTTAAAGCTAAGAAGAGCCGGAGCATCAGGGCAACCTGGTGTTGGTTTGACTCTGGTCACCCTGAGCCTCAGGTGTTTTCTTGTGCTTGTCACACTTAACGTCTTTGTCTCCATGGAGTCCCGTGTGTGTGTGTGTGTGTGTGTGTGTGTGTGTGTGTGTGTGTGTGTGTGTGTGTGTGTGTGTGTGTGTTTAATTAGGTGAATATGGCTTGTAGTGTAAA
>NW_013952403.1:2346828-2349279 GCF_001266775.1 Austrofundulus limnaeus | reverse complement strand
GTGTGTGTGTGTGTGTGTGTGTGTGTGTGTGTGTGTGTGTGTGGTTAATTACAGCAGTTACCTGATGGAACTCTCTCTGGTGCTGGACGGCCCCCACGTCGCCTCCTATGGGCAGCTGCTCTGACAGCTCCTCGTCCTTGGCCGTCAGCCACTCGATGATCTCCTGCAGGGAGAGCTGCAGCTTCCCGCTGTTGTCAGAGAAAGCTTCTAGCCGTGCCCTGTCAACACACACACACACATAAGGACACACACAGATGAGCGGTCTCTGGCTCTCATTGTCCACAACACATTATTAACTTTAACATGCAAATTGTTCACAAATGAATAAAACGGTTACAGAAAAAAAAAAACTCAATCAGAATTTAAAAACAGCATCTGGGTTGTCTTGTACCATGTTTCCAGTTATTGAGTCTTTTAGACATGATGCAGACATGTCTTTTAAAATCAAATAAAAACACCTTTGGTGATCATTTGGTCAAGTTTTTTAACCTCACTCAAATCAAATAAGAGTAAAAGCATTTATTTAGCAGAGCTGTGTGAACTCTCTGCTTTGATCCAAAAAGAAAAAATACACTTAACAAAAATATAGACACCCCATGTCAAATACACGATACAACTGGAACCTGGATTCATCCGTGAACATCACTCTTCTCCACCGTGCCAAGGGCCATCAGACGTGCATTTGCCCGTGTGAGTCGGTTCCTACGCCGGACAGCAGTGAGATCCGGACCACGGTGAGGGAGCCGAGCTTGCAAACTGGCTTCTCGTCAGCGGTTACAGACAGTCTGAGGTGTGATGCGTCTGTTGTGCAGACCAGTAGGCTCATCAGCTGTCTGTGTCGCTGGTCTTAGTCGATCCCACAGATGGACGAGCCAGATGTGGTGATCTTGTGCTGGAATGGTCACACGTGGCAGACGAGGATGAGGTCGATTTTGCAGTAGTGCCAGTCTGTTGGAAACAAACTCTCAAAGGGGCGATGGTCCAATAATGGACATTGAACCTTGCAGCTACTGCTTTGRTAGACATCCCTGCATCCAACATGCCAATGGCATGTTGGCTCCTGCATAACTTAYGACATTGGAGGCATTTTGATATGTGACAAAATTGACATTTTGTGGTGACCGTTTATTGGCCCCAGTCAAAGGATTGTCCAGCTGTTGCTCTTTTTGTCTGATCACCCACTGGACATGCCCCAACCATGCACTCAGTAAAAAAACAACTCACTGAGTAACGCTCACTGACAGCAAGTTAAGATTAAAAATTATACACAAATCAAGAGAAATATTACCTTTGTACAATAAAATGTCAGCAAATGCTCATTTACTGTTGTTAACTCACCATGGCAACAATATTTGACATGGGTCGTTTATATTTTTAAGTGTATATATAAGATTTGAGTTGTTGCATCAGCTTCATTATTTCACGTCAAACGTGTTTCACTTGACTCTTATTAAACTTTGTCTTCAATATCCTTTAAACCATTAAATCAGTTAACTGGTTCTCAAAATCATATTTAATGAKCACTTGCTACAGAAAGGTACAGGAAGACTCTGTTTTTGCAAGTGTCTGTCTGTTAGCAAAATATCTCGTGAACCACTGGAGTGGACTTTTAACGAAACGTTCAGGAATTAATCATTGTTACATAAACATGAGTCAAACTAATTCAAGATGGCCACCACAGCTAAGTGATATTAATCAACACAAACAGGTTATAACTCAGATTTTGAGCTAAATTTGAAGGGGTAGTAGCTGAGAGTCATTCACAACACGTACTCTGAGCATGACGTCTTGTGTTACATTTGACAAAAATGGTTACGACTCCATCACGTTGAYATGAGATCATGCAGATCTGGGTGGTATACCGGTTCGTACTGAAAACCTGTTTTAATTTTTTTTGTAGGAATATTCTGTATACCAACATATTGGTTTGACTGCAAATGAACTGTTTCACGGGGGACGTGTTTCCTTGATGCACTGCGGAATGCAGGAAGTAGAGAACAAGGCAAGTAAGTGATGTTGGAGGTGTTTAGCAGGGGCGAACTGGCCATTGGGAGACCCGGGACATTTCCAGGTGGCCTGGCCTCCAGCTCAGGGGTCGACGAAGGGTGGGACTAAAGTCTTGGTTCAAGTCCCACTTAATTTTTTAAAAAATATACAATCATGCGAAGAAACTGGGTAAATGAGTTAACATAGTAGAACTAGCTTAATGTGTTAGCATTTTTTTCTTTTTTGGTTCCACTCTTGGAGGAGTAAGACGCTTTTTCCTTCTCTCCTGCCCTTCCTTATCTTCCCTTCTTTGCTGCTTGGAGCCCTCTCTACGTTTTCATCTGAAACCAGAAATTGTGGATATTTTTATTGTTATGGATTTGGTTAGCTGGTCTCTTAGTAAATTTTTGTAACAAAGTTTTTTCTTCCATGGGAGGACATGTCAAAGGTGGGACCTCTGTTCTG
>NW_013952403.1:2328342-2346818 GCF_001266775.1 Austrofundulus limnaeus | reverse complement strand
TGCGGAATGCAGGAAGTAGAGAACAAGGCAAGTAAGTGATGTTGGAGGTGTTTAGCAGGGGCGAACTGGCCATCGGGAGACCCGGGACATTTCCATGTGGCCTGGCCTCCAGCTCAGGGGTCGACGAGGGCCGGGACTAAAGTCTTGGTTCAAGTCCCACTTAATTTTTTTTAAATATAGCTAAATGTGTTAGCATTTTTTTCTTTTTTGGTTCCACTCTTGGAGGAGTAAGACACTTTTTCCTTCTCTCCTGCCCTTCCTTATCTTCCCTTCTTTGCTGCTTGGAGCCCTCTCTGCATTTTCATCTGAAACCAGAAATTGTGGATATTTTTATTGTTATGGATTTGGTTAGCTGGTCTCTTAGTAAATTTTTGCAACAAAGTTTTTTCTTCCATGGGAGGACATGTCAAAGGTGGGACCTCTGTTCTGGATATATACTTGGATTCTGATCACTGGATTCTACAGATTGGCTTGGTGGTCTCTGGGTGTTTCTACAAAACAGTGTCGGTGGCTGTTCATTTCCTGGCTGTCTGACCAATATGAAGGATTGCCGTTCTATCAGCACTCAGACTTTTGCCTTGAGCGAGCTGGACTCGGTCTGCACGTGGTTCTGCTGAGGGTCGCGGGCCGGCTGTGGTTCCTGGACTTTGCTGGCCAGATGGAATTGAACTTGGAGAAAGCTGATAGSTCGSCTCTGCAGAATTTGTCCACACTATTTGTCTGACTGGATTCGCCACATTGAGTTGTACCAGCAGACATGAAGGCAGATGGAAAATTGTTATTGTCTGCTTGGCTCTTCTGTTCCCAAAACTGATTACAGAATTTGGCTCYCCGCTACATGGCCTTGAGCTGTTGGACTAAATGCTTCCTGGATGGTTTTGTCGACTGAGCGTCTGCCCTCCACCGTTCCCACCCTCACACCAGTCTGTGATCTGGTTTCTGGAGCAAGCTGAGGGCAGCACAGAATGAACTCTTAACACCCATATTCTTGACTATAGCTAGGTAGGTTTTGGGGACTCGATTCTTCAGGCTCATTTTTCAGATATTCACACAAGTGCATACAACACTCATGGCTTCAGATACACACACCCCCTAAACCCACTTACTCCTCTGGCTAATAAAAGTGCTCTATGCAGAGATTTTTTTATAAACACCATAGTGTGTCACATTGTTGATATAATATGATGTTTTTCCCCTCATCTTCCCTTGTGTGGTTTTTAGTTTTTTCTTTTAAGGGTTGCGCAAGGACACARCAACTGAGACAGCTGGACAGGGGATCGAACCGGCAACCTTCCGGTTCCAGGACGAATCCCCTAACCACTCTGCCACAGCCGCACTGCTAGCTTAATGCAGAGTTTAGTAGGAGTGTCACAGGCAGTTCTTCTTAGCCACCTTACAGCTTAAATTTCCCTCTCAATTAGTAGAAAATGTGGCTAACTCACATAGGTACTCATGAAAAGGAAAAATACTGTCAATTCCTATGATATAAGTCTTTGGTCATGACTCCCAGCACTAGAGGATGTCCATCTAAAATTCTGGCCTAAGTAACACATTCATTCAAGGAGTTATAAATCTTTAGTTTAGTTTTGCCTAATGAGATTGTTTTTACTTTGAAATCTTGCAGAAGGTGAACGTCTGCAGAATAAAAAAGGCTGTCCTGGTAGAAAAAAAAGAACATTAGGCAGTTTATAAAAAATCTGGTTTGTGTTTTTCTCAACCTTAAAATTTGGAGCAATAATCATCTGAGTTCAGGCAGACTGACTACAGGGAAAAGGCAGCATGCTGAAGTTCTAGGAAGCTGTGCTTCAGACTGGTGTAAACACTCCTGTGCACGTGTGTGTGTGTGTCAGCAGGCAGCATGTTGATCAGGATGAGTGCTGACAGAGAGGACAGACCCGTTACTGAGTGACGTTCTGTTTATTCACTCATATTAATTCTCTGGGCGCTGCTTTTCTCTTCCTCTTTGTATTTAATAGAAGCTCCTGTCTTGTAAACCAGGCCGCTTATAAATTGTGCAATCCATCAAATTCAAACCACCTAATGTTCCTAAAACCAACAAAATATCTGGACCTGAAACATAAAATCATGTTACTATTATAAATAGTCCAATCTAATTAAAATCAGGGTCCCCAGAGAGCAAAACCAGAACTGGCTAGAGGGACTCTGGATCCTCTCTCCAAGATCTATCATYTCAGGACTCCCTATTAGGGTAGAAGATAAAGATGTTTCATGTTGGAGTTTTAAAATGAGATAATTTTTGTCAGTATCTGAAGGGCAGGACGATAGAGAACKGTAAGCTAACGGTTGCTAATGTTAGCATGTTGTTGCTTGGTAGCTTGCTACCATTGTTGTTTAGTTGACCTTGTGTGGGAAAAAAAAGTTAGTCGTTGTAAACACTGAACCCAGGTTTGAAGCCAGGCCGGCCCTTGTAGTGCAAAAAAGGCCTAAAGGACGACTCTCATCTCAGTATCTGTAAAACTAGCTAAGCTTTAGCTGTTTGCATACATTTCCAACAATCGGTTGTGGCATCCATCTTGAGTTTCAACAAAATTTACYCAGTGGTTTGTGAGATATTTTGCTAACAGACACGTGCACAGGCAAAGATTTTAGTGATTATTTGTCTCCAGTTGCAGGTGGAAAACTCTTAATAACCATCCAACCGGCAGAGTGACAGCCTGTAACTCTGACTGAAGCATTTTTCTCCTCTAATATTTTATCAAGACTTATTTTTTAATTAACACAAAAATTACATTAAAGAGCCTGATGAAAACAAGACGAATGCTTACTGTAAGAGGAGTATTTCTACTGAAGTTCAGTTGAATTAAAGCAGGGGTCTCCAACCTTTTTTTTCCCTTAAGAGCTACTTTCACAAAATGAAATTGTCCTAGAGCTACTTTTTGCAACATGTAATTTCAAATTTAAACTTAAAACCATTGGAATAAGCTTGTTTTGCACAAAAAACATCTTCAATTCACAAGAAACCACAACGAAGAACACTGAATTTACATGAATGTGCTTTTTTGTGTTTATCCATTCATATTATATTGTATTTCACACTAATAACTTAAGGTTTAACTGCAACAGATTTGTGCATAAATAACATCTGGCGATGGGTCTCTGATTTCTTTTCCGCATTGTAGACTCCAGCGGGAAGAAACCCCCTGTAGTGACATATACCACAGTGGGAGGGGTTAGCTGATTTTTTGTTACATTCTTAGCAGAATAGCAATTTTACAAACATTGAAAACAATTAGCATACCAGTTAGCTTCTGCTAAATTAGGTTTTGCCAACTTTTAGTCCGCTAACAGCTAACAAGCTAACATCAACAGGTTTGTGTCAGTCCCACCAGTCTTCAGCTGGAAGGAGGGGAAGACGTGTGACAGACTGAATGACAGACATCTTAGCTTTTAGCGATTAGCTGTTAGTSTTAGCTTCTGCTAATTTTTACTTGTTTAGCATTAGCATCAGTTCTTTTTTTAGAAGTGTAATTTTTTAGCCTTAGTGAAGTTATATTTTTAGTTAGCAAATTATCAGTTAGCAAAGCTAACTTTTTGGCTAGCTGTGTTCACCACTGAAGTCGATTRTAAAGGCCCCCACATACTCAGGCGTACTTCGCTCCGTGGAGGTCTGCACGGACTCGAGGCGAACTCGATGCGCAATTAAAGCAGCCGTCCGCCGGACTGGTCCACGCAGAGATCAAGCATCTGCGGTGTCACACAATAAACTGCCCGGTGAGTTCACATCAAACTGTTTTGGATGCGACACCAAGCAAATAAAATTCAGTCAAAATCTGAAGAGCGTCACATGGAGGAGATTAGAAAACTTTATGATGCGTCAGTGAAGGAATCTAAAGACATTATGCGAGCAACAAATTTGTGGGAGGAAAAAGCTCAGATCCTGGGCAAGTAGTTCTTTTCTTTTGTTGTTTTAAAGCTAAAATGTAAACTCTCTTTCTCCACGTCCTTGACATCATGACTGAAATTGTGAGAAATTAAAGAATTTGTCAGGYGGTCAGTACGYTCKAGTATGAACTCTCTAATGTCCGCGAACAATATGCACAAAGTCCGCACGGCTCACAGACTGCACACAGTACGCCCGAGTATGTGGGAGCCTTTATACTTTAAAAATGTGCAAGTTTATTCAAGAAACGGTGATAGAGAGCTCTGGAAATTTGTTGGTTAAAAAAACTTCTGTGTTTAATTCCGTGCCTGGATGTAAAATAAAATGTTTGAGGGAGAAGCTGTGCTCCTCAGAGGCGCAGCTGGTACTTGGAGAGGTGAGAGCGATGAGAAGGTTTCCTACAGTTTCAATTACACACATTATGGTCCTGCACGCACGTTTCATTACGCCTGTACATCACAATTTGCCAGCGTGTCATATCAGAGATAATGAGGTTGAGTGAAATCAAGAGTCATAAAAAGATGTGCGGCAGTGTCTCTTTTYTCCCTTTCCTTTCATTGAATAATTTATATTCAGATGCTGAATGAAATGGAGAAACACCTAACGGTACAAGGTTCTAATCAGACACTGACTACTCTAATTAGAAGTGAAATGATGTTGTGTTATTAAGTTTAAAAAGCATTAAATTATCTTCTCCCAGCATAAAATGTTAGCCTGCTATGAAAAGAAGTCATATATATTTTAGTGAGTAAAGAAAAAAAATCCCATTAGGCAATTTCATCCAAATTAAATTGGGCTTGAAAGAGTTCTGACATATGAAGGATTATGCTGCTTCAGGAAGACGTGCAGGAAATGTTTTTACTGCTTAAAGAAAAGAAAGCAGGAATCAGTCTGAATTTATCAGCCTCTTTGTTCAAATCTGTGACAAACTGTCTGAGTGAAGCAGAGCAGGATGTCCTCTTGTTGGCCCCTAAACTCACTTTGTGTTGGTAAATGAATCAAGAGAACAGCTTTTTTTCCCCCCCCTTTGGCCCAGGTATAAACACACACTCGTACATTCAACACACACATTCTGATGGTTTCTGTTTCAGCTCGGGACAGACACGGGCCTCCGGAGATATCTAAGTGAGGTCATCCGCCGAGAGGTGACCCTGACGCTTCTGCACCCAAATTCAAAAATGCTTCAAAGAGCAACAGCAGAGATACGAACAGGAAACACACCCAGAAATAAACAAACAAACAAACAAACAAACAAACAAACAAACAAACAAACAAACAAAAAGCACACGGAGCAGTCGTCAAAATGTTGCTGCTTCCTCTGCTCGCACACAGCAGGTGAGATGAAGACAGAACCACTTCTGCTTTAATAGATTTGTCCTCACATGACAGGAGCTGCCGGGAAACCATCCTGCCCTGCTGGGCTGCAGGAAGGTAGGTGAACTACAGGTCTGTGTGTGTGTGTGTGTGTGTGTGTGTTTTTCCGACAAGGTGTGGACAGTTTCCCCCCCAAAAAAAGCTGCCTTGTGGGGACTGAAGTGAATCATAGGGACCATTGCCAGGTCCCCACGGGTCCAAATGCATGTTACAGGTGTGGGGTTAGGTTTAGGACCAAGGTTTAGGTTAGTTTTAGGGTCAGGTACCTGTGAGGTTAAGTTTAGGGTAAACGGTCAGGGTTAGGTTATAATGGCTAAAAAACATGAATGAAAGTCAATGGAAGGTCCCCACGGGGTCCAAGAACAAACGTTTGTGTGTGCATGTGTGGGTTTGTTTTTGGTGACATTTGGGGGCAATTTTAAGACAAAATGCCTACATTTGGGGACCTGAGTCAAGTCCCTGTTTGGTTTAAATGCCATTGGTGGGTTGGGGGTTCGGTTTAGGACCAAGGTGTGTGTTATGGCAATATTTATTTAACAAAGACAGAAATACGTTGGTCCGAGAATGAAGGTACTCCGTGGGATGATCAGCTGAGTTTTATTGCAACAACAGGAAACACAGAGAACAACCTGGCCTGTCTCTGTGCCTCTGCTTCTCTCTGTCTCTCCACTCCACATCACTCACTGTGTCTCGAGAGGCATATATATTAACAAACACCATTATGCCATCTTAGCAAGATTTGATACAAGGTCAATGGAAAACACAAAGGTAAACACAAGTGATATCTAAGAATGACTGTTGTTAGCAAATCTTGTTCTGACTTTAATCATTCTATCTGCAAATGAACAGCATGTCATGAAAACCTATGTCATTAAAGGATGTCATGAATTACTAGCTTAAACATAAAAGTATTAGATCCATTACAATGTGAATTGAGTTTAGGTTAGTTTTAGGGTCAGGTAGGTACCTGTGAGGTTAGCCTTAGGGCTTRTGGTCAGGGTTAGGCTGTAGAAATGTAATGAAAGTCAATGGAATGTCCCTAAATGTATAACTGGGCAAAAGTGTGTGTGTGTGTGTCCTTGTTTTTCCTACATCGTGGGGCCCAGTTTTAAAGGAAAACGTAGCCTCGTGGGGTCCGGGTGCTCTGCCCAAAGCCTGGGCCCCACAACTTCAGAGGCTGATTTTGGGTGTGAGGGTTAGCTTTAGGACAAAGGTGTGAATTAAGTTTAGGTTAGTTTTAGGGTCAGGAAGGTACCTGTGAGGTTAACCCTAGGGTTTGTGGTCAGGGTTAGGATATAAAATTACCAAAAAATGAATGGAAGTCAATGGACGGGCCCCACAAGGATATAAANAGCTTCTGCAGACCCTCTGCACTCTGTTGAACCTGTGACATCTCTGTAGTAATCTTACGTTTTCATAAATAAATCTCCACAAAAAAACTCTTCTTTCATTCTTGAGTCTAAATCCACACAGGTATGTTCAGAATGATTTTATTTATTGTTGTGCTCATAGCAAAAAGGAACAAAATCAACCTCATCAAACTGAATGATTTAAAATGTGTTTGGAAAAACAGCTGAGAACAMCTGATTACTTCTTTCTGAAGCTACATGAGTGTCCTCTGATTCTTGTTCTTTTGAGAATTCCTTCTTCTGGGAGTACAACTGTAAACAAACATTTTTATTTTTAAGTAGATAAATAAGCTCCATTCTATAAAAAGAGAAAATAAAGTTATTTACCTGTGTTCTATAAATATTGTATTATTATTTTTCTTCCAGTGAATGAAGTAAGACATAAAATTAGGTTTAAATAGGACATATCATGCTGTTAATTTATTTTTCACATTTAAATCCTTCAGTTGGGGTCTATGTAAAGTGGAACTGCAATGCTTTGGTCTGAATTCCTCCTTACTAACTCCACAAGCTCCTCATTCACCCSTTTTTTGAAGTGTGTCTCAGATCAACTCGTTTTGWGGCTGTCTCTCTAAATCCAAATGAGGAGCTTCACACCCAGTCACTTTCCAGCTTCCAGAGTGGTCCATAGTTTGATAGAGGGGTTTATTACAATATAGCTGCACAGAAACATTTTATTTACAAATTAATTAAAAGAAACCAACAAGAGAAGACTTGTCCATCCAGCCTGACATGTTGGATCTGACCCAGAGCCAGAGGAGAATGAAGACAATGGAACTGTAGTTGGTAAGTTCAGACTTTATTTGGCATTTCTGTAAGTTCGTTGCTGTATCAGTTCAGAAAACATCATAAAAAACAGAGAAAACTGAACGTACTGAAAAAATGTACCCCAAACACAATATTAAGAAATCTACATATCATTCATAGAGACTCCAAGTATGCAACAAAATGTATTTAACAACTAAAAAAATGGATTTTGYTTGAATGATTGAGTGTAAGACTTTAATTAATTTACAGAACTACCAGGTCTGTTCATCGATGATCAATAACCTCACAACTTTGTCAGTTCAATAAATCCAGATTAACATTCAGTCTTTACATCTGTGTTTTTGTTTAGCTGTCCTTCTGTGTACTGGTGTCYAGTCATGTTCTATATAAAGACATTTTGAGAAAGGGACCGTTCATATGTTTTGCATTCTTTTAAAATGTTTTGTTAAGGTGCTGAGATTTGGGTTTAGAGTCATGGATGGGTTTATGTTCAGAGGTGGGTCAGAGAAAAGTACTGTGATGATTACTGTTAGTATAAGACTTGGAGTAAAATACATTTTGATTGACTGATTGATTTTATTTAGCAATAATATTGCATGCACATACACATGTAGTACATCCATTATTAATACTTGGATGACACAAGAAAGTGAGAATACTTATTTCTATGGATTTATTTCCGTTATTCATTATTTCCATTGTGGTCCAGATATATTTATATATATTTACTGGTCACTGTCGTCACAACGCCGTACTAATCTTTGTTTAAGAGTCTTTTTTTTTTCAGAAGGCCTATGAAGTATGAATGTTTGTGTTTGTGGGTTAAACAGGACCGTGAAAAGACGTCTTATGCATTCTACTGATCTGTTTTTATTTCATGCAAGGCCATAGATTGTCTGAGGGCAGCAGGTCTCTCTCAGTCTTGTTCTCCCTGGTGGGGTTGTAAAACTGGCCTTGCATCTCTGCCCCAGCCAGATAGATTAATGAATTATCCAGAGTGCCTCTTTTTTTCATGGCTGAGCCAATTACTCTGTAACTGAGCTTCTGCTTCATGGATCTCACAATTTAAAAGAAAAGAAGTGTGTGTGTGTGTGGGGGGGGGGTGTGTGTGTGTGTGTGTGTGTGTGTGTGTGTGTGTGTGTGTGTGTGTGTGTGTGTGTGTATAGGTGAGTGTAACTTGTACAGTAAAAGCATTTTGAGTGGTCAGTGATAAAAGCAGTCCATTTACCTGCTGCTGGAAATCTAAAGAAAACTTTTTGTCCTTTGAACACAATGTGTTTTGCTAAAAGTCTGTTAAAACGTGAGGCATGACAAAACTGACCCTCCGTTACACTTCCTGATTTAGCTTCATGTAAAAGATTCATAGCAGATAAATTTGCCACTCAACATCAAACAGACTGGTCTTTGATATGAGTCAGAATAACAAAGATTTTTGTTTGGGGAGCAGTCTGTGTTTACATTGATGTCGTTCATCAGTGGTGTTGTGTTATACATGTAAATATAAAATTTTATCATATGCAAACGCTGAGATTGTATCCCTTGTATCACAGAAAGAAAGATATTTTATGCTAGTCTAAGGTGCTTTTTGACAGATAAACTTCAAAGTAAATATTCCATTCAAGCAACAATCAGTTCAAGGCTGCAAAGAGAAGCTTAGCCTCGTCTTCAACCATTAAATAATGTATGGAACATGTGCTGGTTTCTGCTGTTTAAGGAGTGAGGTGTGTGCTCGTTTATCGCCTCAGGGTTCAGAGAACCTTTCAGCAATCGAGAAGAAGAAAAAAAGTTTTTCATGGATTCTTTTTCTTCTGTCAGTTGCAGAGATGTTGCAAAAGCTGGCAAAGAAAATTAAACCGTGATGGCCCCAGTGAAACACTCCTTCTACCTTTTAGTCATGGAGTTCACACATTCAGATGTGGTTATTTTTCCTTTACTATCACTCAGAGAACTGCAGCTGAAAAGCCTTGAAAKAAAACGAATGGAACCGTCGGGTTTTGTTTATTCTTGTCTCCATATTAAGACACTAGAAGTGGGGGAAAGAGCTAACCAAAAATTATAGCTTTGCTAACTCATAACCCGCTAACTCAAAATATAGTTTTGCTCACACAATCTTCTAACTAAACATATGGTTTTGCTCATACAATCTGCTAACTAAAAATAGCTTTGCTAACACAATCTGCTCATAATTACTAACTAAAAATATAGCTTCACTAATGCTAAAGCGCTAAACATAAAATTGTGGAAGCCAAGGCTATACAAGTAAAAATGAGGTAACAGTGCATCGCTAACTGCTAAGACAACTGTCACTCAGTGTGCGTCACACATTGTGCAAAGGAATATTTAACAAAATTAACAACGTTCATGTGAATTCYGCAGTTTTTCATCAACAGAAGCATCTATGACTGCAAGTTTTCTTGTATCTGTTAAAAGCTACAAATAGAGTTAAAAAATTGCTATAATAATATTAATTAAAAAAACAAAATAGTGCGTTTGCATCAGATTTATAGCAGATTACAACAAGTGTGTTTACATCCGCTTGTCATTATGTGGCTGAAGCTCATTTTCCACCTCGGTACCTCACTGTTCAAATGGTGATTTCTTCATCTGCACAGTCCAGAGAAGCAGAGATGTGAATTWATGTTTACCCCAAATGCTAATCATTAGCAACCAGCCATAAGGACCAATCTAAATTAAGCATGTCGCTAATTTATTAATCTTTATTTACACGGTTCTGTTGGGTTTGGTTTCAGGGATATGTGTGGCAATATCTCCATCATGCCACGTAGATCAGGAAGCTAAACGTGTCCTACGGTGCAGAAAGCAACTCTACTTCCTGCACTGCTGCAAAACAATGTGAGTGAAAACCATGCTGAATTTCATTCGGCTCACACGAACGTACAGAGAAAAAGGATGAGCGTGCACAGATGCATACAAAGGAGGAGGACCATTTGTTACGTAAACGCAGAAAGACAGATGGAGCGACTGCTGTGGGAAGCAGAGACGAGCGAGAGGGAAAAATAAGAAACACGGGAGACAAACCTGGAGTTTTCTCTGTTTTGTAAACGTGCAGTAAAACAGTGATGCACAGTGCTGCTGAGGCTTGAGTTTGTGTCTGAACATCGGATGTCTTCCATCAGAATCTGTGTTCCTGCAAATTGGGTTTGTGAGAGTGTTTGTGGATACTGAGAGCGTGTTTGTCACCATTTCTGTGTGTGGAGCCATCGTAACCCCCCCACGGTTCATCTTTCACATTCTGACGAAGACTGAGGGACTCCCTGCCTTCAGCTGGGTCTCATGGGTGGAGCCAACCTTTGAGGGTTCTGTTGCCTGAATAAATTTCCTCATGTTCATTCATTATAGATGACTTGTTATGCTTGTCAAAGCAAGGAGCTGGAGGAAGATGACAGTTGCCAACATAGTTTAGCAAAGTAGGAAATTGTGTCGGTTTTTATTATTCAGATGATTTGCAACGCGAGTGGAAATGTTTGCGTTTGAAGGGACTTTCAGGAGTGGCGTTTTGAGCAGGACCGGCAGGTGATACTGTAACACACTGACTGCTCATYGATCAAAGCAGCTCACAGCAGCTGAGATCAATACGCTGCTGGTCAGAGTTTGATTAGAAAGCAGGTACAAAGAAATGACCAGCAGCTTCTGTCATCAAACTAATCTGGACTGGATGGTCGTGGGTGGTAGAAGCCAATCAATATTCACTGTTGTTAAAGTTACACACTCTACTGATCATTATTTCTAATATTTCTACTTAATAATGTTGTTTATGGCTGCTGCAGAATACTGGAAAAGACACAGGTATTTTAACTAACCCTGTGATTGTGATATGAAAAAAAGGATTTTTCAACAGATGATTGGAATATCACCAATTTTACCTCTTTTTTTGTTACAAGTATGTTTTTTTGYCTGTATTTGAGAGTTATTCTTGTCTTTTATTGTTCATGGGCCTGAGCAGAGGCTTCCCTCTATCATGTGCAAACCTGAACTGTGTTTTACCAGAAAGATTTGTTTAATGCTATTGATAATCAACAGTTTAGCATTGATATTATTGAGAACAAGATGAGCAGGAGTATAGGATCGATGACATAGATACCTTTTTTTACACTTTATTTGCACTACTGACYATTTTTCATAMAGTTAAAATAAAGTCAGCAGTGCAGAGTCTTCCAGTCATTTAGTTAAGTCGTTAGGTTAAACCCCTCCTCTTCCTCGTACCTGTATTTTTATTTTGCACTAGTGACTTTTTTAAAACAATGTGTGACAGAAGATAATAGAGGAATTATTTATTAATTTAATATTGTTACATTGTTTTATATTGTTGTAGTACGTAAAATAAAACTTTTTATGTGCCTAAATTCTGTCTTGTGTTTTATCATGATTAGGGCTGGGTAAAATAATCGATTTAATTGATCTTGGATCGATTTCATTTAAATTTGGGAGAATCGATTCACAGGGCATGAGATCGATTCTTCCCCATGGCGTCTTGTGCAYGCGTCTGAAACGCGTTTCTATATTTTGTCACTCCTGGCTTGCCGTATGTTTACATCCAGCTGAGGTTCAGTGCTAACATTAGCTTGTGATAACAAGTTGTCTGGAGCAAAACAAAATAAACTAAAGAATCACTAACATTATCGGCACTCGAACCAAAYAACTGTACAGTATGTAAACATCTGAAACTGTTCTCTACAGCATGTATAAATGWGTGAAAGATGACATTCTAACAAAATTGTTTATTTTTGTTACCAATATTACTATTTTTAAACTTTAAGAAATGTCTTAGGGTGTATTCAGACCAGGAAAGTCCTTTGGTCCAATTGTTTGGTCCGGACCAAAAATGGACTTTATTTCTTTCGTTTGGTGCGGTTTGCATTCACATTGTGCTTTTTTGCAAATGAACTATAACTTGTAAACAAAGCCATGAGGCTGACAATCATTGCTCCCATTGGACAAAAAAGGACGGAGGCGGGACTGAGCCACAGACCCAGAAAAAAACAAGGAAGTCCTGCATGCTACAGTTCTGATGTGCACATTTTTGCTGATAGTACAACTGCAATAACATTTAAAATGTCAGAAGCAGCTAATTTAATGGTGGTTCCGTGATTATATTCTGATTTTGGAGCGGCATCAGTAAATGTGTCCCGCAACCCAAAGGAGACAAGGTGCTCTGCGTGTTCTGACCCACAACATGCTGCAGTAGAGCTGCTAACAGGAGACGACGAAACAGGTATGATTTCAGTTTATTTAGCTCTGCAACGGTGGCCTGTGAAGTCCAAAAAGGTGCATGTTTAATGCAGTTGGTTCGGTTAGAGTCCGGTCTGTATTCACACCAGAAGMRAACTGAASYGAACCGCACCAGAGTTCGCATGAGTGTATTCACACCTGCAGAAAAGGTCCGGACCAACGCTGGAAACGAACTCTGGTTCGTTTAAAGCGGAGCAAATTATCAGGTCTGAATACAACCTTAATGAAATTCAGAGTGATAAAATGTTGTAATTTTAGTATTTGTTTTAATAAGGTATAAGTAACAAGTTTTAATAAGTTATATTGAACATAACAGAAGCTAACAGAAACATTACAGATATACAATTTTCRTACAGTCAAAAGGAGTGGGCAGAAGTACATTCATGTTAGCCCACCTCTTCTCCTGCAACCTTATTCCCATCACTTCTTATTTATCAAGAAAATTATTAATTTCTTAAAAACGAATTCCTCCAACAACACTGTCACCTGCTATTCCTTTTTACTTTAAAACCTTTTGAACGTGTGACAGTTTTCCTTCAAGATTAAACTGTTTAATTTAAAAGTTTGTCCTTAAAACTTGTTGTTTATGGTGAAGAGAAAAAATTGTGATATTGTATTTTGCAACACAGTTGAACAATTTTCATTATCTAAGAGCAGATTGAATCATGATCAATTGATTCAGAACCTTATGAATCGAAATCGAATCATTCTAGAAAATTATCCATGATACCCATGATCAACTAAATGAAGGCAAAAATCACAAAATTATTCAATGAACATGGCGTTTCAAGTAAAACGTATCTGTAACGGCGAGACCAGCCTTGTTTATACTTATCGGATCAATACCAAAGTTGATAGTATCGTCCATCCCCAGCAAATCTTCCTCGTTTTCATCAAGATCCTCACTTCCTCCACAGCTCGAGAATTCACAGAGAACACTTCTGGGCAAAATGTTAAAAGTTTTAGCATTTTGGACACAAAGCTGCAGGTTTCCACTGGCAGAAGCAACCGGTCAAAATAGAAGCTGCAACACGTGACCGTTTAGTGCAATAACTTATAGATAACACATTGGTTAAACCTTTACTTTGCAGGAACTGAAATGTGACTATTGCACACACATACTTTGTGACGACGACGCTTAAACAATAAATCGTGCAGCTCTAGACCAAAAGTCATAAAAACTAGTGGCGCAGAATGCAGTTGCACGGCTTGCAAACACTTAGTATTCAAGGAGACTGCTGTGCAGTTTTCATCAACCAGCCTCCAACAGTTACAGCTCAGTGAGACGCCACCTTCAGAGTATGAAAAGCTGGACTGATCTCAGGTGTGAGGAGCTGAAACGTAAAAATTACTGAGGAGAACTGAAGGCTTGAATCAGGAATTCCAACCAGCGGTATCGCTGAAAACTGAATGACTGAATCAATCGGAATCAGTGAAAAGCTTTATAAACCCAAACAGAACCAGGAATCAGTGTGAGTGGGAGATTAAAAAAAACACTTTTGAAAGAAGAAATCTGCCACCCTTCAGCTTTGAATGGGACTTTATAAACAAAGAGACCACGGCTCACAGACTGGACTTTCTGCACATTAGAAAGTGCTGCTGTGCCTGATGAGTCAGTGACAGTGAGACCCAGRGTAATGTGGTCACATTGTGCTCATCCTGTAATTTCAGCAGGATAATACACTCTGCCACAAAACTCATGTTTCTCTGTGCTTCATGACAAATGTGCTCCTGTTCCAGGGGAAAACAGGAAATTCAGCTCATGAAGGAGCTGTCCTGCAGRTGATTTGTCATTCTATCAATGTTAACTAGAATCTCTGGAGAATCCTTCCTAAAATGTCTTCAATCTACACCAGTTTTTAAAAGTTGATGCAAGCCAATTTATGTTAAAACTTTACAAACAACAAAACTTTGGTATAATTTTTATAAAAAACTAAAATATTTAAATAATAATCTAATCATAAAATGTAGAAAAATTAGAATAAGAATAGATTTAGAAGTTGTAAACAAGTAGATTTACTGAATAATTAGTTTTTGTTCCTAATATAAAAGAGATGACCTGAAAATGCACACCTAAATAGTGAAACTCACTTGTTTTTTTTTTTATTTAACTAATAATAAAAGTAAATGAAAAGTGAAGTCTGTGTGTCTTTCCTTAACTCAGCAAATCAAAACTAGAAGGTAATTAATTTTAAACAACAACAGTGGATCTGGTGCGGTGGCTTCTCACCAGAGGATTACTGAGGATTATTTACACTAATGCATGTTTACCATTTTTATTTTGAAACCGCAGGAGCTTAGAAATAAAACCAAAAGTATTTCTTGTAATTCTTCTTTTATAAACGTCTGTATACACGTCCTARTGTAGCCTGGCTCTTGCCTTCCTATGCAGTTCTGCTCAATTCTATTTTCCCTTCACTGCTTCGTCTAGGATTTCTCCCATAGACAAGGATTTCGTCAGTAGAATTTTACCTGGGCCAATCAGAGAACAGAAGGAGGAGTTTTGAATGACAACGTCGATTTTGTGCACAGTGTCTGCTTGTAGTTTCGCAACRGCAGTGGAGGAAGTGAATGATGCCAGTTGTTGACAAAGCCTGCAGCATCACTTACAGCCAYCTCATTCATCTCGGTACTTCTCTCAGTAGGGTTGTTTACAGTGCACACAATTTCCGGCTAGCTTAGCTTAGCCTCCTTCACGGTCGAGCTGACTCACTAAATATGTCGCGGCCAACCGTTAGCAATTGGGTAAATCGGATCCAATCGTTTTAAACTTCAACAGAGGCCACGCCTCCAGGAAGCAATCGCTTCTCCAAAGCCGAGAGTCCAGACCCTACGTACGAAGCAAAGTGAAGAACAAGGGGCTGTTTTTTTTTTACCAGGGTAGTCTTAATGTGTTTATATTTAAAAGTTAAAGACTTTTATCCCACCTTGTTTGCAGGATAARTTAGCTTGTTCTGACACTGGAACAAAATGTTAAAAAAATTATACTGACTGATAAGAAGTACGGAGACTTAAAATAGGTTGTTTATATTATAGATAAATTGATCAATATGCGTATAATCAAAATTTCATAAATGCAGTCCTGGGTACAGTTTTGGAAATCCGCTAACAGCCAAGCTAATGTTTTGCGTATTGGACTAGCATTTTTGTTAACTTTGGAAATGTTAGCGGACTAATTAGCTGTTGCTTGATTTAACCACAAAGCACTTTAGGACATTTAGTTCCTCAGTTTATACGGTTTAATCCTGGTGGATTAATGATTTAGAGGCAATACCAAAAGAACGAGATCGCGGATACAAGTGGCCGAAATGRGTTTCCTCCGCAGGGTGTCTGGACTCTCCCTTAGAGATAGGGTGAGAAGCTCAGTCATCCGGGAGGGACTCAGAGTAGAGCCGCTGCTCCKCCACGTCGAGAGGAGCCAGTTGAGGTGGCTCAGGCATCTGGTTAGGATGCCTCCTGGACGCCTCCCTGGTGAGGTGTTCCGGGCACGTCCCACCAGGACGGTCCCCTTCACTCACTTTAAATCTAGAGGTGATCGCTCCTTCCAGGTTGTTGCTCCAAAGCTCTGGAATGATCTTTCGCTCTCTATACATGCACTTGATTCTGTGGTTGCCTTTAAGAACAAACTTAAAACTTTCCTTTTTTTTATAAAGCTTTTTAACAATTTCTGTGTGTTGTTTGTTTCTTAGTTATTGTTTTATGATGTTGTTGATATTTTTATTGTCTTGTTTTTCTGTATAATTTTTGCACCTTTGTAAAGCACTTTGTGACCCTCAATGTCTGTGAAAGGTGCTATATAAATAAACTTTTACTTACTTTGGAGAAGGTCCAGAGGAAGACCCAGGACACGTTGGAGGGCTATAGCTACGTTTACATGGACATAAGTAATCGGATTAAAAGGTCGTTCGGAATAAAAATGCGTCATGTAAACAGCCCGTTCGGATTATTCTGATCTGATTGAGCTCGATCCGGATTAATTTTTAATCCGAAAGAGCCGGGTGGGTTATGCCGATTGATAATCGGAATGACGTTCATGTAAACACTTAATCCGATCATCTTATTCTGATTGTATAAAACTGACCTGCGTGCATGTCTTCTGACTTTCATTCACACGGTTCTGCTCTTTAGAGGAGGCGGGGCACCGCACAGAACTTTTCCTCCTCGCTCTCTTAACAGATGAAAAAGGAGACAAACAGCAGACGTTGCTTCGCAAAAAATAAAAATAAAAAAACACGTATTGCTTCATCTGCAGCTCAACCGGGAAGTAGCGACGTCTCTACCGTTATTAAAAGCTGACACGGGTCAGTCCTGAGCGCACAGAGGAGCTTTGTTTATGTTTGTAACACAGAAGTAGAGCTGAAAGTTTACAACACTGTCTGCGCATGTCTGGACTTTTATTCTGAATAAAAGTCTGATGCATGTAAACACTTTTCATGATCGGATTGTGTCCATGTAAACAGTACATTCGGATTATTTAATCTGAATACATTTCAATCCGATCAAAAAACTTTGTGCATGTGAACATAGCTTATGTTTCTCGGCTGACCTGGGAACGCCTTGGGATTCCCCCGGATGAACTGGCCCAAGTGGCTGAGGAGAGGGCAGTCTGGGTCTCTCTGCCCCCGCGACCCGATCCCAGAYAAGTGGAAGAAAACGGACAGACGGACRGAGGCAGTACATCGCAGATTACCATCTTGAGTTATCAGTTAGCATTAGCTTACACTAATTTTCTTACTTGTTTAGTGGTTTAGCATTCACAAAGCTAATATTTTAGTTAGCAAATTGGTGGTTAATGAAACTAACTTTTTGGTAAGCTGTGCCCACCACTGTTAAAAACTATACCCTCACACATGCAGCACTCAGACAGTAATGTGCCTTGTGTGTGCGTGTAGCATCTTTAGCACGTACACCTGCCTTAGTCTTCAGAAAAATAAGATGTGACAGACTGAGTGACTCAAATCCTTGTAATTTGGTCAGAAAGGGTGAGTTTGGTCAGGGAAAATGCTCTAAGGGAATTTGGGACATGTACTTAAGTTTACGATTTATGATTCAGGGACAACACAGCTACGATTACAGATCTTAAGTTAGTGGTTATCAGTTAGCATTAACTTTCACTAATATTCTTGCCTGTTTAGCATTTTGAAGCTAATTTTTTTAGTGAATTAGCAATTAGAAATGCTAACATTTTGTTTAGCTGAGCCCACTGCTGCAGAAATGCTTTCAAAAAGTTGTTCGTGTTTCTCAAAGACCCACATTAGTTATTTTTTCCTGTCAGTTTCAGCTCTGCTGTTCAAAAACGCTCAGGCAACATTTWTTGTGTTATGTTCTGGAGACAAAAACCTTTCATGTCAAATCTTATGTGCGCCGCAGAACGAAGACAAACCCGTTAAGCGGTTGCTGTTCTCTTTCGGCTGTTTGACCAAACCTTCAGCTCAGAGCCTCATCAGTGTCGCTTTGAGAACAGAAAGCTGGTAACATGAAACCCACTGAGTGACAGATGCATTATGGGTTAAAGTGTTGCTGTTTCTTACATCCATGTCAGTTTTGGCTCTGRGATGTTTCATGAGATCTGAGGATCATTTAACTAAAGCTTGTTTTTAGATATTTGGAATAAAAAACACTTCTGAAGCTTTGGTTCAGTGAGTTTATGCTAAAAATGAAACAAGTCTCATTACATTTCAGTTAATGAGTTTTTCTCTCTATTCAAATAAAATTAAAAATCTTTCTTTTTCTGTTTTGTTCTATTTTAATTTTAGTAATGTCATTCTGTAACT
>NW_013952403.1:2308798-2328324 GCF_001266775.1 Austrofundulus limnaeus | reverse complement strand
CACACACACACACACACACACACACACACACACACACACACACACACACACACACACACACACACACCCCTACTCCTGAAGAAGTAATTTGTCAAACTATTCGTGGTGTTTATTATTCCACAGTTTATTATTAATATTTGTTCTGTCAGGCCTGTAGCCTTGAAACATGCAAATATTTCTTCCATCCACACTTTGCTGTTTCCACTCTTTACCCTCGCTAACTTTTAACGTGTCAAAGTCACCYGAAGAGTAAAGACAAAAAGACCTGCTGGGAGTTCTAGAGTAATTATCACCCGCCGCAAAAAAGAAAAATGTCGAGCKATGACGTTTTGCTTGTGTCTGTATGTTTATATAATCTGAACCACGGAAGTGATCTTAATGAAATGAAAACAGTAATGAATATACGCACTTCTACAACTAATTATTTTTTAGAGGCAGCTCGATTTAAGATGGTTGCCATGGCCAACTAATCTTAGAAAGCATAAACGTGACTGTAACTCAGTTAATTTTACCAATATTGACCTAAAATTTAAAGTGATAGCAGCCGAGAGTCATTTATAACACATATTCTGAGCCATTTGACCAAAATAGCTACCAGTGGTGGGCACAGTTCCACTTATCCACTAATAATGAAACTAGCTTCTCATTTAGCGGATTAGCTTTTTTTTTTCTAACCTTAGAAAATGTTAGCAGGCCGATTAGCTTCAACATAATTAGATTCTGTTAATTTTATGTCCACTAAAAAATTCAAGCGTAAAACTTTTGTTTTTATGCCATGTATCCTGAATTGAATAAAAATTATCTCCTCTTACAAGCAGTGCTGAACGTGTCAGACACCGTGTGTGCAGAATGTAGCATATTTAGCAGCTAAACGTCAAATTAAGAGCATCAAAAAGAAATAAAACAACATTTAACAATATTTAAATAACAAATGCAAAGACTGACTATGTTTACAATATGATAGTCAAACAACAATTAGCAAATATTTTCTCTAACTTTAAGCAGTATTTATAAAAATATGAACTCAAATAAAGAAATGCTTTTATTCTAAAAGGATTAAACTCGAAGCATAGGTTAGAAAGAGCAGTAACCCTGGCTTGGATTGGTCAATTTGCCACAAATAATCCCCCACACACCTTCAAATTTAACAGAAAACTAACAAGTTTGTGCCCGTCCCACCAGTCTTTTTAGCGGTTAGCATTAGTTTCCACTAACTATTCTTTAAAAATATTTATGTTTAACCTTTTAGCTTTAGCAGAGCTAAGATTCTTGTTTAGCAGAATTATGGTTAGTGAAGCTAACTGTTTGGTTAGCTGTGCCCACCCATAAGCTACAACCGTCGTTTCTCAAGTAGACCCTTAATAGTGTATTAGAGCTGCAGGACTTATTTTATCAACTCAAACCTCATGAGGTAACACTTAAAAAATCTGACAACTGTCTTTTTAGAATCTAACATCTTCAAATGATTCTCATACAGCTGTGGTACAGACACTTATCCACCTGACTTACTACACACTAGTGCCTGCAGAGGATTTAGGTTTTGACCTTTTGACCTTTGAGCACAATTATAATTAAAGTGTAATTGGAGCTCAGTAAGTCCTGCAGGCATTTTTACTGCAGCTTTCCCCAGGGGTGGAGAAAAAGTAGAGCACAAAAGCACCAACGGGCTTCAAACTGAGCTCACGGTCTGTAGGAGGTTGCATGAGGCACAATGGCATGGGGCTAAAACATAAAGGTGGAAGGCAGAAAATGTTCAAGAAATAATAATAACTGCAAGAACAGAATATGAGGGAAGAGCAAAAAAACTGCAGTAAAATAGACTTTTAAATGAGATGTGTGCCAACACCGAGATAGAGTTGTGAGCAAAAAAACAGCAACACTGAGGAAATGGCAGAGAGGTCCCCCTTTGCCCTCAGACAGATGCTCTGTGTGGGCGATTGGATCTCTGCAGCTATTTGAGACGAGGAGCAAAACAATTCAGAGCATGCGACTGAGCAACCTACTCCAAACCCTGTGTGAATAATCCTCTGCAGAGAAAAACAGAGGCTGTGGTGTCACCGTGTGTCACAGCGTGGACCCCAACAATTCCTGACATTCTTCTGTTTACTGTGATCAACATGAGAAATATGAAGGAGGCTACCTCACACCTGACACACACAAGACCCACATAGCAACATTTGTCTGGCCCAGTTCTGGCCTACTTGACACACTAACACTCGGCCCAGACATCACAAAAAAATAACGGACCTTAGGTGGTCCATACATGGGCTCGCACCACATTAAACAAACCACAGTAGGGACAGTTGTGGTGTCTACAGATTTGGGACACATAAACCAAATCACAACTGGGCCAGTTGTGGCATTAGTAGATACAGTATGGGCCACATAAAGCAAACTATAATCTGGCCAGTTGTGGCATATACAGATTTGGGCCACATAAACCAAACTATAATCTGGCCAGTTGTGGYGTCTACAGATTTGGGCCACATAAACCAAACTATAATCTGGCCAGTTGTGGCATATACAGATTTGGGCCACATGAACYAAACCATAACTAGGCCAGTTGTGGTGTCAACAGATTTGGTCTATATAAACCAAATCACAACTAGGCCAGTCAAGGCATCAAAATATTTTGGCCATGTAAACCAAAACATAACCTTGTCAAATGTGCCACTGACAAATGTGGACCACATAAACCATAMCACAACTGGGCCAGTAGTTGCATCAACAAATTTGGGCCACATAAACCAAACCACAACTGGGCTAGTTGTGACATTAACAGATTTGGGATACATAAGTCAAACTACAACTGGGCCACTTGTGGCATCAACAGAGTTGGTCCACATAAACCATACCACAACCAAGCCAGTTATGGCACTGCCAGATTTCAGCCACATAAACTGAATCACAATTGGGCCAGTTTTGGTGTAGACAGATTTGGTACCATATAAGCCAAACTACAACTGGGCCAGTTGTGGCGTCAACAGAGTTATTCTGCATACAACAAACACAACCGGGCCATTTATGGCATGACATCTTAAAAACAGTACCATCATTGCCAGACCTGGCCCACATCTGGTTGACAAACCATTTGCCATGCCAGCAGTCAGCCAACTTGATGCCAGAACTGGCCCACACTTGTCTGCTATGTGGGGAGACTTTGTAATTCAAGTTTTTTTTTCCATACTGTTTCAAAAAAAAAAAAAAATCAACAGAGTGCATCAGAGCTGGTCTCAAACCTGAGCGTACCTCAGGAGATAAGACCTGATGAGGTTTTTGGACAGTTATGACCACTGTCGGACACAAAGCAAACTCACTGACCAGCTGCTCGCAGCGCTGATGGACCATGCAGCGATTAAGCAGTTTTGTTAGCTTGTAATTCTGCAAACCATGTCTAACTGGAACATGGAAGCCTAAATCACATTTCATCCCAATTAGTCCAACAGCAGTTGCGTTTTCTGCCATAAGCTGCAAACGGGAGATGCAGGGAACTGTTGGAGAAAGAATCAGTAAACAGTAGGATTTTTTTTTTCCAGGAAACAGAGTGAATCAGTCACACAAAAGATTAGTTATTCTTTTTGTCCCAAAAAGTGGCCTAAATCTCAATTGATAGCATTAGAATAGAAAATAGATTTGTTGGATTAAAAGCAAATTTTCACTTGGAAAGGGAGCTTTGAAATACAAAGACAGATCATATAAGGACAAAGACGAGAATCACATAAATAAGTACAACCATGCAATTTATTAGTGGTTTTATTTTTATTTTTTACCCCTGATAGACAAGGTAACACTATTATTAGCTGATACCTCAGAGCTCAAGCCAACCTATGTTCCCTTCCGTATTAAACAAAAACAATTATATCAAGAGCAAAATGCAAAAACCCAGGCTTAAAACATAGATCACAAACAATGAAATATGATTCTTGTGAAAATGTGCTTTTTAAAGTAATCCATTTGGTTTTGGAGCTTAATCTAACCAAAATAATGATGGAAGCAATTGTCTTCAAGGCAGAATAGCTGTATTCCATTTATTTTTACAGTATAATGGCATTTTAACAGAAATAATTTCAGGAAGCTACAATGAAAAATTCAGTTCAGTCCAACTCATTTGAAAACAATGCAACTCCGTGCTAGGGTTTGGGCACATTCGTTTCATTAGCAACAATGGAGGGCACAGGTAATGTGTTTTACTAGCTCATAATCTAACTAAAAATATAGTTTTGTATAATATGTACGAAAAGTTAGCAAAAGCTAAAATTAAACAGGTGAACAAGTAAAAATTAGGAGAAGCTAACACAATAGCTAATCGCTATCCACTACGACAACCATCAGTCTGTCACCGATATACTTGCCACTTGATGGTTACAAGGATTAGTGCCATGTGTTGATGATGTCTTTGCATCTAACGCACTCTCACCATCAAGCGCCTATGTAACATAACAATGGTGGAAAGTGGCCCAGAGAAGCTAACGCTAACACCACGAGCCTACCCAACCCTCCAAAATACTGCCACAAACCGGAGCACGAGGTGAACCAAAGCCACAACGCCGGCTGCAGCAAACTCTCCCGCAGTTAACGATGGAAACAAATCCACCCAGTTGAGAATCCACGATGCAGCTAGCCAGTTAATCATTGTTGACTAAATGCCACAATTAATTGCAATTAACTTTTTTGCCAATATCGCCCAACCCTAGTCTGTTCATTCCAAAGTCAAAAACACTGGCTGTGCCTCAATTCAGGGCTCCACAATGTGGATTTTTAAGCCGCTTACATCACTGAAGGCTGTCTCAATTCATGGGCTCCTTCTCATGTGGCTGACAAATGAGACCCACAAAATCCTGAAAGTGACGGCTGCATCTGAATATACGTCCTCGCCAAGGATATCCTAAGATTCAATGTGCCATCAACAAACTAAACAAAAATACAATGAGGCGCAAACTAAAGGCAATTACAAGTACTAATACTGGAGCTAAATGCAAATTATTAATCAGGGTTCCTACAGCTTAGGGCAAGTTAAATTTAAGACTTTTTAGGACTTCTTTAATGCCACTTGAAATTAAATTTAAGACTAACTTCACAATAAACACAAATGGAAAAAAAAAAAAACAGTTTTACCCGAATGTTTATTTTAAAACTAAACAACTAGCTGCAAGAAATATTCGATAAACTATTGAAAAAGATAAATAAATGTTACCAATGATCTTAATATTTAATATTCTACTTACAATGTGTTAACATTAAGGCCTCTGAAAATTTGATTTAAGACATTTTAAGGTTAATTAAGACCCTTTTTTGAAAATTTAATATTTTAATGCCTTTTAAGACTTTAAAAATCCATGGGAACCCTGTTAATGTTTTTYATAGATTAATTTTAACTGTGAAGTTATTCCTCCAGTACCAACACACATGAATACATGTCCCAATGCATTTTAAATCTGAAGACGTGATACAAATTGTCAAGTACCTGGCCCACGTAGGGAGTGGCCTCCGTGGGTCATGGTCTAGGTAGGCTGCAGCCCCTGAATTGAGACACAGCCACTGCGTCTCATTATTATCATTATTATTATTATTATCATTATTATTATTATTATTATTTTTATATCATTATTATCCTCTTAGCTCCTCACAGACTGTTTCTCACTCTTTAAGCAGAAAAAAGTTTTGCTGTAAAATAACAACCGTTGTGTGAACCTCAGAGATGCTCCTGGTTTTAATGAATCTCGGTGTTCAGTCTTTCTTCAGCACGAGGCTCTCTCTTCATTAGTCATATGTCGCATCGTCCCTGTGAGCATTTTAAGATGCCCAAGTTAGCATTTAGCTCACAGCACCTGTGCCTCATTTCAGTCTCACATGAACATTAGAGGGATATTAGACTCCTGGCCTGATTTAGAAAGAACTGCAACAACAAAAATCTGAATTAATTCCAGTCGAGCCTCAGTGCAGCCTAAGGGACAACGTCAGACAGTTTAAAAGGATATGAAGAAGCAGCTATGACTTTTATTTTATCAAAGCCTTGGACAACTGTCAATCAAAGCCTGACAGGTCATTATAAACCAGTTGTCTGTACTCGTCCAGCCACTGGCATCAAACGCAGTCAGGCGTTTCCTCTGGACAGCTCTTATCCTCAAGGTTAGACGGCTGCTCGGCAGAGCTCTTTCTCATTCATCCATTCTTTCTTTAGTCCCGTTCTCATCCTGCCCTTCTCCGTTCTCCACATCTCTCCTGTGCGATGATTTAATACCAGCAGTCAGTTTTCCTCCTCGCTGTCTCCGTCTTTACCACCCCCCCTTGCAAACGTCAACGTCCTTCTGCGTTCCCCTCGTCCTCCCTCTGCCCGACGCAGCTAGAATGTAGTTTTGGATATAAACAGCCGCTGCAGGCCATGCATAGTGATCTCATTATGCAGGACTGCAGGGGGGAACTGTCTTACCCAATTTAACAACTATCCTTCCTTAACCGCTCCCCCTACTTCCTGTTTTCCAGCTACATCAGGGTCAATCAAGCAATTAGGGGGGCAATTGTCTAAACAGGACGCCAGTTSAATTAAAAGTAACAAAAATGACGCGGCCAGCCCGCACAATTTCCAAYTCGCCTTTAAATAATAACATGAACGCCCTGTAATTGCTTCACACCGGTAAAACTTCTCATGTGTGACTTTTATAGAAGTATTTACCCATATAATATCAATAATTAAGTGCATTTTTATTTTACATTATTGGACAAACTTTGGATTTTTATTTTGCTTGAATACAATTAAAAATGTATTTCCAGGCGAAAAATGTAAAACAACTAATGAGAAATAAGCTACATACATGTTAGACCTAACGATCTTTACTTTCTGAAGCGTGATAGGGGCTGTCAAACACATACAAACGCATTTTTATTATTTCTGAACATACATTACAACAAAAGGGAACAATAGCCACAAAAATGAAATGAGGATTTGTTTCAGCAGCACTTCACACTGAACCTTTTAGTTTATTGTTTATGAATTGAATTTACTGCAGAGTTAGTTTTTTTATTTTTATTTTTTTTTTCTGTGCAGGGAGGCATCCGCTTTTGATTGCTTCTGGTATTAATTGCAGRATCAGTTTAATCCTGCTGTCATAACAGATTTTTTCCATACTTTTCTTTTGAGACTTTGCTTGAGAATCAATAAACACAACTGTCAAACGCTAAAAAAAGTTAACAAAATGATAATAATTGTTACATATTTTACAATATATGTCAAACTGATTTTATAAAATCAAATGCTAAAGAACACTACAGCACAAAAATCAGTGTTGAGCGGTAATTCTAATTATAGCTTAGCTCACTGATGCTACTTCCGTTAGCTTCGGGCTACTCATTTGAACTGATTAACTTAGCCTTGCACCTGCTGGTGCAGAGTTTCATTATTTCTCTTACAGCACCTCACCCTATCTGTGCAGGCTTCAGGAGACAGTGGATTGAAAAGACATCTAAATAAAATCTAAAGGGTCTCTTAAGTCTGGTACAAAAATGGCGTAAAGGCGAAACAGTTGTAGAAGAACACCGATGTAATTTGGTCGACTGCGTTTTCTYCTCACTGTGTTTCAATGTCTGGGTCAGTCATTGATTCTTTCTAAGCTGGAAGACAACTTGTTTCCATATCAAATCCTAAGCGTTTTATTCAGGTTTTTAGCACATTCTAAYGCCCACTTTGGTTTTGCGATGCAGTCTTTACATTTTGTGACACCCTCTCTATGTTTTTGCGATGTCCTTTTTCAGTTTTGCGATGCTCTCAGTGCGCCATGCTGATCTTCATGTTAGTCAACATTTAACAGACATTTCTTTCGATGAGACGCAGCTTTTGCTCTCAGACAAACTAGAAAGGCCTACCAGCCTATCAGAATTAGGGTGGGCCTTGGGTCTTGGTAAATCTCTCATCCAGCAGGGAGCGCACACTGAGCTTGGACCACAATTTTTTGAAGCCAGAGGAAAACGCAAAGAATAAATTGTGCCATGCTTGGATAAAGGAGGTGTGTAGAGATTTTACAGCTTCAGCAGCTGTTGTTGTTTGTTGTTGCGACAATCTCCACTCTACGTGTATTTGCAAGTGTAGTGTCCAAGAGTGGGGGTCTCTTCTCAGGAATGCACAGATGTGTTATGCCTCTCTTAGTTTTCCAGCTCCAGAGCTCAGCACATATTACCATATTAGGAAAAGGTATACCGTGACAAAATTTATGATGTCTCTGTTGAACTACACTGTGCAACCTATAAAGAGGCTTGTACGCCCCTGCTCTTCGCCTTCGTACTTCATCTTTCTTACTTGGTGAATCATTTGGCTTGGAGGCCAGAATTTGGTTTTTGGCTGTAATCTCCTGGACTGCAAAATAAAGATTCTTGCTGTTCAACCAGCCTGTTTCAGAGTTTCTCTCTTCACTGAGCAGCAGCAGTTCCGCAGAACCAGAAGACGTGGTTATTACACCTCACAAGTTTTTCTTTTCCCACTCTGTAAATTTTATAAATTTCATAAGTATGAGGGTGGGGCTTAAGTGTCACAGCCTTCTTCCAAAATCCTACCTGAAAGCCTGGTTCTGTTAAATAATTAATACTTCCTGGATCAGGTGGTAAAAATGTTTGTGTCGAACAAGGCCCAGGAGCCATCATTTGATAACACATTTGTAATTTGTAGATAACCGTTAGGGTGCCTGAACTGCAGCTGCCCCAGTGCTGTCTTAGCTTTGATTTAATTAAGATGCTCTGCTTGAGATCTTTAGTAAATGTCAGAACAGCACAACAGGTTTCTTAGACAACGATGGCAAACAGCAAGCGATCAAACAAGAAATGGAAAATAAAAATGGACTGAAGGCTTTTCAAATAATCTGTAATACCTACGATTATAAAGAGAAAACAGTATATTTATATACAGCATTCACTCTCATCCCCACAGTACTTTGTACATTTTTCTCCTTATTTCTTATCCTAACGTACTTGTCCCTCACAAATAAAAGTACAGAGGAGCCGAGGGCAACAGGCTGGTGATAAAATGAGTCCTTGCCGTTGAGTCATAATTTTAAAGCCCACTGAATAKGATTTACTGCACAGTTGCATCATCTGTCCTTTGTTTGTCAGCGTGCTCTGTGATTTCTTTCAGATTAGACAAATTTTTTGACAACTAAAGCATCAGTTTTCCAGTCACAAACAAGAGGTCAGAGAAATTAGAGCCCCGTCCTGTCCATAAAAAGCTCCACTCATCCAGTGTTTTCTGACATACGTGGGCTTTTTTTCTTACCGGATGTTGTGGGACTTGCGCTTGATCTCGCTCCAGCAGAGGTTCATGTCTCCGGTTTGGTGCGGACTGCCTCCTGTCAGTCTCCGGCACTCGGTCCCCTCCGTCTGCCCCTCACCGTCCACCGTGGACTGGCACGGCACACAGCGGCATCCCGGCCACGAGGGCCGCCCCGCAGCTGAAGCCCACACAGAGACACACAAACGCCGTTTTAAATCCACTCTTCAGAATGACATTAACAGCAGGTGCAGATGAGGACGGGATTAAATATTTCTGGATTCAGCGTGTACAGACTGTCAAAGGAAAAGAGTCGCTGAGAACAAAACAAGACACAAACTGTTTCCAGAGTCTCTCTTGTGAAATCTTACACGCGTCATTCAGATACAGGGTAGAGTGCTGGTGATATGAACTCAGTTAAGCACGAAAGCATCACAAGACGTAGAAGGAAGAAGCATTAAAAAATCTGTCCCCTTTTCCTCACAAAGGACTAACATGTATATCACTAACCTCTCATGTCAAACAAAGCTTTAGACCAAGATCATCTTACATTGAAAATGGTGGAGTTGGAGCAGTTTTGGTCAAGGATCCATATGTTCCTTGATGACCATGTTCCATGGTACCTGTTTCTCTGGTACCTATAGGCTTTTTTGCATTGTAAGGCCCGGAACGGCCCCAGTCAGCCTAGCCTTACTCTACCCCGACCCCGTTAGACGGAAGTACCACGGCAGTGCCACCTTGGGGTGGGTGGGGGTCATTATTTTAAAAACATGCAAGAAATATGGGATAATGGACTACACCAAACATGGGAGAAAAATACTGAATATTGTACCAGACTATCCAGCAGGATGGTGCTGAAAACGAGAGCACAAAACGACAGAGGACGGTAAGCTAATGGTAGCTAATGTTAGCTTGTTGTTGTTTGGTAGCTTGCTACAGTTGTTGTTCAGTTATGTGAAAAAAAATGTTGCAGCCCTTCTTGAATTGTTTGTAGTGACTGTAACAACAAATCAATAAAAATTGATTATTAAAAGTGTTGACAACAAATTTCTTTATCGATTCGTTGTGTCGGGCAATTTTGTCATGTGCCATGTCGCAGATCAGTTTACTTCTCCTGCAGAGCTCTTGTCGATAAAGCTTGGTTAATTTTTTTAACCGTAGTTTAACCAGACAAATCCCATTGAAATTACAAATCTTTTTTTCAAGAGAGACCTGGGCCTAAAGACATATTTTGGTGCTGTGGGGGAAACCGAGGTACCCAGAGAAAACCCACACAAGCACAAGGAAAACATGCAAACTCTGCACAGAACGATCCCAGGTCCAAACTGGGGATCAAACACAAGACCTACCTACTGTATATTTGGCTGGCCTCCTACTGTGAGGCATCGGTGCAAACCACTGAGCCATCGTGCTGAATAATGAAAGTCATGAAAGATGCTTGGTTCCCTCTTAAATGTATTTTAAATGTATTTTTATGACATATTAAAATATGTCCAGTGGTTTGAGATATTTTATCAACAAACAAACAGGATTGCACTTAGATACAGTATGCAGTATGTGGTGTGAATGTCTTTCAGCTACAACCACATCAGATTTTAGCAAAATATCCATGAGTTGACTCAATTMGTCCTATTTTTTGTTTGACTCCAACTATTTAAAGGGGACGTATTATGCAAAATGAACTTTTTTAACATGTTTTTATGCTTCAGTTTGGATCTGTACTGCTTCCAGAAAAGGTCCAAGGCCAAAAAAATTCTCTCAGCAGTTTTTTTGAYAATATGTAAATGTTTTTCTAGTGTGAGCAAATGAGCTGTTTCAAAAGCCTGCAGATCGTTACATCACAATCTAGGTGGCCCAGCAAGCCCAGCCCCTCACCTGRTAACCCAAGAGGAGACTCCGCCCACTTCTTTACAGGACGACCACGTTACCCCCAATTTACATTGCTTGCGTTCCGTCTCCGCTCCGCTGAGGTCCAACCTCCGCAGCAAATACGCACCCATTATAATCAATGAGAGTGTTTACACTGGCTGCGCAGGGCGGCGGTGAGCGGATGGCGATCCGTCAAAATTAGAACAGATCCTATTTTTGCCAGACGCCAGAGCAGCGCTGGAGTCAATTTTTAAAGATTATGTCGCACCAACAGGAAAAGACACGAGCACATCATCCGTATTTTCAAAATAAGACACTTTTAGGCTGGATAATTTGTCGGAATAATGTCGAAATTGCAGCTATATTAATAAATATACGGATATATTTCTACACAAATGCTGTCAGAAAGTATCGTTCTGTTTGGGAAGCAGATGGAAACGTAGCATAAAGCATATGTGTACACACATGATACACANGCTCCGCTGAGGTCCAACCTCCGCAGCAAATACGCACCCATTATAATCAATGAGAGTGTTTACACTGGCTGCGCAGGGCGGCGGTGAGCGGATGGTGATCCGTCAAAATTAGAACAGATCCTATTTTTGCCAGACGCCAGAGCAGCGCCGGAGTCAATTTTTAAAGATTACGTCGCACCAACAGGAAAAGACACGAGCACATCATCCGTATTTTCAAAATAAGACACTTTTAGGCTGGATAATTTGTCGGAATAATGTCGAAATTGTGGCTATATTAATAAATATACGGATATATTTCTACACAAATGCTGTCAGAATGTATCGTTCTGTTTGAGAAGCAGATGGAAACATGTAGCATAAAGCATATGTGTACACACACGATACACGTGGATTTTATTTTGACAGCGAGACAGTTTCATCATAGCTACCAAAAGGCTTTATATCGTTGTTTTCAGCTGTGTTTGGAGTTCGTCTTTCACAGGATTAATTATTTTTTGCTGTGACTTCCACACTTATCACAAATTTATCGCGCGATCTGCTTCCTGCACGTCTGTCGGACCAGACCGGAGCGGAGGTAGTGTACACTGGACTTGAAATGCACAGCTGCGACCTGCGCAGCGGAGCGGAGATGCATGCAGTATAAATCCRGGTTTAGTTCTGCTGTTTTTACAACTTTCACAGAGAACGTGGCTTAATTTTGTTTTTATTTTTGATGGCAATGTTCTAGCAATATTGCCAAAGGAAGTTGTAATTTGCTCACGTAATTTCACGATGGACTTTSAAAACTTCTACCAGCACACAGCAGGAAAGTTCTGTCCCTACTGTTCGTCACAAATCTGCAGATGATGGCGATGTGAGTGATGTTTTATGTGTTTAGTGTTGGCGTTGTCATTTAGCACAAATTATTGTTGAACGCGCTGCTATGATTGACGACCAAGGAGGGGAGCAGTTTCGCCTTTCTCCCTCCGTAACAGTGACGACAGTCCATGCTGCCGCAGGGGGGACCACCTTTTCCCCCACTTCACTACGCCAGCCTCGGGAAGCAGTGACGGACATGCGTTGGCCTCCCCGGGCACCAATCTGTTACCCCCCCCCCGGCGTGGCCCCACGGCAGCCTGTCTACTACAGTTGTACCATTGTGCATCTGCTTGTAGCAGCCTTTTTCACGTATCTAAAGTGCTAATATAAACGCCATGTTGGGGGGGCGGAGCTAATGTAAACAAAAGTTTGGCTGGGCATTGCCAATAGCAGAATGTATCCTAACTTAAAAGGAACAATAATAGGTCCTCTTTAATGGAAAAGAAGTTAAACAATGGTTTTGTATAATCTAGTAGTGGTCAGAGTATGTTTTCAGAGATCAATCTCAGCTAGCATCACACCAAATGTTGGGTCAGTGCCCTAAAATTGGCTGAGTTAGACAGTTTTTTCAGTTATCAGTGGTATTTCACTGACAGGCAGACAAACGCACAGGCCAAAACATTACTGTTAGCCTAACACATCAAAAAGGTGAAAAAATAATGTATTTAAACAGTGAAATATTATTTTACAAATGTGAAACACTACACACAAACACACACAAACGTGCTCAACAAATCTGACCAAATTTAATAACGCCGTCCTGTGTGTAAAGACAGGAAACCTGAGACATGAGCGGTTTTATACCATTATTCCATCCCATTAAACTCAGCGAAACAAATGCAGACAAAGAGCTTCTTTCATTGCAGACTTTTAGAGTGTGAGGGCATGTGAGGCAGCACCAAGAAGTGCAATCCCCCTGATGGACCTTAGAGCAAAAAATATCCAACAGAAAGCTCTCACACACACACACACACACACACACACACACACACACACACACACACACACACACACACACACACACACACACACACACACACAATCCAAGATGTGTCAACGAAAGGAGCTTTTTGCAGTTTCTAATAAAAACTGGTGTTTCATCATGGAGCCATCGGTTAGGGTCAGGTTGTGTTACATGTTCAACCATAAATGACAAACATTCATCATGACCAGCAGATGCTCACATGTTTGGTGTTTGGATTTTTTGGACAAAATAAATTATTCACCCCTGCGGCAGAGTTCAGCCTTTAACCCCAACAGCAGCAGACATCGATCTACTGCATCGTACTCCGAATATATTCAATACTCACTCAGATATGCAAGTTATTGAGACAATGATTTATTCAAGTCTACGAGGTCAGGGTTTGTTTCAGCCCAGCTGAGTCCATACCTGGTAACAAAACTTGGATCTGACATTTAAAACTGGGTTCAGTCTGGTTGTGGCCCACAGAAGGTTTAATATTGTGGAAGTGTCACAATGTTTGTGTAGCTGGTTCAGGAGAGTTAGAGATGCATTTGACTTGGAAAGACCTGAAGTCTGAGGAAAGAGTTTCTTTATTCTTTCCAATCACAGCTAATTTAACAGCGTTGTAAAAATGAAAAAGAACGTGTTTGCTCGATCACAGATTTCAACTCTTTTGAGTTGGAGCAATATGGTGAAGGGTCCATGCCTACGTTCCCCAGTATCTAGGTTTCCCAAACAATCAAAAAACTATTTAAATAGAGCCCTTATCTATAAATGGAGAAACCATGGAACAGTGATGAATCCTCCCACAAAGCTAAATTTGTCTGGCCTAGTTCTGCTCCAAGTAATTCACTAAAACTGGTGGTCAGCTCAGATATCGCAAAGAATCATGTACCTTTGGTCGCCCACGTGGTTTGCCAGCGGTGGTCCACGCATGGGCCAGCACCACATAAACCAAACCACAACTGGGTCAGCTGTGGCATGCGGTCTTAAAGAAAAGTACCATCACTGCCAGATCAGAAACAGAAACAAGCACGGTGGTGGTAGTGTGATGGTCTGTGGCTCTATTTGATGGAATTTTGAATTCTGCACGACGATGATACGAAACACACCAGTAAAATTCCTCCATGGCCATCTAAAAACTCATCACCAGTCATCACAAACACTTGATTGAGGTTGTTGTGGTGACTCAACCATTTATTAAGCTTTTTCCACATAAGGTCAAGATGGTTTGTTTTATACTCTAAATAACTAAAAACTGCAGGTTAGTTCTRAATAGCTTCTTAATACATGAAAATATATAAAAACTGCATTTTGTATTTACTTATTATTTGAAAGAAGAAAAAATAAGAAAAAAATATGAAAACAGAGGTTTCACAACATTTAAAGGTCTATTTAACATCTAAATCTGGGTTTTTATGTCTACAAAACTTTYGTTTTGGACCAGATTTTGTTCAATTACAGTTTAGACTAGTTGTGCCCCGAGTACTTGTACAAAATGTTGTGATACTTGGAACCGATACCAATACCAGTACTGATACTAAAATACTGGTATCGATACAACATTTAATGTGTTGTTTACTTTTCCAATGAAATGCTCATCAGTTCCATCTATAAGATATGATGACAAGTTGAAAGAAAATCTTATTTATTTTAAAAGTTTTTAACTGCATACATCTTGCTTGTATATTTGATTTGATCAGTCAGAGGGGCTGCAGGCCTATAACAAATAAGAGGCACCTTGTTGTTTATGTTCTAACTCCAGAAGTACTCTGTAACAGTACTTGGTAAGTACACAAACTGAAGTACTCGTATTYGRTTTGAAAAAATCTGGCATCAGGACACCCCTAGTTTAGATGCTTGCGGACAATTATTATATGTTTCAGAAGTCATTTTAACTCCAGAGATCTCAGCAGGATGAGGATTCGGTTTGGTCGTCTGAAACAAAGTGAAGCAAAAAATAAATTAAGGAGAGGCAAACTTTTGTTGCCGTGTCGACGTTTGAATCACCAGCTCTCCATTCAGACAGAGAAAGACCTGCTTTCAGCACACTAATCCTTTCTCTTTATCTCTCCTCTTTATTTATTCTCCTCTCCCTCTGCCGTGTATTCATTCTTCTCTTCACCGTTCCAGTTTTTTTCCACACACTACCTCACTTCAGATTAGCTAGAGGAGGTTTTTCTTTTTCTATTTTACATGAATCATCGCCATCTCTTTCCCACCGCTGTCTCCCGTTATCTCTTTGCTTCCTTTCCTCCCTTTTTTTCTCTCCTACTCAGACAGCTCTTGTTAGAGTGGGTGAGTCTTTATGAATCAGCAGCTCCGTGCACATCTCTCTCTCTCTCTCCCTGCTTCCTTCTCCTCACTGGTGTTCAGAGGTCACATGAGAACTCAGTGTGCAGTTAGCACTTCAAGGACCTTACTTGAGCTCAAATCCTCAAAAAAAAAAAAGAAGAAAAAAAGTAATGAAATCGAGGCCTTTATGCTTCGCTGACAAATTTTATGCATTTTGATAAAAGCRTTTGGGAGAAAAGGCAACAGAGGTCACGTCTGACACAATAAGGTTTAAGAGCAAAATGGAGGCGTATTTATTTGTTTGCTTTTAGGAAAAAGAAAAAAAAATCTGCCCATTTAAAGATCTGAAGCTGTAAGGTGACAAGCATCCACCGCAATGTCAGCATCAAAAGGCAACCTTGAGACAGGAAGTAAGAAAATAAAACAGAAGCCTCATCAGAGAACTTCAAATAAAATAAAAATCGAATATCTCCTAAAACAATTTGCACAGTTTAATGTGATACAGTATCTCACTTTATCTTGCATCATCTGTTAGCTCATATCACAGAGAAACACTTGTCTAGCACACACAACGCACTAATACTAAGAGGTGGTTGTTCGAAAGGGCCAGCATCACATAAACCAAACTGCAACCGGCCCAGTCGCTGCATTGATCGATTTGGGACAAAGAAAGTCAGCGCCGTAACTGGTCCCGTTGTGGTTTGGTTTATATGGCCTAAAACAGTTGAGGCACTTAAAGATTTGAGCCAAAGAAACTAGGAGTGCACCGATTTCAGTTTCCAGTTCTCATCTCCGATCTTTAAAAAGTCTGACCTGCCGATTCCCATTTTGGCCGATACCGATTTTTTAAATAGCTGACACTGTCAGATGTTAAGTCACAATACAAGTTCAGTGTTCAAATATTCTTTTAMTGAAATACTTTGAAAAATATCCTTGAAACAATACAAACTTGTTTTAACTGGATTTTAAGTGCTCACAGCAGAGCAAAAGAGGATAGTGGCTGATTTTCAGACCTTTATGGAGGCAGAAAAGCCGATCCTTTCCACCGATCTTATCTAAGAATCGGCCGATCTCCGATCCCAAAAGTAAGAAAATCGAAGCCGATAAATCAGTGCACCCCTTAAAGAAACCAAACCACAACCAGGCCAGTTGTTCCATCTTCAAAACAGTACCATAACTGCCAGACCCGGCCCACATCCAGTTGACAAACATGCCAGAAGTCAGCCAGTAGAGTTAGCCTGACACCAGATCTGGCCCACACCTGTGGCATTTGTTGTGAGTGATTCTCAGCTACTACCACACCAACATTTTGCTCATTATTTGTCAAATTCACTGAGTTATAAACGTTTCTGTGACGCTACGGCTGATTAGCTATGGCAGCCATTTTGAACTGCCTCCACAAGTTAATTAGTTGCAAACTTACATCCAATGACTCAAAGTTTCATTAAAATCAGTTCAGTGTGTCGTAAGATATTTACAAAGACAAAATTATCACCATTTTGCCTTCATTTAATCCACATTTACAAAACTGAATAAGAGAAAGTAGATCTGAAGACATTGTGTCAATTCTTTTGTCGCAGCTTCTTATAAAAGCATCTGCATCATGCAGGTCCACACCAGTTCAGGGAGTGAGACACAAAATGATTCTGTCTGTTTGCTTCAGAACCACGAGTCAAGCTTTAAAACATGTCTTATTTACAGTCGTGACTGGATGTGGCGTTCCTGTACTGATCATAGCTTAACAGTTTAAAATCTGCAGAAATATTTTAAACATTATTTAATGCAATTACTTTTGTACAGTTTGTGTTATTTCAGCCATTCAGAAGTTCTGCTTATTCAGGGAGACAGGTGCTATGATGTTTTTTTGTTTTTATACCTTTGAAAATAAAAAAACACAAATATTTCCCCAAAGAAATAAATGATCTTTTCTTAACGCCTGTCACTGCTTTAAGATGCCCTTTTGTTACTTTTAGCTAATATTTTGTTGCGAACATGGAGTCTGCTGCAAAGATATCCTTATATATGGTTTGAGTTGTATTTTTCAACCTGTTTTCTCTATTTTCTGTGATGTTGGCTGGATGGATGAGTCTTCTGTTGTTGACTTCATTTAATTAATTTGTAAATAAAAAGTTTCTGCGCCRCTATATAGTCCTAAACTCCTCTATCAAACTAGAATAAACCAGTCTGGAAGCTGGAGGGGGGCGGAGTGTGAAGAGCCTTGTTTGGATTTAAAGAGACAGCCTTAAAATGGGTTGATCTGAAACACACCTCAGAAATGGGTGAAAGGGGCTTGTGGAGTTACAATAAGGAGGAATTCAGACCAAAGTATTGCAGTTCTTTTTCATTTAAACCCCAACTGAACTAAAAGCAAAAAAGAAGGATTTCAAAGCATGATATGCCTCCTTTAACTACCTGGTTACAGAACTTAGCATTCAGTCTTTTTTCTTTTGTAAAAAAGCAATTTTTCTAGTTCTGTTTTTTCCTCTTAAAACCACTCAAACTAAATCAACCTGAAAAAAAATGCATATTTCAGACGACGAATGAATTTCAAACCAAAAAGAGGCGAGGATGATAAAAAAGGCTACGCACCGAGCTTTGCTGGATTTCACAACAAAGAAGTGAAGACAATTTATCTGTGCAGATAAAACATCGGAGGATCAAAGTGCTGCTGCAGCACGTATACATGTTGGTTTAATTTAAAGAAATCAAGACTGCAGCTCAGAGAGCTCTGAGCAAAACAGTAAAACAACCAGAACTTCATCTTACCTCTGAAGATCGACATATAAATTCAGTATTTTGTTCATGCCTACCTTAACAGCGCACGCTTGCAGAGCTGTTATCACTCACGAGTTGCTGTAATTTAATCGGGCTGCTTGTTGGTTCGGCAAACAACAGATAGTTAGGCGAGCAATGAGGAGGAGAATAAAAAAACACAAGAGAGACGGATGAAGATGGGTAGACAGACGCAGGAGTGGGGAGGGAGATGGATGTCCTACTGGTCAAAGCYGTGTCTGTCTGCTGACATTCCTGCTTACACCTACATTTTCCCAATAAAAGGCCATCTGCCTGATGCCATTCAACCTACACTCTGTGACCAATGCACAAAAAATGATTCTGTCAGTTWTTTGGAGACAAACAGAGATACAGCAACATTATATGAGATATAGTGATATAATACAATAAGCTTTATCTACGCTGCACAGGAACATGGAATGAAAATACTTTAGGAGACTTGTCACGCTTCATTTCAAGCTCATGAGTTGTTTTCTCAGTGAGCAAAAGTCAAACCACTAGAAAACCACTGCAAACAATCATCTTTTATTTCTTTAAGAAACTTGAGATTTTGAGAGTAGTTTTGACCTCAAACTTCCCTGACCCCTGAAGGTTTAAAACACACGTCAAACTGAAGGCCTGCAGACCAAATGTGGCCTGCCACAGCACTTTGTGTGGCCTGCCAGAGCTTCAAAGAGGTATTAAAATAAGCTGCTCTAAAGCCATAAACTACATCTCCCATAATGCCTGTTGTTGAATTTACCTGTGGAACGACAGCATTTCACTAATAGGTGGAGGTGCAGAGAGTTSAAAAGTAGCCARCAGCCATTTTCWTCAGCTAATTTTGTGGTGGCCCAGTTGTACTGGGAAGTGGGAATTTCCCACTTACAAGTTTTAAGTGGGAAAATGAGAGTTCAGAATTCAATACGGCCGATACTCACCACAACTCAACAGAAAGTAAAACTCTTACTTTTAAAGGCGCAGTGTGTAGGATTTGTTGTTTTCAGCGACATCTAGTGGTTGAGTGGTTGAATCATCCTCC
>NW_013952403.1:2289728-2308271 GCF_001266775.1 Austrofundulus limnaeus | reverse complement strand
ACATGTTTTTTATTATTGTCATCAGTGATTATCTCAATTTTGGCTAAAAGAGTTGACAAAATCCTACACACTGTGCCTTTAATAGTACTTCTGCAGTATTTATTTCACATTTAGTCAGCAGTACACGCAGTTCTTTCCAGTGTTTATAAGAAGACATTTTAAAATGCTGTTTCTATGCAGGAAATACCATGTAGAGCTCAGTTACTGTTTGTTAGCGGTGTTCATGAATGTGGCGTTTTGTGTTTAGTTGGAGTTAAAGACGAAACGTCAAAGTTAATTACAACGGGCCCTTTGAGGGCCACCATAATGCTCATGTGGCCCTCGGTGAAAGAGTTTCATTTAAAGCAACATGGAAGAAAAGGAGGAAAACTAAAAACTACAAACTGTAGCAACTGAATGTATCACTTTTTTTCTKCCTCAATAAGCCATAGGATTTCATTCTTAAAAATTAGCCTGTCAAATTAAAACACGTGTCTGCTGTGACAGATGGGAGTGATTGTACTGAAATGGAACTAATTCTGTGCTTTAGCTGTGAGCACGTCCTTCTGTCGGCGGGCTAAAGCCAACAATTTGTAATGCTTTTACACCCACAATAACAACACTTAACAGAGGCGATAAAAACATTATGCATTGGCAGAAAAAGTGGCGAATACTCAAACAGACACTGAGAACTCTGTAGCTGGGTGCCACACTGATTTCACTTTAACCAAAAGCAGCTCAGTAGCTGCAACCAGGAGGCCTGCTGCTAAAATGACATGAATTTGAGACAATTTCAGAGTATTTCTGTAAATTTGTGTGAATGCATGAGGAGTTGTGTGTGTGTGTGTGGGTATGTGTGTGTGTAGCTTGCTTCAGTAGCAGCCTCTTGGCTTTGTGCCTGATGGGTGTTAGCAGAGGTTGGACCACTGCCTCCTTACTGCTGTGCTTCACTGTCCCACATCCTCTCAATAGCCACCAGCTACAAGACAGAGAGAAACACACACACACACACTCACAAACACACAAATTTCAGCTCCCAAGTCCTATCCTGATTCGGAGCAAGCCAAGCTTCAACCGTCACACGCTGCTGGGGAGCCTGCAGGAGCTCTAGGGGCTTGGCACAAATACATTTTCACATAAGCACACTTAAATATTGACTTTTTAAAAAGTAGACACACACACACACACACTCTGCAAGAACACACACTCACTCAAGACTTCCAACACTGTCAACTGTACCCTCCACACAACCCCTGCTGCGATTAAGCAGCTGTCAACGTTTTTCTTTTTTTTCTTTTCTGGTCTCCAAAACCTCGTTAGCCTTTATCCAGACTTCTTTTGTCTGCTAAYTTGTAGCTCTGTGATTTGAAATTGGAAGTGACCAAAAAGAAACACCATCTTCCTTCTTGATCTGTCCATTTTTCTTAGAGACTACAGAGCCCACCCAGTGACAGTGGGTAAAATAAACGTATGTATGTGTAGCTGCGAGATAAAAACACATGGCCTCGAGATAATGTGTGACTACAAGCTAGCTGATGTGTGGCCACAAGATATTAAGGCATAGCTAAGAGAGTTAATGTGTGGCCAGAAGAAAAAATATGTGGCTACAAAATAAATAATGCACAACTATGAAATAACGCATGGCTACAAGATAGTTAATGTGTGGCCACAAGACATTAAGGCATAGCTATGAGACAGTTAACGTGTGGCCACAAAATAATGATACATGGCTACAAGATAATTAACGCATGCCTGTGAGATAACACGTGGCTACAAGCTAGCTGATGTGTGGCCACAAGATATTAAAGCATAGCTAAGTGAGTTAATGTGTGGCCACAAGATAATATGTGGCTACAAGATAATTGATGCATGGTTACGRGATAACATGTGGCTACAATATTACGCATGTCCACAAGATAATAAACTGTGCCCACAAGACAATATAGTGTGGCCGTGAGATAATAAAGCATGGCTACGTTAATGCGTGGTCATGAGATAATTAATGTGARGTCACAAGATAACGCATGGCTACAAGATAGTGAATGTGTGGCCACAAGATAATGGGCTCTGTACTATCCTCTGTGCATCATTGCTTTACTGAAATAATTTATCCCAGTAWTAAACACACCATACATGCCTTTAAATATATTTACCTGTTGTGTTGTTGTTGTTTTTATATGTTTGTTTTGTTTTGGCAGCAAAAAACGAGCTCAGCTGAAAATAAATCTTTAACACAGGTGATGAAAGTGAGGGAGGTGGTTCATCACTTTACAGGACAGTTTTTCTATTTTTTGAGATTAGCAGTGAGGTTTCAACTAAAAAACACTCAAACATGTCTACAAAATTGACTAAGGCTACAAATGTTACTGTAGTATTAAAAAAACAACATTTGGCATTTGTCTGCATTCAGAACTATTTTAGTCAGCCTTTGCGGAGGTATGCTTTATAGAAATGTTTCTCTTCTTTGTGTTTATTACAAATACAAGTAAATATGCATGCAGAATGCAGGAACTAYGGTATGCTGAGGTAAAGGACCAAAAAACTTGCAGTTAACAGAATGATAAAAAACCCTCAAGTTTAAACAAACAGAAAATTTAAACAGTCAGCAGAAGACAGAGGCAGAGGAATGAAAATGGAAAGATAAAGCCGTTCGGGTAAATAAAACTAAAAGAACAAGAGCACAGAGAGTGGGAATGACAAGGTCATATACAGTCTGAACAAACACTGCTAAAAACAAACAAAAAAGACAATAAAATAAAAATCAACTGAAAAAACATGCAGGGGAAGAAAATATTAAAATAAAAGTGGGCCTAAGGGGTCCACACCTATATTTCCCAGTTCTTATGTTTCCAGGTGTACTTTCATTTCCTGGTCCCAGTACCCATATACAGTATTCTGGTATGTACCCCAGTACCTATATTTCCCGGTACCTACATTCTTTTGTGGTTAATAATGATGTCATAAAACATGCTTGGCTTCTAGTTTAAATGTTGTTTAAAAATAATTAGAGAAACCTAACTTACAGTTCAGGCATTGTACTGGTAAACAAACACCGGTAAACAGGGTCATCCCTATGTYTCCGGTCTCCTTATTTCCCCGTACCTACAGTATGTTTCCCAAGACCCATGTTTTCCGATACCCATATTTACAGGTGCCTATGTTTCCCTGTCCCTATAGTTCCCAGTACTTGTGTTTCTCAGTACCTATATTTCCTGGTACCTTCATTATTTCGTGAATAATAATGAAAGTCCTAAACGATGCTTGGCTCTTTGTTTAAATGGCTTAAAAAAAACAACAACTAAATTACAGTTCAGGCATTGTACCGGTAAACAAACACCAGTAAACAGGGTCGTCCCTATGGTTCCTGGTACTAATGTATTTGTTAGTTCTTTGCCGTTTTCTCTTTTTCCCTAATGAGCCAATAGTGAAGATGTTTTATTTTCCTGTCAGTTTGCCTCCATCAGTCACGTTTCTACAAAGAAAATTGAATTAACAAAATCCACATGCAGTTTCAAACATGTTTTCTTTATTTTATCAGTCTGTGTGCACAGAAAAATCCACCTTGAGATAAAGTTCACAATCTGAAAGCTCTTTCTTCTTTTATTCTATTTTAAAGACGGAGATGGGAAAAAAAGARCCAGGTGTTGAAGCTGAAAATAAGAAGGCTTAAAAATAAATAAATAAATAAAAAGTCTTGATTTTTATAGATGTTAAAGCTCCATGCAGAAGCCAAACAGGGAAGTGGTGATTAACTTTACTGATTGAAACTTCAATCCCAGCTGACTGAGTTCATGAACACCTTCTGCAAAAACTAAAACAGGCGGAAATTTTCATTTGCTTTAAGAACAGACTGATCAGGCAGATGTGAACAGGAACCCACCGGGCTTTAGATTTAAATAAAAATGAACCGCAGTTCATTTCTCGTCCACTAACTCTCTAAATCAAGTGCTTCTAATAGAATAATGTGCTCAGGATTTATGCAAACCTTGTAGTTTATCTGACAAGGAAACGCATGCAGTAAGAGGGAAGTCAGTCTATAACTTAAAACAAATGACACAAAAAATAAATCTCTGATAAAAACAATGAAATTACAGGAAGGTCGTCGTCTGTGTTTGAAACTCTCGTTTTCCGACAAGAGCAKCTGCCGCGTTTAAACATAATCAAATGAAATTAAGATTAAAAAATGCACACGCTGCCGTACCATTAGTGTGTAAGCAACACTGATTAAAAGCCAGCGCTGCCGTCTCTTCCTGCTGCGCACTGATGTGTGGAGAGGAGACGCCTGCTTCAAAAAGAGGTAATTTACCAAAGCCCAATTGAAATCCACACTAATTAAGATGAGTTTCGCCCACTGTGAGATGAAATGTTCTGTTGGGGAAGAACGCGCCGACTAAAAGTCAGACAAAGTTTAAAAAGYATGAAGACGGGAGTTTCTGCTCACAAACTATCTCTGATTAATTTATTTTAATCATAAAAGAATAAAACAACATAATGTTCCTGTCATATTTATATCGTCTTTCCAATTTTCCTTGTGTAATCATCATTTCCAGGCTTTGTGTGTAACAATAAGCAAAATAATAAAACAACTTAGTGAAGGTGAAACCTGAGTGACTGTAGAAATTAGCTGAAACTTTTAAAGCTAAATCTAAACAACAAAGAGAAGATTTGACACAAACTGCTGGCTTCCTTAAATTAATAGCTTTTATTTATTTTTGGTTTTAATATAAGTGAATTTATTTGTACAGAGATCTAAGATTGCTGCTGCTGTGAGTTGGTGCCAAACAAATAAACTGAATTAAAAGGTTATCTCAGCGCAGCAAAAGAGTAGATAAATATTSCAAAATAGAAAACTAAACGTGCAGTATTAAAAGGCTAGCTAAAAGTAGCAAAAAGGTAGGTAAAAGCTACAGTAGTCGTGTAAAGGTTAAAGGTTAACAGTTAAGGTTTGCAAAGGACTAGAAACCTTTCCTAAGTTAACTAGTAGCTTTATCTGTAAAACATTAAAAGGTAAAAGGGTAGCTAAATGGTAAATACAATTTAAATGTATCAAAACGATAGCTTGTAGTTAAATGTAAAAATAAAGAATAGTACAAACATAAAAACAGCTAAGTGTAGCAAAAAGCTAGTAAAAAAATTAAAGTAGCAAAAGGCTAGCTAACAGTAGCAAAAAYGTAGAAAGTAAATGGTACTTAAAAGTTAAAAATTGCAAAAGATTAGTTAAAACTTTCGTTAACTAGTAGCTAAATGGGTAAAAGTATAAAAAGGTAAAAGGGCAGCTAAATGTTTGTAAATATAGCCACAAGTTAAATGTATCAAAAGAATAGCTTGTAGCTAATTATAGCAAAAAGCTACTTAAAAACTAAAAGCAGCCAAAGGCTAGGTAAGGGCTAAAAGTAGCAAAAAGTTAGGTATAAAAGTAACAAAAGGTTAGCMAAATTGCAAAATACTGGTTAGGTTAGCTAGTGGCTAAATGTAGCAAAAAAGATAGCTTAAAAATAAAGTAGCAAAAGGCTAAATGTTATAAATAGCAGARCGATAGCTAAAACAGAAAAGCATTAAAAGACAAAAACAGAGCAACTTATACGCAATGAGTGAAAATGTTAGCAATCTGCAACATATAGTACCATTGATGTGGGCTTTTCAGAGGGGATCATGTAGCATCATTACTGATGGTAAAACTGTCCATAAACACATTTTATTCAATGATCCCATWCATATTCCTGTTTTCCATGAGCAACTCATTTATAAAGATGTTAAAATAAAACKTTGTTGTTGAAATGAGTGAGCAAACCGGTTCCCATCCTGATTGTTGCAGATTTGATGAAGTAATTTCAGACACGGCTCRAGCCTCTTTGTTTGTAGCTAAAATCATCCTCTAACTATATCGTTCAGCGTATCAGGTGATGAACTGGGTGATTTCAGCCACCTGACATCTGAAGTCACTCGTTACCAACAGTAACAACCAAACCAGAGCAGTTTCCCTGGTAAAACCATGGTCTTGTGAAGTGCAGGCTTTATAAAGACGCAATGATGGTGGTTGTGACTGAAAGAATTGTTTTAATGTTCGCACACCGGAGCCGCCGACGGACCGTGATTTAAGCTGCAACTAACTCACCGTTAAATGGTCTTTTATGGAAAGCAGCTTTCTACACGAGGCAATGCAAAATACATTTTTAAAAATGCTATCAGCAGAAACTTTTTTGAATCTAAAAGACCAAATTACTGAATAAATTTAGCACGGATGTGCAGAGAATGCTCCGTTGTGCTAATGAAAGCAAAAAATAAAAAACATCCAGGAAGTAGCTTTAATGGATTCAAGGCTCCATTGTAAAGAATGAATCTCATTAAAACAGCGAGAAAAAGCTTCTGACAGGCTGTTGTGTGACATTTGACTTCAGATTCAACGGTCCACACTCACCAGCCCGTCAGGTCTTGTCACTTTGTTTGCTGATGGAGCAGCAGAGATTTTAAAAAGCTAAAAATCTGGTTGACAGTTTGTCATTCATTAAAAAAAGGGGTGACAATAGTTTGTCTGCGGTTTACAGTATGAGCTGAAATATAATAAACTTTGACTGAGAGAAAAAAGCTGAGCAGCGGCGGCGGGTGCAGTGCCAAGTGCACAGAAGTCATTCAGATTTAACAACCACTACAACCGAAATAGAAAATGCAATGTTTTGACTGTCATAAAAACACCGCGCCATGAACTCTCTGCGTAATCGGGWCGGGCAGAAATCCAACGTGAAAGCAGCTGTTTGAGCAAACAGGGTCATGCCTGTTTCCTCCTCTTGTCTGACACAAAACACAGCCATGAATAAAATGTTGCAAGAATTATTTGCTAAACTGCAATGCAAAAAAGGCATCCGTGGAAACCACTCAGGTTTGTGTTTAATTAGAAAATTATCTGAATAATTCTTCAAAACGTCACTTAGAGATGTGAGGAGGGGGAAAAATAATCTTTGTAAATTAAAATAGGGCACATTTTAATGACCCCTACTGGAGTTGTACTGCAACTGTGTCGTGAAATGTTTGGTTYGACYTTTTTTTAATGCATTTTTGTTATTTCAAAGTTATGTATTTAAACATACACTAACATTAATTTAATATGATAAATRTAGGCATAAAATAATATATTTCTGGCAGAAATGCACATATTTAGTGAACACACCAGCTGAACTCTGCTTCAATTACAACCTGACCTTATGGTATCTAAACATAGCASAAAAAGTAAGGAAATTTGTGTTTGGTAGWTTTTTTTCTTTGTTTTAACAACACTTCTTGACAACAAATTTTAAACCGTTTGGAAGCCTGTTAAATTCCCTTTTTAATGGTGCCACATTTGTAAGGAACATGCATTTGTGGGACGAGCAGTACAACTGATTAAGTGGCATGCACATGAAAAATTTGCCAAATCTTGCCAAACAGCTGGWTGTATATAGTAGGGGTCTTTGCTCCATCTCGGTATCCATTTGGGGGTCCCAAACTGAAAAACTTTAAAGACCCCTGCTCTAATAAAGCATCTCAATGATAGAAGAGAGTATAAAATATTCAGGCAACAGCTGTGAAATCTTCATTAACTTCCTTTTACATTTTCTGTTTCCATTAATTAAAAAGGTTAACTTAAATTAACTTCAAATCATTTTATAAATCTTATATCCTAATTTAAATATGTACAAAAAGATAAGAAAATCCTTGTGGATGGGGAACATACTGTATTACCGAACGGTCCTTAAAAACAAAACACAGRCAGGTGTTTTTTTGGACAGACTGAAGAAAAAGCCCATTTCAAGTGTGTTGAACTGCTTGAACTTTGAATAAAAAGTTGTTGTTTTTTTCCCCCCAGAGTTTGGAACAAGTCTGAAAACTAACTGCATGTTCCAGAGAATTTTATGATAATGTGCAACGGGTGATAAAGTGTTGAAGGCTGTTAAATGAAAAGCAACAGCAGACACTAACAAATTCTGCTGCAGCCAGAAGAGAATAAAAAAAAAATGCTCAAACAGGTGTCAGATGTTAGGCTGGCAACGACTGGGAATAAATAAAAAATTAAATCTGTAATGGAGCATTTACACGGTCCTAAATATACGAGAACAGCGTGTGATTATGCTGCCTGTTTTTAACACACCAGCGGATGTTCGATATCACTAATGGAGGACACAGATTATATCTCGATCCTTTTTATCCAATTAGTGCGAATGAATGATACACATTCTCTCTGTATTCTCTGAACTGGATAAAAATATGTTCAAACTGATCCTGCAGAGCAAATGACAAACATGATGGATRTTTGTAAATTACAACAGCCTGATAACATAAAACTCTTAATGAGCGATGGTACATATTAGTGTTATACGCACTATTATCGCCATACTATCATTAGCTTCCTCTGGCTAGCGGTACATTACAACACAGGTGTTTGGTTTGGTTGATAAAACAAAGTAAATTAATTATATCATGTGAAATAAAAGGTTTAATATTAACTAATGTAGTATCGTTTCATAGTATGTCAACGAGTTAAACTATAAGCCAGAAAAACTATGTAAATTAAGGCCTAGGTTAGCTAGCCATTAGCATAGCATTGTTTAGCTCRTTATTAGCCTATTCTTGGCTAAAGGTTGGAAAAACAAAATAAACTGAGGCTTTGTTCAGCTGTTAGCCTAGCCTTGTTTAGCCAGTTATTAGCCTAGCCAGGCAAAAGGTTGGAAAACACAAATTAAGACTGCGTTCAGCTAGCCTGTTAGCCTAGCCTTGATTAGTTAGTTATTAGCCTAGCCTGGGCTAAATGTTGGAAAAACAAAATGATGCCTTGTTCAGCTAGCCTGTTAACTAGCTAAGCAAGGCTTGACTACTAGCCTAGCCATATAAAAAGCCTGAAAAAAACAAAAAACAAAACTAAACAAAAAGAAAAACCTCTTGGCCTTGTTTAGCTACTTATTARCCTAGCCGGGGGGAAAGGTGGAAATAAAAAATAAACTGAATCCAGAAAAACAAACAAGCAAACAAAACTTTAGGCCTTGTTCATCTAGCCATTAGCCTAGCATGGGCAGAATAAAAAAATCTTGTTATTTAAGTTTCTAGAGCACATAGTAGCAGTGAGTGGGTGCAAATATATCACTTTTAGTCTATCACTGTCTTTAGTCTACACATACACACTCAAACCATTAAATAATTATCAACTAGAAAGTATTTTTTTAAATATTGGAGGTAGTATGGCAGGAGTCTAGGTCTATAAGTCAGTCTGCTGATGTAAACAGAATAAATGAGTGAATTATTTTTATCATTATGTGCACACAGCAAAAGCAGAAAGCTACAGGGAGACCTACAGTGATTACACTCTAAGGTCAACATTTAATCACAATCCTAATTTGGCCTTCGAGTTGTGAGTTCAACAGAAACACACTRGYTGGATGTGAATCACTGAACCACTGGGTGGTGAATTGTCTCTGTTTTAATCTGCTGCACCTGAGCAGGTGTGAAAGGACAACTGGGGCTACCACCCACTTCAGCTGCTGCTCTTCGTTCGTCATGCTGACACGTTGTGCAGCTCGTAGATTTTTTAATTTCTTTGCCTTTTCAGTCAAATGTTATTAGTTTACATAGGTAAATGTTTCCAAACTACTTCCCCCCACAACTACAAAATCATCTTTTGCCATCTTGTTATTGAATTTCTCTCTTTTTTTGTACCCATCTCCTTACAACTCTTCTAGTTTTTTAGACAAAGCACAAAACACACGATCATTCTTTGTTCAAGGTGTGTCACAACAGTCACTACAGGCAGGGATTATACAAATGTTTTCAAATCCAAAAAGCAAAGCTCAGACTGCAGATGAGGCGTTTAACCCAATGTGCTGATTTTTGACTAGGTAACAATGACAACAAATTACTCATCAGGTCTCCATTAAAACCAACTTATTAGGTTGTTTATTGCAGCCGTACAGTCCACAAAATCTGACWTTTTTCTGGAACTCAGTAATGTCAGTGTAAACATGCGTTTTAATTTATAAATCAAAAATATCTTTTGTAAATGTGGTGAAGCTCAGATGTCCCAGCTTTTCACCAGCCTGCGAGCGTGCAGAAGTGCTCAAATCTTTTTGAGACTCATTTATCTCCATAGGATCCCACTAAATCAGGGGTGTCCRATCCTGGTCCTGGAGGGTCGCTCGCCTGCATTTTTTACTCGTTTCCCTGCTTCAACACACCTAACTCTGTGATTGAATTAGCTCCTCAAGTTCTGCAGAAGCCTGTTAATCACACATTCATTCGAATCAGATGTGCTGGAGCAGAGAAACCTCTAAAATGTGCAGGATAGCGGCCCTCGGGGACCAGGACTGGACACCGGTGCACTAAATAAAACTGATTTTCTTTAGCTCCTGGAGGACGTCCCTCAACCTGGCTTCAACCTGTCTGACCCGGCAGGTGCTGCAGGTTCATTAAAAGTAAAACTGGCTTCGATTTCTAACATCCACTGATCCAGCAACAATTAGAGATTCAGTCCTCTTGGAGTGAAATCCTCAGGCCCTGGGCGATACAACCCTGTAACATCAGGAATCGACCACAAATGACAGCAGTTGTCATAATGTCCCACTGCTGCATGTCACATTTATCTCTGTGTCTCAATACTTTTACATGTTTGTTTTTAAATATTTGTTGGGTGTGTCCTTTATGTGGAGGCAGGTAAATTTCTGAGCACGTGTCGTTCACGGTAAAACCTGCCAATGGTCTACAACGATCAGGTGGCAGGGACACATCTGATCTGCAGCCTGACAGCAAAAAGCCAATATCTTGTCAAAAACATCCACACACATCGGCTGCTTTTCCTCTGAGCAGCACATTTTGCCCTCTTAGCTCCAACTCATCCTGACATCAAAACCCAGAGAGAGTGCGCCGAGATTGACACTGACAAGATCTCATGAAATAATGAAGGTGTACTCTCTCCTCCAGCCGAGCCCGGACCAAGCTCTGCCTCGGGACACAGCGTACACCTGGGTAGGTTCTCGATGAAACCTTAAARGAATGCATATTGTCCACCATCAACGAGCGATGGGAAAAAAAAACTGTGTTATAAATATTTTTTAATGTAGCACTTTATTTTTTAAGGAAGATGTGACAGGTGAAGCCATTAGGATTGCCATTCATCCCGTAAAATMCAGAATCGTCCTTTATTTGGTCAATAAATGAGTCTTGTATTGAACCAATAAAGAGTGAGTAGGAAGAGGAACATCCTTAAACGGCCAGCGTCATTGGAGATTATTACAAAACGAATTCTAAAATGTTTCAGTGAGTTTTTACGTTTGTTTTTAACCCCCAAAACTTTATTGTAAACAAAATAAGTTCGCTACAAAAGTACAACACAAGAGAGCCATGGGGTGTTGAACAAATATAAGCTATAAAAAGAAACAAATCAAAATAAAACCAGGAACTCCAAAATGGGAGAAGCTAAGAGAAAATTTCTTTGAACTAATTTTGATACTTTAAAGCAGGAGGCCAAAGCAGGGCCCGCGAGCCAAAAATTGGCCTGCCAAGCCATCTGATTTGGCCCATCAGCAGTTCCCTTAAMTCATCCCGTACAGAAACTGTATGTCCACTTAAAGTCATTCCATCTATTGGCCCAATGACTTTATAAAGGTCTGTATTGCAGATAGTTTTCACTCATGGTGCTGACTTTAAGATATTAAGATTAAACATGAAACATAATAACAAGATTTTTAGGCTGTGTCCAAAACGGCAGGCCGGGTCCTCCGAAGGCCGAATTCGTCGGCCACATACGTCACAGCGCCGCGACGAAGGACGTCCAAAACCGAAGACTCCTCTGATGCGGCCGACAAATACGTCYTTCCTTTGGCCCGAATCGAAGGACAGGTCCGATGGATCCTTCCCGGCCCAGTATATCCCATAATGCATTGCAGCCCGACCGGAGATTTTTTTTTAAGCTAGTAATGGCGGACGAAGCGAGAGAAAAGAATACGTTTTAAATAAAAAATATGGTGATATAAAAATTTAAAAAATTTAGCGGTTGTAATTCTAATACTTTTATCATTTGTATGGACATGTTTTTAAATATTATTTTTGTCATAAAAAAACGCGAAATAAACATGCACCTACAGCGGGTCAATTAGTTCTTCAAATGATACCTTTAAGTTAATTTTATTGTTTTGTGATATTAATAATGCTAATATACTGATATTTTTCTAATTTTGATCTATTTTTGCTTCTGTTTAGCATCGTCATGGTTGCTAGGTGACATGACGTACGACTGGGTAAGGAGTGGAGGCTAGACCGTCCAAATTCAGACTCTTTTTTTCCAGTCTTCCCGGTCTACAAGGACCCGGCCCACCTCGACAGGGTAGTCTGGGTCCTCCAGAGGACCCGGCCTGTCATTTTGGACACAGCCTTAGTTTAGATTTAACCACTTATTTTCACATTTTATAAGGCCACACAAACTCTTTTTTATGAAATGTCCCATGAGCCTTTGCTGCTCAAGTTTATGGCAAACTTTCCACAAGTGCACAGATTAAAGAAAAAAATGTGGGAGGCACTGGCTGCTAGCTTCATCATTAATAATAAAAGGACTTTAGTTAAAAAGTATTTGTATTTTATGTATTATATCAATGAATTTAGCCCGCAGACCTCTGATAGATTGTCATTTTTGCCCTCTCGGGGAAAATGTTTGGCCCCCCTGATCTAAAGGAAACCAAACAGAAGCTGTTTCCAGTGTAACTAAAGTTAGAAGATATGATTTAGTCACAAACACGTTGGAGTGTCGGGTTCTGCAGAGAGATCGTAGAAATCTGTCCGATTTAAACCTAAGGTTTTGTTTCCAGGTTAAATTCTGTGAGTTTGAACGACTTCTTTTACTTTATTGCTGAGAATAAAAAGGTTTGACGTAAGCCAGAGACACTGCAGTTCACACAGAGCAACACTGCAGATGTGTCAGAACACAGAAGAGCCAAACATCACAGTTCTTCAGACTCCAACCATCCCAGACTGATTTATGATCTGGTTCTGCTTTTACCAGAAGACTTCAGTGGCAAATATAACAATATAACAATTTAGATTATTGAGGTTTGGTTGTTTAGATGTTGGGTTTTTAAAGTCGAATGAATAATTATTTATACAGTATTAGCCAAAATAACTATTATACATAACCATTTAAACAAATCATACTAATGGATACGGAGTTATTAAATAAATACATTTGTTCTTTTGTATACATTTTGATTAAAGATCAAAGAGCTTTCTGTATATGTGTCAAAATGTTTATATTTCTGAGAAGYACAGTGTTCCCGTCACATAAGAGTCGGGCCGTAGCGTCCCTTGTTTTAATTTCTGAAAGGAAATCAAAGGACCTCAACATGCAAATAAGTAACCAGAGTCGTCCACAACAATGCTGGACTCACAAAAACACGGAGCTGATTTACCGCCAGCACACATAACTCCGCCCACTTTTATAAGCATTAACCCTTTAGGGTCCAGATTAGGAACAGTGATCAAAAGATGTGAAATAAATTATTTTCAATGACAGGAACGTTTTTCTAGTTGTATTTTTTTAACTGGTAATTTGCACCTACAAGAGTTCTTCTGAAGTGTTAACAATATAATGATTATTAGAAACGGCATGATTTGAGGGTTTTATTGATAAAAGAAGTAATCAGGCAGTCAAATATTTACATATATATATACATTTATTACTATTATAATCAAAGGCTACCCCTGAAGGAAGTCTCAGGAAGGTTGGTGACTCCTGTCCGACAACAATTCCTGCTTTTGGTTTTAGAGATTGTAATAGACATTTTATGCAGGTGCTACAACAAAACATTTAACATACAGCCCTGCCTTGTAATCTGTTATTGTCTAAGTGTTGAGATTTCTAAAAGAATTGGAGGCTGAACTCAGAAGRTGACGTCCTGCGCCTGCCGACGATGGAAGACAGACTTTGAGTTCTGTGTATTTGCTGTGTTCCATTAGCTCCAACAGAAAGCACGTCTTTAATCAAGAGTCCAAACAGACTCATAAAGCACAATGAAAGGCCTCCCTGAGGTACCCTGCAGGGTAAACAAGACCATCACTCTGCCTTGATCCAGAATTAAAATATTACCCCATGCATGCCATTAACATTTGTATTCAGACCAGCAGCGATGCATCATCTTGACTAAATGAATTTTGAGCAGCACCTCGTTGAGAAATACAGCATCGTTTTTTTTTCCCCTCCCGGATTAAAGGATTTACAAACAATTGAAAACAGGACATGGCAAGTGTATTTTTAGAACACAAATAGCGGGAAAAAAAGTATCCTCTGAAAATACGAAGCAATGGATTTGCTGTAAATCTGAGTTTTGTCCACAGTGGTATGTCAAGTTTTTAAGCTTTTTGTTTTGTTTTTGGCCAACGGTAAAATAGTTCAGGTCTTAAAGAAGGAGATAAATGTGAATAAACCCACACAGACAGGTGTGGTCCAGTTCTGATGTCAAGCTTAAACTTTGAAACCCCCTTAGAATAAAGAAACTTAGTAACTCTGTCTATTTTATGAAAATAGGGGAAAAATTTGATGTGGTAGTAACTGAGAGTCATTGCTAACACAGTGTGCATCTTGTTACATTCATTTGAGCAGAACCTTATTGACGGCATGACAGGCTATCTAAATATAAAACATTATATTATTATCTAAAATAATACTGAAAAAGGTTATATGAATCCACTGTTATGGAAATATTTATTTCCATTATTTCTAACAGAAAAAAAATCAGAGCAAAGAATAAGAGGACTTTTGAAATTAAAGGAACAAAACTTTCATGTTACATCGTCTTCATGCCTGCACACCTTCTCTAAAAAAGGCAGGAATGTGGGACACTGAAGATCAGAGTAGACTCATCAAATCAAGGTGTGTGCGTGGAACACCATCAACACGTCTGAAAAACATGCTCTTCTTCTCCATTAACCCAAGTTTCCCTTCTCCCTCGTTACCTCCAAGTATTTCCCAGGGAGATGTTTCCTCGTTTTATTCCCATTAGCCRCCGAGGAGGGGAAAGAAAGTAAAAGTAAGCCATCAAGTGATGAGAAAAAAGTGAYGCGATGAAGGGAGCAAGGAGGGAATCAGAGTTGAAACGGAGAAGAAAACAAAAAGAAAACAGTCGATCTTCAGCCGGCATCTGAGTGGGAAAAAGCTTAACGGTAATCAACAAGGGCAAGCCTCGTAGGAAGCTCGCTCTCTGAAGGAAAACGACATCTTCAGAGAAACAACCTTTTTTATATGAGAAGGAGAAAAGTGGATGAGGCAGTGAGGAAGGTGAAACAATTAAGATGTTTACCAGAGTTTATTGACTAAATCTTCACCCAGTTTTCTGAGGGGGAGGAGAAAAAAAAGAGTTATTTTTGAATCTTTCCTGTGATGCTGCACTGATTAGAGGGAGATGGCAGCGGAGTTTCACATTTACTACTTAGATCAGTCTCAGCTACTACCTAACTTTTAAGGTCAGTGTGTGTACAACTGTCCCTCATAGCACAACTTATCTACAACTTATCTGGCCCAATTCTGGCCCACATTACACCCTAATACTTGGATCAGATACAGCAAAAAAATATGATGGCCTTTTGGTAGCTCAGAAGTGGTTAGCCAGAGATGGTCCATGAATGGGCCAGAACCATATAAACCAAACCACAACTGGGAAAATTGTGATATAGACATATTTGGACCACATCAACCAAACTTAAACAGGTCCAGTTATGATATAGAGATATTTGGGCCACATAAACCAAACTTCAATGGGTCCAGTTACGATATAGACAGATTTGGACCACATCAACCAAACGTCATTGGGTCCAGTTATGATATAGAGATATTTGGGCCACATAAACCAAACATCTACAGGTCCAGCTGTAATATAGACAGATTTGGACTACATCAACCCAACTTCAATGGGTCCAGCTGTAATATAGGCAAATTTGGACCACATCAACCAAACTTCTATGGGTCCAGTTATGATATAGACAGATTTGGGCCACATAAACCACAACACAACCGGGCCAGTTATGATATAGACAAATTTGGGCCACATAAACCAAACTTCCATGGGTCCAGTTATGATATAGACAGATTTGGGCCACATAAACCAAACATCTACAGGTCCAGCTGTAATATAGACAGATTTGGACCACATCAACCAAACTTCTATGGGTCCAGTTATGATATAGGCAGATTTGGGCCACATAAACCAAAACACAGCCGGGCCAGTTGTGATATAGACAGATTTGGGCCACATAAACCAAACTTCCATGGATCCAGTTATGATATAGACAGATTTGGGCCACATAAACCAAACTTCCATGGATCCAGTTATGATATAGACAGATTTGGGCCACATAAACCAAACATCTACAGGTCCAACTGTAATATAGACAGATTTGCACCACATCAACCAAACTTCAATGGGTCCAGTTATGATATAGAGAGATTTGGGCCACATAAACCAAATCACAACTGGCCCAGTTGTTGCACTGACAGATTAGAGCCAACTAGGCTAGTTGCTGCATGTCATCTAAAAAAACAGTGCTATCATAACCAGACCTGGCCCACACGGGGTTCACGTCATACCAGCAGCTTGACACCAGGTCTGGCCCACACCTGTCTGCTATTTGTGGTGTAGCCATTTTTGTGTTTTCGAACATTACTTTTTTGTGGCAGCCATCTTGAATTGTATTGACTCCAGAGAGAGATGAGAAACAACATTATTGCCCACCTTTTGCCTGCTAAAATGTGCAATCTTCTGAGGATTACAACATTCAAAAGATGTTTTTATTTTAATCCAGTGAAACATTTTATCTCAGCTAAATGACTCTTGAATTAGGCTGCTTTGCAGCAGCTCTCAACTTTATTAACCACAACCAGTGAGGCGATAAATGCATGTTAGAAATAAAATTTCCAAACCTACTTAAGCTTTCAGATGTTAGAGAAAAGCTGAACAGATATTTTTTACCAGCAGCACACGAGAGACCCTCAGGTAACAGAGTGCAAGCTGAATACATCTTTCCCCTGGCATCTGTGTGAGTGTGTATGAGTGTGTGTTGGTTAAGATGTTTGCCATCACTGGGGTTTCTGGTCACGCTACTCTGACTGGCGTTATTACACCACACATCACTCAGGCTCACTGTATGTGTTATTCGGGCCCCCCGGAGGAGTCCGTCAGGGGCTGTGACTGTAGGCGCCGTGACAGAGCGCTCAATCACACACGCCCACGCCGTCTGCTCAGACGACCCCGCCATGACACGGCAAACACCGGTTAAACTCTGCTCAGCTGTAGTCAGGCCCAGAGCAGGCAGAACCGAACCAAGAAAAAACAAACCATTTATAAATCAAACATGTTGACGTTAAAAACAACAAGTATCTTACCTGTTGTAGATTGATCTTTGACTTTATTTCTGACTGAACAAAAGAGCGTGAAGACTGTAGGATTTATGAAAATATTATTTTATAAACCTTTACGTTATTGTTGGTTTTTCATCATACATATACATATCATACTTCTGAAACTGACAAACTTTGTTCTCAAAGGCCCAAATTAAATAGCCTTTTTTTAAATTAAATGTGCTTTTAACTTGTTTAAAATGTTTGCCCACAGTTGGTCCCTTCTCCAACTTTTAACAGTGAAGCTTAATGTAGTTTAAAGAAAATGTAACTAATGTGACTTTTCACACAAGAATAAATAAACATATGAAATAAACAGAACTTAAAGGCAACAGAACACTAAATCGTCTTAACCACGTGTCAAACTCAAGGCCTGTGGGCCAAATGTGGTCTGCCACAGCATTTTATGTGGGCGCTAGAACTTCAAAGATGTAAGAATGTCTTAAAATAAGTGTGAGCTGCTTTAAAGCCAGCATTGACCATCAACTACATCTCACAAAATGCATGTTGATTATTGATGGTATCCCACTACGAGGTGCAGGTGCTCAACGGTCTACAGAAGCAAGCAGCCATTGAAATTCACCATAAAATCTCCATTTGACCACATTTTCATCGACTACTTTTGATGCTGCCCAACTGTACTGGGAAGTGGAAATTTCCACGTAAATTTAAACTGGTGCAACCCCAAAAGTGGGAATTTCCAGTTGGAAAGTGGGAGAGTTCAGAAATCAAGATGCAGCAACTCACCACAACTGAACAGTTTGTAAAACTCTCTTACTTTTACTTTTAATGGTATTTCTGTAATATTTATTTCACATTTTTACAGTCGTAACACTTCAGTGTTTATAAGAGGATGTGTTAAAGTGGAATGCCATGTAAAATCAACTTTTTTGAGTTTTATATCACGCTATAATGTTATACTCTCATTAAAAACATGCCCAAAGCCTTACTTTGACTCATTAATGCATGTTTGAGAAATCCTGCAGCATTTTTAGGAAGCCATGCTGAGGAGCAAAACGACAGGTGGGGACCAAAATGACTTTTGGGACCAGAAACGCCTCTGGGTTGTGTCCTTTTGGGTCAATCTCCTCCTCTGGGATGTGTCTTTAAGCCGAGCTTACTCATGGCAGCCCCCCCCCCCCACACACACACACACACACACACACACA
>NW_013952403.1:2288092-2289475 GCF_001266775.1 Austrofundulus limnaeus | reverse complement strand
GTTCAAGGGGTATGAATACTTTTGCAAACCACTGATAAGTTTATTTTCTATTTAAACATAAAAACAGCATTTTAATAACAGCTAAAGGTGACATAGATACTTTATTATGGTATAGTATTTAAATGTATGCCTGAGAAACACATAATATTGGCCCTTTAAAACAGGTAGAGCTCAGTTATTGTTAGAGGTGCTCAGTCGTAGTAATGAGATGGGGAACGTGACGTTTTGTGTTTTCAGTTGAAGTTAAACAAGAAAAAAAGTTAATTACAACTAACCCTTTGAGGGCCAACATAATGCTCATGTGGCCCTCTGTGAAAATTAATTTGACACCTCTGATCTAAACAACTGAATTAAATACAGTAACCCAGAGTGATAAAAGAGAACTTATCTGTCTTTAATGAGCTGCTTCAACTTTTGTACAAAATATATTTTGCATGTTACTGTTTCTGACAGAGCCTGCCTGAGTTGGGCTGAAATGTGCCAAATGTGGTGTAATATGACTCAAGCCGTCTGATAATGTCAACAGGATCAGTCATATTTCTTCACAGCGTGGAACAAACTCAGGACTGTGATTCATGTCTTCACAGGCTCACAGCAGAGCTCTACACCAACTTTTAGAAATTATTTTTATTCCAGTTCAACGTTGTTAAAGCTACCTATAACCAGTCAGCTCCAGGTGTGGATAAAAAGCAGAAGTTTTCGGAAGCAACAATGAGGGTAAAAATGTTGAAACAGAAAACTGGTTGAACTGGATCAAATCATGTGTTGAGCTCTTGTCCCCTGTGAGCTAATTTGAAGTTTCTTCTTCATTAGTCCCCCTGTTTCTTTACCAGGTCTGATTACCGTATCTTTTTAAAAAGACCTGAGGACTTTTTAGACTCAGAACTAGTAAACCCAGAATCTGACAACACCCAGACAGTAGGGTAACACTTCTAGGATTATAAATGTGAAATAAAGATGAGAATCACCAAACATAGTTGAATGTATTTGTTTGTGTTAAAAACAATGTAATTATATTTGGGTTATTTATCAGGAAGTAACATTCCAAGCAAAGACCGATACTTGGTCAAAGTGATAGCTTGATAGCTGTGATAGCTTTCTTGGCAGCAACCAAGAAAGCTATCACATGGAAATGGGGTAAGGTGGACCCTCCCACCTTAAACAACTGGATGGACATGTGGAAGAAATTCACAACATGGAGAGATTTACATATATTCTAAAACTACAACAATCAAAAGCTGAAGAACTGTGGAGAAAATGGATATTGTTTAGAAGCCTTGACAGTAACTAAACAAGATGGTAATAAGATAAGTTGTCACCTGTCACTTTGTTCTGTTTTTCTTTTCTTTTCTTTCATGTGTACTTTTTTCCTCTGTATTATGT